>NC_045556.1:15755185-16067060 GCF_009769535.1 Thamnophis elegans | reverse complement strand
TATGATCCCTTATAATAAACAAGACTGGAACTGTGTCTTCCAAACTTCTGTTCAGAGACAGCTCTGTGTCATATCTGGAAGATGATACCCATCTTCATATGCGGCCTTCTCCTGGGAAGACATATCTCGAAGGGACAGAAAAGCCTGAATGTTTGTAAGGCCTTTTCTGAAGTTCTTCCTCCTTTGGACATCTCAGTTACTTCTCTTTTACCTCCTGGATTATGCTACTGGCAGCCTCCTCCCTTGGATTGCATAACCGCATTCAACCAAGGCAGTCAAGAACAGATAATCCAATAATGGAAAATCATCATAGAATGAGCCAGTGACACAACTCTTTAACCATCAACGTATACAACGAGGGCAAAAGCCTGATCATTCAGGCAGGCTCATTCCTGATTAAGGAGAGAGAATATGCTACTCTGACTTCATGGAGAAAGCATGCCTTCTTGGGAAGGAACCAAGATATTTCTCTCTCTCTCTCTTTTTTCCCCCTTTGTCCAAGCAAACTGAATCTGACCCTTCCATTTCCCCTCCTCCCCCATTGCCCTGCTTTCCAGCCAGCAACTTCTTGTGGCAGAAAGGAAGTTTGATCAATGGGGACTGTGCTTAGAGTTTAAATGACTGTAAAAAGGGGGGGGGGGGGAAAGACCCTGCCTCTTGCGTTCAGAAGAAGCACTATTGTAAAGCAACTTTGTTAATAAGGGTGATTCCAGTTCAGTTGTTTGGGAGCTCAGATGGAGACAGATGCTCATCCAACAAGTTTGGCGTCTCTGTTTCCAACAAGGCTGCTCAGCTAACTCCTCCCTTGCAGCAGCTGCAGCAAAAATTAAAATCTCTATGTATAAAAATGGCTGTGTGTGTATATGTGTGTGTGTTCCAGCATAAATCTGGAACTCCTCAAGCAATTTCAACAAAACTTGGTACACAAATGACTTAATCTCTGGAGAAAAATACTGTGGGAGTAAGACACCCCTAATACCCCTCAGGGTGTGTGCTCTGTTAAGATGCAGCCTGTTGTGCCCTTAAATGGCTTCTACTGTACAGTGCAGTGGAGCTGCCATGGTAACGGCTTCACAGTACTCCACAAGGGGGCTCCCTCTGGTAAGGGGAAAAATCCAACATTAGAAATTAGGTTTGGTCTGGACATTTTCCCCCTATAAATAAATACCCGGACAACGCTGGATTATAGGCGAGTATAAAATAAATATTGAAGGAGGAGAGAAATTGCTTAACTCCATTCTAATCATTGGTGTACTTGGCTCTGCCTTCTGCAAACTCAAGGCTGCGTTGCATAACTTGTTCCAACTCTTGAGTGCAGGTGGGCATCTCTCCTCCAAAACCTGGGTTGTGCTATAGCTAGAATCAACATGGATTCCACTATATTTTACAGAATCCTAACATCGTATTGTTGAAAAGGGCCCTGAGCTCAACATTATCTATGCTGGTTTCTTCTGCTCCTGATAGAAAGGCAGGGATATGCAGTGAGTGAATGAGTGAGATCTAGAAGGTACAAATGTTCAAATCTGGCAAATTTTGGATTGACGCCCATTGAGTTGCAAATGGGTGGGATAGACAGTAGATGGCAGAGATTATCTTGTCCAAATCATTTCTTTTTTTAAACAGAACGATAGAATAACAGAATTAGAAGGGACCTTGGAGGTCTTCTAGTCCAACCCCCTGCTCAATCAGGAAACCCTACAACATTTCAGACAAACGGCTGTCCAGCCTCTTCTTAAAAGTCCCCAGTGTTGGGTCACCCACAACTCCTGAAGGCAAAACGTCCCACTGATTAATTGTTCTCAATGACAGGGAATTTCTCCTTAGTTCTAGGTTGGGTTCTATCGTTGATTATTTCCCATTCATTGCTCACTAAAGTTAGGTTGCAGTGCTCCCTTGCTGTGAAGATAAAAGGGGAGAGGGCAGAAGAAGGGCAGGAACACATTTCTGATTTAAACCTCTCCCTTGACATTGGACCTCCCTACTTGTGGCATGCGTGCCACGGGTGGCACACACAGCCCTCTCTGTGGGCACATGCACCATTGCCAGCTGCTCTTACGGGTTCCGTTGTATGCATGTGCTGGTTGAACTGGCCAGTGAACCTGTGGGCGGCCGAACCCAGAAGAGAGCAGCTGCATCCATTGCGCATGGATGCAATGGAACCCAAAAGAGAGCAGCTGGTGACTGTACGCACATGTGCACCAGCCAGCTGCTCTCTTCCGGGTTCCGGTGCGCCAATACGTGCACTTCAGTTTTGGTACTTGGTGCCAAAAAGGTTAACCATCACTGCCCTATTTCATGAAGCATGATTTCCCTCCCTCACTCCCCCCTCTCTCCCTTTCTCCCTCTCTTTCTCTTTTCCTCCTATTCCTGCAAAAATGTTTAGTTCAAATGAAGCTATTTTCCCTTGAAAAATCTTGGTTGATTCCCTTGTGATGATGACGAAAACGTTGACGATGACAACATTATCAGTAATGATGCACTGGCGCCAGCACAGTTGCTGTCCTGGAACATTTCTTCCCTGAGTGATTTTTGCAAGATCAGGTGTTTTTACATTGTTAGATTCATGACTGTCCTTAATCTTCTGTGGATGAGATTGTGCCTTTGGGTTACTGGGCTGAATCCGATGGAGTTTGCTTCTCCTGAAACACCTGGTCCCACGTCCTGTGCCATCCTTACAGTCACAAAGAACATTTTTTTCCCCTCGAAACATCAGCTCTAGAGGTGAAGAGGAAAAAAACCCCACCCTCTTCTTCATTCATGGAATCCAAACATTGATTTTTAAAAGCTGTTAATTGCCTTTGACTTTCCTTTTAGCAGAAAAGCTGGGTAACAATGTGTTTAAATTATAAATGTCCACAGACTTCATCCTTTTCTTTCAAGGATTTCATCAACATACTTCTACATAACATCATAACATCATAACATAACATAACATAACATAACATCACATCACATCACAACATAACATAACCATAACATAAACATAACATAAACATAACATAAACATAACATAAACATAGCATAACATAACATAACATAGCATAGCATAGCATAGCATTAACATAGCATAACATAACATAACCCTTCCACTGCTGGTAGAATAGAATAAAATAGAATAGAATAGAATAGAATAACAGAGTTGGATGGGACCTTGGAGGTCAAGTGTGATTGGACACACAAGGAATTTGTCTTTGGTGCAGATGCTCTCAGTGTACATAAAGAAAAATAAAATAGAATACGTTCATCAAGAATCATAAGATACAACACTTAGTGATAGTCTTCGATTGCTAATAAGTAATCAAATTATACTAGGAAACAAATAGAACAATATAAATTGTAAAGATACAAGCAACATGGCTGTAGTCGTAAGTGGGAAGAGAAAGTTACTAGGAAGGAAGAGAAGAAGAATAGTAATACAGTCTTAGTAGCTAATTTGACAGTGTTGTGGGAATTAGTTGTTTAGCAAAGTGATGGGAAAAACTGTCCTTGTGTCTAGTTGTACTGGTTGCAGTGCCCTATAGCGTCGTTTTGAGGGTAGAAGTTGAAAAAAAATATATCCAGGATGTGAGGGGTCTGTAGATATTTTCACAGTTTCACAGATAGGAAGGCGAATAATTGGTTGATCAAACCATGTCCATTATCTTGCATCTGGGTCAATTCAGGACCATTCTCTAGCTCTGATAAGAAAATCTTTTCCTGGTGGAAACTGGATAGCACCAGCTGGTATTGCAAGGAATTAATATTCTTTTTTTGTAGTGAAATGTGAATTGCTTTCAGGCAAGCTCTCTTCCTGTTTCTTTCCTGCTCAGGTGCAAGATATCAAATTCCAGGCATCGTCCCCAGAAGAAAAGGAATTATGGATGAAAGCGCTCAATGATGGCATCGGCCGAGGAAAGAATAAGATCTTTGATGAGGTCAGTTGCAGTTGCAGCCAATGCAATCCTAAATTGCATTAACAGGAGTACATTCAAGGTCACATGAGGTACTAATAGCATTCTATAAAGCCTTAGTAAGACTACACCTAGAATAGCATTCTATAAAGCCTTAGTAAGACTACACCTAGAATACTGCATCCAGTTTTGGTCACCACACTATAAAAAAGTTGTTAAGACTCTAGAAAAAGTGCAGAGAAGAGCAATAAAGATTCGGGGACTGGAGGCTCAAACATAATGAAGAATGCTTGCAGGAACTGGGCGTGGCTAGTCTAGCGAAGAGAAAGACCAGGAGAGACATGAGAGCAGCAGTCTTCCAATATTTGAGGGGCTGCTACAGAGAGGAGGGGGTCAAGCTATTTTCCAAAACACCCAAAGGCCAGACAAGAAATAATGAATGGAAACTGACCAAGGAGAGATTCAACCTGGAAACAAGGAGAAATTTTCTGACAGTGAGAGCAATCAAACCATGGAATGGAAGTTGCCTTCAGAAGTTGTGGGAACTTCATCACTGGAGGCTTTCAAGAAGAGACTGGGCTGCCATTTGTCAGAAATGGTGTAGGGACTCCTCCTTGGGGGGAGGGGGTTGGACTAGATGACTACAAGGTCCCCTCCAACTCTGTTAACTGGTTAAATCTTAGCTTCAGGTTGTTCCTAACATTGCTGTAAGTTTGTATGTCAATGAAGATGCAAAATCACCCAAGCCAAAGGTGTCTGAAGGTTGAATCATGGCAACTGGGCCAAACTGTGTTAATCTGAAGTGTTTCATTGCTCATCCAAGCAACTCCATTAGTCAGAGTAAAATAATTAGATAGGCAGAGAATCAGAGAGTGGTTGGAATGTACCAACTGTTGCCACACCAACTTCAAGGGTTTCTCCCCAAAAAGAGTTGCAACCTGTTTTTACTCTGAACGATGAAGTTGCTTGGATGAGCAATGAAACCTCTCAGATTAATAGCAATAGCACTTAGACTTCTAAACCGCTTCATAGTGCTTTTATAGCCCTCTCTAAGCGGTTTACAGAGTCAGCCTCTTGCCCCCAATAATCTGGGTCTTCATTTTACCCACCTCAGAAGGATGGAAGGCTGAGTCAACCTTGAGCCTGGTGGGATTTGAACTGCCGAACTGCAGCTGGCAGTTAATTGAAGTAGCCTGCAATACTGCACTCTAACTATTAGTTTGCTGCAAGTTGTTATACTGTCTTCTTCCATTCCCCACTTGTCATATAAGCCCAGGCTGGGGAAAGTATATTGACCCATGAGAATCAAGAAAGCTGTTGAAAGATGTGATGGTGGGTGCTCCAGCACTGATGATGTTATCTAGTTGGGTAATGAAATGTCTGTAAGGAAACAACCAAGTTCAGAGAGCACCAAGGACCCTACACTACATTGCTTCAAAACCTGGTATATTTCCAGAAACCCATCGGGTTGCTTTTTTCATTTAAATGTTTGGAAATCCACAGCGCCGATTCTCTTAACGGTTGGGTGACCAGAGGATTTGCATATACAGTATAGATACTGAGGAGACTGGAGATTGAAGCTGCCAGGTCGTAGTTTATTCACCTGTGGGTGGAAGGAGACAGAGACTGAAGAAGATCAGGGGAAAGAAATGAGAGCTGAAAAAGAGAAACTTTGGTGGCTTTAGAAGAGAGCCACGGGCGAGGCGTGTAGGGGTGCTGAAACATAACTGTGGTTCTGTGGCTTTTCAGACTTCCTGGCTTCAAGGGAACTATCTTCCTGCATTGACTTGTTGAAGACTGTGTTGTGCATGAGCTGCAGAACCCAAACAGGTTACAGAGGACTGGATATGAAAGCAGAAGGGTTTCTAGAGCAGTCTCCTCCGTCTTGGTGCTCCTCGGATGTTCTGGACTTCAGCCCTTGAAGTTCAGGGGCAGGCTGAAATCTAAGGCATCCGAAGAGCATTAGCAATAGCGTTTAAACTTATATACCGCTTCACAGTGCTTTTACAGCCCTCTCTAAGCGGTTTACAGAGTCAGCCCTATTGCCCCCAACAATCTGGTTCCTCATTTTACCAACTTCAGAAGGACGGAAGGCTGAGTCAACCTTGAGCCTGGGGAGATTCGAACAGCCAAATTGCAGGCAGCCGGCAGTCAGCAGAAGTAGCCTGCAGTACTGCACTCTAGCCACTGCCCCACTGTGGCTCAGAATTAGAATAGGAAAAGGGAAGAACATTGTCAAGGATAGGGGAAGTGACAGAGATCCGTTAGGTCACCTGGAGACACGTGTGTCTTGCAGACTCCTGGATTTTCTAGATCAACCCTGTCTAGGCTGTGAAGATCCTTTTCTTGCTATGAATGCTGTGGGAGTAGGAATGGGATTTCCAGAGGGAAAAGTGCAGACTACAGGAACCATTTGCACCACTCAGGAGACCGTGAGGACACAGATTAACCTCCAAGTGCTTCAACCACCCTCTAAAAGGATGCAAATGACCAGCTATCTGCAAGGAGTATAAATCCTTCCATTCCCCACTGTTCTGAACGCCCCCCCCCTCCGTACGGTGAGTCACACTGACACAATGTGGCTGTTAGCCAATTTATTCACAGTAATTAACTCACAGACAAGACTTTGGCAGCAACCCAGACTTCCACAGATAAGAAATACACACAAGAGCTTCTCCAGCTTTAGTATAACGGTTGTGTCCTGCAAAAGGTCTCCTCCCAAAGTCTCTTCTTATATACTCTCTTGGGAGGAGCCTAATCACAACCACCTGGGCCCGATTATCTTCTATATCTCTGTAATTGCTGCCGGCGCTTATCTGCCCGTCTCTGCCTGACGTCCGGGACCAACTCCCTTAGCTCCTCCACACTGCTCCAGGGCCTGACGTCTTCACCAGTGCTCCAGGGCCTGACGTCAGGGACAAACTCCCTTTGGCTTTCACCACTACTCCATGCCTCAGGCGCCTCCTGGTGGCCAACCAGCCTCTCTGGTCCCTGCTCGGAGTCTGAACCCTGCCCAGGGTCCTCCACATCTTCCAGAGCCGACTCATAGGGCCCCTTGCTATTGGAGTCTATCAGCAGTTCCAACGGCTCCTGCTGGGCCACAACACCCCACTATCCTGTCAGAGCTGAAGAAACTTATTGGATGAGAACCGAAATGTCTTCAAAGAAAAAAAAACAAGGAAGTCCAGTTGCCAAAGCACCTTTGGGCCAAGGATGTTTGAGCAAAGTATTCTTGTGGGGCGGGGAGTCTTCCTTTGCCTGCTGAGAGGGGACGTGACATCAGACTGACCTGAATTGGGTATCTTGCTCATTCTCCCATTTGGATAAGCTCTGCAAGAAAGTTTTAGGGTGAAAAAAAGTAAGGTTCTACATTTAGGCAAGGAAAACAAAATGCACAGGTACAGTATAGGTGGCACCTTGCTCAATAGTAGTAACTGTGAGAGGGATCTTGGAGATCTGGACAACCATTTAAATAGGAGCCAGCTGTGTGCAGCAGGTGCCAAGAAAGGCAAACCAGTTCTAGGCTGCATCACCAGAGGGATAGAATCAAGATCACGTGAAGGGTTAATACCACTTTATAAGGCCTTGGTAAGGCCACACTTGGGATCCTGCATTCAGTTTTGGTCACCATGATGTAAAAAAGATGGTGAGGCTCTAGAAAGAGTGCAGAGAAGAGCAACAAAGACAATTAGGGGACTGGAGGCTAAAACATAGGAAGAACGGTTGCAGGAACTGGGTATGTCTAGTTTAATGAAAAGGAGGACTAGGGGTGACATGATAGCAGTGTTCCAATATCTCAGGGGCTGCCCCAAAGAAGAGGGAGTCAAGCTATTCTCCAAAGCAGCTGTGGACAGGACAAGAAGCAATGGGTGGAAACTAATCAAGGAGAGAAGCAATTTAGAACTGAGAAATTTCCCGACAGTTAGAACAATCAATCAGTGGAACAAGTTGCTTTCAGAAGTTGTGAATGCCCCAACACTGGAAGTTTTTAAGAAGATGTTGGATAACCATTTGTCTGAAATGGTATTGGGTTTCCTGCCTAAGCAGGGGATTGGACTAGAAGACCTCCAAGGTCCCTTTCAACTCTGTTATTCTACTCTACTCTACTCTACTCTACTCTACTCTACTCTACTCTACTCTACTCTACTCTACTCTACTCTACTCTAATTCTGTTCTATTCTATTCTAAGGTTGCTTGTTCTGCCTCCTTCCAGAAGAACTGGATTGTCATCGAGTGTCACATTATGGAGAGGTTGCTGTCTTTCACATTGAGTTCTGCAGGCAGTGCGCCAAATTGTACATGATGGTTGCGGGGGGGGGGGGGGAGGCAGACAAGAACAGAAAACTAATTGCATTTGCCTTGCAAATCTGGAGAGAAGCGGAAGGCAGAATCTGAGCCACCCGTGCTCTCGTCTTAAGCAGGAAGGAGACCTTGGAAGAGTTGCGTCATTGGGTGATCTTGGCAGCCTTAAGAGGACTCCGTGAATTTGGCTTATTGGGCCAAGCTCTTCATTGACATTGGAGGTGCTTCATGTCCAATGTGTTTGCTGCCATCTTGTATAAGAAAGGAAGAAAGCACATTGCTTTGCGACTCCAACGAGCGAGAATCATGGCGCAACATGGCACTAAAATCCAGATGTCCCAAAAATGCTTCTTTCAAGAGGCAACTGGACTTTCTGGCTTTTCTTTGAAGATGTCTCTTTGAAGAGAGCTGAAGAAGCTTCTTGGATGAGAAACGAAACGTCTTCAAAGAAAAAAAAACTAGAAAGTCCAGTTGCCTCTTGAAAAAAGCACCTTTGGGACAACATGACCTGGAGGACTGAGAATCTCCACAGACATGGAATCAGATGCTTATATTCAGTCTTTCCATTTGGTATCATTGATGTTGTTGACAGTATTTGCAACACACACTTACCCAGCCCAGCAGTGGTGGGATTCAGCCAGTTTGCACCTATTCGGGAGAACCGGTTGGTAACTTTCTAAGCAGTTCGGAGAACCGGTTGTTGGAAGAAATCTCCTTTTGTTTTTCCCCACTTTACAGAGCAAATCCTGTAAGGAAGGCAGGAAGGAAACATTCTGGTGTTGTTTCTAGCTTAATCTTTATTGCCCTGCTTACAGAAACTGCCTCTCCAGTTAACCCTTATTACCATTGTAACAACTAAGGCGAAGTGCCTATCAACCTGAGTGACATTGACTTGGCCACGCCCACATGATCACATGACCACCAAGCCCCGCCTACCCAGCTGGTCATTAGGGCAGAGAAGTGGTTGGTAAATTTTTGAATCCCACCACTGCAGCCCAGTGAAAATCCAGGCGGTCTCGTGCGCACAATGTGCCAAAGCTTAGTTAGATATTTCAGGGGATGGACATGTTGTATGAATCCAGCTTGTTTGGTTGGTTAATGGTTCAGAGATTGAGCCAAGTCTTATAACTTTGGGATGATAATCCTTCTTTTACAATACATTTCCTATTGTAGTATGTACTTTCTGGATCAGTTCGTTAATCACAAAACTCAGCAAACTTGAGTTCCAAGATTACAAAAATTCTCAGAGTTGTCTGTTTGATTTAGTCTTGCCTTAGTGAAAATACTAGGGGGATGGGGTGGCTCAGTGGCTAAGACGCTGACCTTGTCAATCAGAAAGGTCGGCAGTTCGGGAGTTCGAACTAGCGCCGAGTCACAGAGTGAGCTCCCGTTACTTGTCCCAGATTCTGTCAACCTAGCAGTTCGAAAGCACTTAAAAATGCAAGTGAAAAATATGGACCACTTTTGGTAGGAAGGTAACGGCGCTCTGTGCACCTTCAGCATTGTATGTATGTATGTATGTATGTATGTATGTATGTATGTATGTATGTTTGTTTGTATGTGGGACACAGTGGCTCAGTAGCTAAGACGCTGAGCTTGTCGATCAGAAGGTCGGCAGTTCAGCGGTTCAAATCCCTAGCACCGTGTAACAGAGTGAGCTCCCGTTACTTGTCCCAGCTTCTGCCAACCTAGCAGTTCGAAAGCACTTAAAAATGCAAGTGAAAAATATGGACCACTTTTGGTAGGAAGGTAACGGCACTCTGTGCACCTTCAGCATTGTATGTATGTATGTATGTATGTATGTATGTATGTATGTATGTTTGTTTGTTTGTTTGTTTGTTTGTTTGTATGTGGGACACAGTGGCTCAGTAGCTAAGACGCTGAGCTTGTCGATCAGAAGGTCGGCAGTTCAGCGGTTCAAATCCCTAGCACCGTGTAACAGAGTGAGCTCCCGTTACTTGTCCCAGCTTCTGCCAACCTAGCAGTTCGAAAGCATGTAAAAATGCAAGTAGAAAAATAGGAACCACCTTTGATGGGAAGGTAAAAGCATTCTGGGCGCCTTCGGTTTTTAGTCATGCCGGCCACATGACCATGGAATGTTGAATGTTGAATGTTGATTTTATTTATATGCTGCCCTTTTCCCCTGAAGGGGACTCAGGGCGGCTCACAACTCAAACCAGGGAAGGGGGGGGGGTACAAACAAAATTAAAACAACACAAAACAATACATGGTTTAAAACACACAGCAGTCATACCATTCGAGACGGGGGCAACGGTTCTTTAGCCCCAGGCCTGTCGGAACAGCCAGGTTTTAAGGGCTTTGCGGAAGGCCTGGAGGGTGGTGAGGGTTCGAATCTCCACGGGGAGTTCATTCCAGAGGGAGACGTCTTCGGACAGCGCTGGCTCTTCGGCTTTGAAATGATGAGCACCGCCGCCTAGAGTCAGGAACGACTAGCACATATGTGCGAGGGAACCTTTATCTTAGTGAAAATACAGCCAGAGTGGCTTGTAAACCAAGGTTTATGAATTGGCAAAATAAAATAAATTGTATCTGGCCCGTTTTGGTTAATAAACCATAATTATTGGGCTTTATGTAGTAAACCACGGAGGGTAAGTTTTAACATGATTATATGAAGCCAAAAACATGCTAGGATTTGTCGTATAGATTAAAGGAATGATTCAACCTCTTGTATATTTTGGGGGGTTTGGAAGGCTGAACTGTAAAATGCTTGTTTTGCAATTAAAGCAAGAGTGAAGTAAGGACTGACACGATAGCCATCTTCCAATAATTGAGGGGCTGTCACAGAGAAGAGCGGTCAACCTGTTTTCAAAGCACCTGAAGGCAGGACAAGAAGTAATGAATGGAAGACTATCAAAGAGAGATCCAGATTACAATTAAGAAGAAATTTCCTGACAGCGAGAACAATTAATCAGTGCAACAACTTGCCTCCAGAAGTTGTGGGTGTTCGCTCCATCACTGGAGGATTTTAGGAAGAGATTAGACAACCATTTGCCTGAAATGGCATAGAGTCTCCTGCTTGGTCAGGGAATTGGACTGGAATAGCAGTCACCAACTGGTGGTCTGCGAGAAAATTTTGGTGGTCTACAGAAAAATTATTTCCATTTTTTTTATTGCACTAAATCAGGGGTCCTTAAACTACAGCCCCTGGGATGGATAAATGCAATGAATGCTTGTGTTGCTGCAGAGAGTGTCCCCCTTCGGGGTCTTTTTCTGCTGGTTGGAGGGGGGCAGAAATTCCGACTTGGGGTCTGCCTCAGCCTCCTGATATGGGGCTTCGGCCGATGGCTGGAGGGAAGTACAGCTGATGGCGAAGAGCCGGAGGGCCTTGTTCCAGTGGGACTGCATCATGGCCTGGAACTGGCTGACCATCTCAGCCCGCTGAGCCTCCAGTCCCCACTACCTGCCTTTGCACTCCCACAGGTCTTCCCTCTGCTTGGAAAGCCTATGCTCCTAATCCTCAGTGAGGTGCTTCTGCTGAGCCTCCTTCTCGGTCAGATCCAATTTGAACTGAGCTGTTTTGCCAACTCTTTCTCCTGGTGGCTGCTTAGCTCCAACGACCTGCTTCCTGTTGGGGCCCTAAGAAGCCCAGGCAGTCAGGCGAAGAGTGGTGAGTAGAGGCTGGCAAGGCGCCCCTCTATGTGAGCAACATTGAATTGGCCACGCCCACCCAGTCACATGCCCACCTTGCCACGCCCACCCAGCCGGTCATTAGGCAGATCATATTAGTGGTCCGCAGGATTTAAAATTATGAATTTAGTGGTCCCTGAGGTCCAAAAGGTTCGGGATCCCTAGACTAGAAGACCTCCTAGGTCCCTTCCAACTGTTATCCTATATTCTGATCACAGCCTTTTTCTTTTTTCTCCCGCACTTAAAGGTAAAAGTCGATGAGAGTCTGTCTCTGGATCACGTAACTCGAGGCAGAGCCAAGATAGCCAAGGGCCGTCGTCCACCTACCAGAAACCATTTGAAAGAGGTAATAATTGGGGTCGCCCCCAACTAATCAACGTGGCTTTATATTATTTAATCCAAATACTCCTTTTGTCATTTGTTCAGCAACATTGCTATCTGCTTTTGGTCCTCTTTATGTTTTGCTGTTTTTCATCACGGGAGGGAAGGGTCACACTACCCACCTCCAGCTAATATGGATCTTTATGACTGGTATGATTATTTGAAATAATCCCACCTGCATGTGGACATGTCCATTCATTATTTCAATTGCGGTTGCATCCTAAATGTAAATAATTTGGTCTTTACTCACATTTGGTATTTCTTAGCTGCGTTTGTAACATAAGCTTCTTGCCTTAAAAGCCCCAATTATTAAAGCATCCTAAAGAAAGCCATGATTAAATACTAAAATGCAGAACCAACAGTAGGCTGGGAAGAGAAAATTAAATATTAAACCCAGGACAAGCAGAGGGCCGAGACAAGATTGCTACAAACTGGTTCCGCACTAAGAGATGAACTGAATGAACTTCTTAGCCTCGTGGGAGAGTTCCGTAAGGTGGGCATAGCTACAGAAAAGTCCCACTTTTGGGTCACCATCATTTAGAACTCTAATAGTTATAGACCAAATAAGATTAATGTCCCTAATATGAGGAGAGGAGAAAAACATGGATGGATGGATAGATGGATGGATAGATAGATAGATGTAGAGAAAAAGAGGAGAGAGAAATGGATGGATGGATGGATGGATGGATAGATGGATGGATAGATAGATAGATGTAGAGAAAAAGAGGAGAGAGAAATGGATGGATGGATGGATGGATGGATGGATAGATAGATAGATGTAGAGAAAAAGAGAGAAATGGATGGATGGATGGATGGATGGATGGAGAAGAAAAAGAGAGAGAAACATGGATGGATGGATGGGTGGATGGATAGATAGATAGATATAGATAAATAGATAGATATAGTGAAAAAGAGAGGAGAGAGAAATGGATGATTGGATGAATAGAAGGTAGACAGACATACATACATACATACATACATACATACATACATACATACATACATATATATATATATATATATATATATAGAGAGAGAGAGAGAGAGAGAGAATGAGAAAAAGGAAAGAGAGAGAGACAGACAGACAGACAGACAGACAATGCCCAGATTCAGTCTAGGCCTAGAACAATCTAGTTTTAAGCCCAAGGAATTCTGTCCACATAGAGCTCAAGAGAAGAGAAGAGCTAGACCCAAGAAGTCAATCCTAAGGTAAGGAATGAAGCCAACATTCTGGCAACTGTTTCCAGGAACATGTGATCGTATTTGGACTGCAAAACTCCAGATGACCACCAGCAGGCAGCAAAGAGCAAGAAGTCAATGCAGATCTGATAGCCATCTGGATTTCTTTCACCCATCACTTAGATAAGGTAGCCTAAGGAAAGGATAAAGTTAGATTTCTGCTCCTTTGATTCCATGTATGAGTCTTCCATGGGGCTTCTTGTTTGAGCCACCATGAATGTAAGAGAATCTCTTGACAAAAATGTAATTCTTTAAAAAATGCATGATAACAATTCTGAAATTGCAGGACATGTAGGGCGTTTGACACTGTTTTAAGTTGTTTGTTGTTACTTTGTGGTCAGCAGCTTAAATTCTTCAAAGGTTTGGACTTGAGCACTGATTCTGAGATCTCCCTCATTTGCTTTCCTACTTAGGTGGCTAGTTCAATGTCAGACGGGATCCTGAGACTTGACTTAGATGTATCAGACAGTGGACCTCCAGACAGCATCCTCGTGACCAGTGAAACTCCTGAAACGTCTCCTCCAAAGGAGACTCACAAACCTCCAATGCCTCCTGTAAAAGTGCCCATGCCTCCAACGGAGAACCTCAGTGCCAATCTTACCCCAGAAGATCCACAGGTCAAGAAGCTACCAATGCCTCCAGCTAAGCCTCTCAAGGAAGTAGCAGCACCCGGTGAAAATGTGAACTCTGTAGAAGGAAGCGACGCAGAAGAGGAGAAACGTGAAGACTCTGAAGAAGTGGAAGATTTGGTGGACCCTAACCCTCCAGCACCTCCTCCAAAGATTTTATCCGACAAAATGAAGGTGGGATGGGATCATCCAAGCTCTGAGCTTCATGACGTTGAAACAGAGACCACCTCTGGATTAAACAAGGAAGCAGCCAAGCCACCGACTCCTCCTCCCAAGGTCTTTAGAAACAGCTTGATCTCCAAGGAGAACGAAGCACAGGTAGACATTTCCAAAGGGTATGAGCAGCCTGACGGAGACTCAAACCTTGACATCAATGGCATTGATGACAACGGAACAACTCAACCCGCTTTCCAGAATGGGAAGGAGCAGGACGACCGTTCCTCAGAGCCAGCCACAAAGAAAGAGGAATTGAGCCGGTCTTCCGAAGACCAGGTTGACGTCACAGAGCCTGTGGGAGGTTCTCCAGCAACCAAGGCTCGCAGCTCCTCTCTAGGGGCCTTGCTTTCAGAATCGCCCAAAAGGGCTCCTCGGCCAGATTTCCAGAAGTCGTCTATCCTCCACGTGGTGCGGATGGAGAAGAAAATTGCGGATGAAAAGGAACGAACTGAAAAGCTCCTGCAGAAGGTCCAGTGTGAAGAGCTGGAGCAAGCCCAGGAGGGCAAAGGACCCTCGGTCGATGCAAAGGAGCTGCTCAACGAAGCCACCGAGCAACTCCGGCAAGCCTCCCAGGTCTTGCAAGAGGTCAAAGATTTGGGGGAACTGAGAAGGGAGCCTAACAGTTTGCGCAAAGGAGTCGTGAAGGACCTCGTGACTGTTTACAGGAGAAGCGTCCCTTAAGAAGGAATTGAATTCTGAATCGTGACTTAGACTAAAGGGTAGCCAGGCGGCACCATTTCTACCCGGCTACTAGATCAGTGTTTAAAAGACAGATGGGTAGGGCAGCAGCCTGAGTCTTATTAAGTGTTGCTTATTTTCACACTGCCCCTTTCATAATCTCAGAATGTGGGCAGATCCTGCCGGGCGGGGTGTGTGCTAGAGAGGGATCTGCTGAGAGGACCTCAGGGAAAGATCTGTTTTTGGGAAGACAAGCGGTAACTGGAAGCCGTAGGGACTTCCTACCAGGGGTGCCTACTGAAGCATTTCAAATGCGGAAGAGTTTGAGAAAGAGCTCTTGAAGGTTTTCCAACTTGGTGGAAAGCTCTTGCAAGTTCAGGGCAGGAGCTTTGTGGTTCAGGCGGAGCCCTTTTGAGCTAGCTAGGAGGACATCGAGTTGGAGCAGGGAGGTTGGATTTCCCGTGCAGGCTGGAATATTTTGGGTTAGAAAAGTTTTGCACAGTCCTGGTTCCTGTTCTTCTGCTTCTCTCTCTCTCTCTCCCTCCCTCCCTCTCCCTCGCTCCCTCCATCTCGCACTCACTCTCCATCCATCTCTTCCTCTCTCCCTTCTCTCCCTCCCCCTCCCTCCCCCCTTCTCCCTCCCTCCCTCCATCTCTCTCCCTCTCTCTCACCCTCCTTTCCTTCCTCTCTCTTTCCTTTCTGTTTCTCATTTGCAAGATTGCAGAAATGGCTGGGTATGGAACGAGGCTGCAGTACTTTCTAATCCTTTTTGTTTTAACTCAGGGTTAATGTAGTGGGGTACATGGGAGGCGGGGCTGAAGCGAACAGTGGGTGGGCTCTTCTTTGATATCCTTTGTTCTCTCTCTCTCTCTCTCTCTCTCTCTCTCTCCCCTCTCCTCTCCTCCTTTCTCTCTCTCTCCCTCTCTCTCTCTCTCCCTCCCTCCCTCTCTCTTTTCTTTCATTTCATTTTATTTGTCTTGTATGCCGCCCACTCCCGGAGGACTCCGGGTGGCTCACAACAGACAAGGGAAGGGGGATAAATAGACAAAGACAACACTTTAAAAAAAGACGCAACATTCACAATTTCCGTGGGGCTGGATGTTTCACAAGCCCCCTGGCCTGCTGGAGCAGCCAGGACTCTCTCCCTCTCTCTCTCCCTCTCCTCTCCTCCTTTCTCTCTCTCTCCCTCTCTCTCTCTCCCTCCCTCTCTCTCTCTCCCTCTCTCTCTCCCTCTCCTCTCCTCCTTTCTCTCTCTCTCCCTCTCTCTCTCCCCCCCCTCTCTCTCTCTCGTGATGCTCCCTTCTTCCCCCTGTCACTTCTTTTTCTTGAACGGCTCTGTTACAGAAAGCTTTCCGTTCCAGCTTTTATTTATTTGTCCCAAGCCACAGGTGGGTCCTTGCAAGGGGTGACAGTTTGTGCATCCTGCAGTTAAAGACAAAACCGCTTACCACCAGGAGAGCCAGTGATGTTTTGGTGAGGCTCCCAATATGTAGAATTTGCTGACGATGGGTGGACGTTTAAGTCTGCCCTGCCAGGGATCAAACTGAAGCTACAGCATCAGATTGCAGATCTGAAATGGTCCTAGTTCGTACATCATCCGCTCACTTGGGGTCGGCTTAGCATGTGGTGTGTTGCTTACCTCTGGCGGCTGATTGAACAAACGACGGTTTTGCAAAGTGTGCCTTACCACAGCGTGGAAACCCCATTAAAATCTTCAGCAAGTCATAGGGAACAAGATTCCCTCCCCCTCACCTCCCAGATTGACTTTTCATTGATTTGTGAAGACTAGACCCATCATACCTTGGAGAGACGCTGTATAAATCTACCACAGATTCGGTTCATGTGAAATTTCATTTGAATGGGGGGGGAAAAATACCAACTGGACTCATACGTGCTCAGATTTCGTATAAACACAGTGGAGAGCATCAGTCTTCCCCACCCCACCCCTGCAGAATGCAGTGCCACTCATGTTAGCAACAATATTAACTTTGGGGAAACGATTTTGCAATTGTAGGGCGGGTATATATGCGTTCCCATGTTTCCTTTGGTTTTGGTTGAATGTTGCTTCTAAACTGGCTGATAGCTAAATGCATATAAGGGCCAATGCATATTTATCAACAGAATAGATCATGGCTTAGGGCAGAGGTCAGAAACCTTAAACACTCAAAGAGCCACAAAGGTCCTTACTGGAAGCCCCCCATTCAATTCTGCAGCTGAACAGAAGTCTGGTTTCCCCACCATAGAGTCTCCTCCTAGCATAGCGTCCTTTTTCCTCTACCTGTGCTAACCGAAAGCCCTATCAATTATGGAGCTGCCCCGAAAACCCGCCCCTTGCCATAGTCTCTCCTCCTGGCATGCCTTGTTTCTCCCCCAACCAGGAGCTCCTTTCAATATTGTGATGCCAACCGGCAACAGGGAGCCACAGCAGAGGGATGAAAGAGCCACATGCGGCTCCAGAGCCATGGGTTGCTGACCCTTGGCTTAGGGTGAGGTATGAATTCTGTTGTAAGCACAATCCCTGCCATAGATAACTGTACTATAACTTTTTTACTTATGCTCTTAATAAGCTTCCTTGCCAAGATCCTCTTTTTCACTCGATGGCTTTTTCTGATGGCTTTTAAAACTCTGGCGACGGCCGTATTTTTACGACCTGGAAAATTAGTTTATGACTAATATTTTCCTATCCTTCAGATGTCATTAAAAAAAAGAAAAGAAAGGATGAGCATAAAATCGGTACCCAATGATTAAATAAGCGGCTAAGGAAGAAACAATTGCAAATCGGGACAGGATGGAAATAATGGCACTTAGCACATTTGTGCTCTGGGTTGATTTCCTGAAGACGAGGTCCGTGGAGACCTCGCTGAATTCATCACAGGACTCTTCCTGCAAGAAAAAGTAAAAGGAGGAAGATGCGTAAGAGGAGCAACAGTTTTCTTCCTGTTATCTAAGGCAGTGCAATTAGGACCGTGTCATCCTACTACCATGTTTCCCTGAAAATAAGACCTCGCTGGATAATAAGGCTAATCGGGCTTTTGAGTGCATGCGCTAAAACAAGCCCTCCCCTGAAAATAAGACCTCCCCAAATATATTTAAACGCATGCGCAGCTGTTCCCCACCATTTCCTCTGGTTCCGTGCAAACAACATGAGGTGAGGAGGCAAGGCTGGAGGGGAGGGGAAAGGGAGGGGGGAACATGCCCCATGCACCCTACACACCCTTAGCTAATGGCCGCTCTTACACCCCTAGTCACCGTCCCTTCGGTCACGCTAATGGCTGCCGCAAAAAGAGCGGCAGGCCCAGCGACGCGCAACACAGCAGCAACCATGAGGTGACCATGCTCGTCACCTCCTGCACCTCAAAAATGATAAGACCTCCCCCAAAATAAAACCAGATGCTTATTTCGGGGTCAAAAGAAAATAAGATCCTGTCTTATTTTCGGTGAAACATGGTACATCTGGGAGCCGCTTCACATTGGTCTGGTTTGCACATTGTACTGAGACATGCAAGGGTTGGTTTGCCTTAGCCTGCTCTGTTAAGCCAGCTAATTGTGGCTTATTCAACAAGCCATGGTTTATTGCCATTTGGAAGCCTCAACCCCTGAGATGCGTAAACCCTTGCTTATGGCAGACAAATTCAAATTTTGAGGCTAGGAGCCATGCCCCAAATGAGCAGAGTCAGGACAAAGGGTTTGAGAGTTGATAAAATGTTCATATCAAATGGAATATAATCAGTGGGGCTACTCCCCCTGTATTTAACAGACTCTGGTGGAGATGTTCCATGGACAACTTATAAATTATTGGCACTGCTGTTGAATCCAGGCCTAACCAAAACAGAGCTGTTCTGACCTCGGCTTCCTGAGAGCATGAAGCAAACTCCTTGTCCCAACAAAAACCCCTTTTATTAATTTGCCGTGAATTCTGCTCATTCACATCCTGCAAAGTCTTTCCAGGGAGGATTTACAGTCACAGACTTTATCTGGCTTGGAGAACTGCCAGGCTGATAATCTGCAAAACTTGGCAAGGAATCTCGGAGAGTCACGAACCAATTAAGCAAATTGTCTCCTGCAAAACCCATTCCCCTTTCGCTCCTCTTTTATTTCCTCTGGGAGGGGCCATTCACCATCCACCTGTGGCCTTACTTCCAAGTCGACCCCTGTTCTTCAGCTTCCCTTCGTCTGGCAACTCTGTGCATGTGCACACTGGGAACAAGCTCCAGCTGTTGGTCTGCCTCACTGATGTCTGACTCTGAAGGCAGCTGATAACTGTCAGGTGGCCCTGGCCCCCTCTCTGCCTCCGACACAGAGCCCTTATCAGCCTTCCCCAGACTCCAGGACTGGCCCATGCTCCTCCCCAACTTCCTCACTGTCTGAATCTGCTGCCAGCTCTGCTGGCTGCTGGTGGGCCACAACAAGAGCTCCTTAGATAGGCTTCTCGAAGAGGAGCTTCTAAACCTCAGTCCTTTCTGGCTTGAATAATTGCTGGACAAGCTCTAAACAAAAGCCCATTTCTCGTTTAAAAAATGAAGTTGATTACGTCTACGTTCATAGCTGCTTCTCCTTGTCCTTCTTTTTCACAATAGGTTCAGCCGGCTGGGAATTTTTATTTATGCAAGTGACTGTGCTATGCTTTGTGTTTTTATTTGTGTTTTCAAATAAGGGGCCAAAAACTGGAGTCCTCTCTCTTAAAAAATAAAAAAAATAGATGTAATTTTTTTGCACTAGCTGTTTACGAGACGGAAATATGAAAATAGTTATTTTGCTTAGAGCTATGTCACAGTTTTCTTTTTTTAGTTCCATCCCTGCATCGGCTGCCAAAAGTTTACAACTAGGAATGTAACAAACATGTTCGCAAAATAAAAAAAGGAGCATAAAACTTAATTTACCGATGCCTACCCACTCATTGACCTGGGACGTGGTGGATCAGTGGCTACGACACTGAGCTTGTGGATCAGAAAGGTTGGCAGTTTGGTGGTTCGAATCCCTAGAACCGTGTAACGGAGTGAGCTCCCGTTACTTGTCCCAGCTTCTGCCAACCTAGCAGTTTGAAAGCACAAAGAAAAGGCAAGTAGAAAAATAGGGACCACCTTTGGTGGGAAGGTAACAGCGTTCCGTGAGCCTTTGGCATTGAGTCATACCGGCCACATGACCATGGAGACGTCTTTGGACAGCACTGGCTCTTCGGCTTTGAAATGGAGATGAGCACCGCCCCCTAGAGTTGGGAACCTTACTGAAAACTGCAATCCTGGGTGGCTCCCCTCCCCCTCCTTTGTGTGCTGAGGTATTGTCAATTCTAAAATCAGGGAACATTGGAACATTGGCCTTGGCAGAAGATAATACTTTCCCCTACAATACTTTGTACATTCAATCAGTGTGAAGGGTCGATGTTCTTCGTACCAAAACTAAATTGACTCAGCAGAAACCTGGTCTTCCTTGCAGCTACCCAAGCACTTTTTGAGGTGCACACGCAAATTTGCTGCTATGAACTATGTGAATTGGCTGTATTTATCTAGATTCAGCACTGAAGGAAACACTCAGAAGGAACCCTGTTTAGGGTAAACCAAATGTCTCTCAGCCTTGAGATATACGGACTTCAGCTCCCAGAACTCCACAGCTAGCATGGGAGAATTCTGAGAGTTGAAATCGGCGCATCTTAAAAGTTGCCAAGATTGGGAAACAACTAGGGTAGACAATTTAAGTTCCTCCATAGATTGCCAGGCTTCAGATTCTGCTCTTCCTGGCCAGTAGAGCCAGTGGTCAAGGATTATTGGAGATGTAATCCAGCAGTATCTGTAAATCTGTAAGCTTATTCATCTATCGTGCGTATATTTAATGAACACTGAACATTGATTTTTTTTTTCAAAAGCGCTTCTCTTAAAAATCTGTTAAAAAAAACCCTTTAACCGAACGTTGCTGTTGATTCTACATTCCCCCACAAGTCTGATCAGAATATTGTACAGTCTCTACTAACAGTATTTTGAATCCTTTTTCCTACTGTCTTGTAAGTAACTAAACACTTCTTTGGGTGTGCATTGAGTATTTTGTTGTGAAAAAGCTTTATCCAGAAAGAGGCGGTGTGTCCTTGTTTGTCTTTGAGATGGTCAGCCCTCCGGTTGAAAATTGCTGACTCTGATTCTCTGATTCCTAAAATATAAATATATTTTTAACAAGCCGTCTTGAGCATCTCAATTCTTTGATTCGCCTTCAAAATCCATTCGTAAGTACCTTCCCCTTTCAAATCGCGTGGACCTCATGCCAGGTTCCATCACTGACAAAATCATTCTTTCCCCTCTGTTTTATTTGTTTGATTTATTTAGCTTTCAATTTTCATCAAACAGTGTGTGGTCTGGGTACAATGTTTAAACAGTCATGTTACACATCTTCGTGTGATATTCGTCACCATCATATTGATAATATAGTAACATAACAATGTAATAACACAGATACTTAACATCCTTTTCTTTACAACTTTCCACTTAACCATTTCCTCTTTTTATATCTCCACCTTTCTAAGTTCTGTTTCTGTTTTCTAGCCATTGATAAAATATGTCTCATATCAAAAAATATTCGGCTTTCTGTCCACCTTTGGCGTTTAGTCATGCCAGCCACATGATCACAGAGACGTCTTTGGACAGCGCTGGCTCTTTGGCTTCAAAACAGAGATGAGCACCGCCCCCTAGAGTTGGGAACGACTAGCACATATGTGCGAGGAGAACCTTTACCTAACAAGTTGAGTCAGTGGGGAAGCCAGGTTCACTTAACTTACTAACTTAAGGAGATTTTTAAAAAGGCAAGGAAAATTCATTGAAATGATCAGATACACCTACAGGTTGTCCTTGACTTACAACAGTTCATATAGTGACCATTCAAAGTTACGACGACACTGCAATAGCAATAGCACTTAAGAATTATATACCACTTCATAGTGGTATATAATTTACATCCCTCTCTAAGTAAAAAAGATTCACAGCCCTTTTCCACAACTACAATTCTCACAATTGTTGCACGTGATTTACATCTCAATGCTTGACAACTGATTCGCATGTATGATGGTTGCAGTGTTCCGGGGTCCAATGCTCACCTTTTGCGACCTTCTGACAATGAAAGTCCATGGGGAAGGCAGATTCACTTAAGAATTGTATTACTAACTGCAGTTATTCCCTTAACAGCTATGGCAAGAATGGTTATACATAGGGCAACACTCACTTAACAACTGTCCCGTTTAGCAACATAAATTCCGGGCTCGATTGTGGTCATAACTCGAGGACTACCTGGACAACTCTTGTTAGCCTAGTCAGGATGGCTTGTGGGAATTACAGTCAAATATCTGGAAGGCACCCAGCTGAGCCATAAACCAGGGGCATGATCAATATCCCACAAGCCAACATCAACATAAGTTTCAGTGGAAGAGGAAATGGCCTTCAAATACCATTGATAAACAAACAGAACCTACACATACATCATTTATATTCTAGACAAAATAGCCAGAGTAAGGAGTTACTCGGCAGAGGAAGGAAGCAGGCTTTGGATTTCAGTAATAGACCAAACCCCCAGGGTCTTTTTGTCCAGTGATATATTTTTATAGCTGATTAATGTTCGTGTGGTTTGTTGTTGCAAACTTTGCCGTGTATTTCCAGACTGGCTGGACGTGAATGAAGAGATCTCCCTGCTTAAATTCTTCAATGTCTTGGGCGAAGCAGACAGCAAGATGTCTAAGAATGTTAAGGGGTGTTCTGCTGGATAAGACCGGGGGTTCACCAGAAGAAGACAACCTGGGCCCTTCCACAAATTTTAGACAGTACAACAATCCTCATAATTCTAAATCATTAAATAGGCTGGCTCGGACCTACGTTGTGGTTAGTTGTGAAGTCGCGTCCGTCCCATCGCGACCTATGTATTGGGTTCCAAAACACCCAGAGAATATCGGGTTCAACAGATGGCAAATCTGCCCATCATGGACTTGGTCAGATCTCTTCCATGCTTGCATGCAAGACTCCGATGAGTTCCTGAGTCTGTAGACTAGAGTGGATTGTGTTTAAAAAAAAAGAGCAACACCTGGAAAGGGGTGGCGATAGACAGCTTCTGTACTGTTGTTTGGAGCCGACTGGAGAAACATGAAGTCACCCACAAGTGAACTTGACTTGGTGACTTCATCCTTTCTTTTCAAGGTTGATTTGGTTTTCCTAGTATTTCTAGATCAGGGGAACCAGTACGGTATGTTTCTCTGAAAATAAGACTCAAATGGAAAATTAGCCCTAGCATGATTTTTCATGAGGCTCGTAATATAAACCCTACCCCAAAAATAAGCCCCAGTTAAGAATGTCAGCTGGACGGACCAGTGGCGGGATTAATTTTTTTTTACTGCTGGTTCTGTGGGTGTGGCGTGGCTTGGTGGGCGTGGCATGGCTTGGTGGGTGTGGCAGGGGAAGGATACTGCAAAATCGCCATTCCCTCCCCACTCCAGGGGAAGGATACTGCAAAATCGCCATTCCCTCCCCACTCCAGGAAAGGATACTGCAAAATCCCCATTCCCTCCCCACTCCAGGGAAGGATACTGCAAAATCTCCATTCCCTCCCCACTCCAGGGGAAGGTTTCTGCAAAATCCCCATTCCCTTCCAATCAGCTGGGATTCGGGAGGCAGAGAATAGATGGGGGCGGGGCCAGCCAGAGGTGGCATTTACCGGTTCTCTGAACTACTCAAAATTTCTGCTACCGGTTCTCCAGAATTGGTCACAACCTGCTGAATACCACCCCTGACCTGGTCTTATTTTCAGGGGAACACGGCATGTTTCTTTTTATGACCTGTGGATTTCAACTCCCGGAATTTGTGAGCCAGCATGGCTGGTTCAGGAATTCTGGAAGTTGAAGTCCACAAGTCATAAAGGGGCTACAGTTCTCCCTCCCCTTCTGTTCTAGATCATCAGCTTATTTCCACCACAGGACAATGTCGGACTATAGAAAGGTAATGTAGGGGAGCTGCATTGCAGGACTGTTTCAGAGCAGACGCCTGAGATGGAGACTCCTTGCCCTAGCAGGTGAATGAGGCTGAAGTTCAAAGCAGACAAGTCTTGCTAATGTTAATGACAGGGTAGCTTAATGAAAGTCGTAGAAATTATTAAGCAGAGCTGCTGGAAGCTGCCCACCCCCTCCCGCCCCCGCATCTAGCTCTTCACACAGTTGAAACTAGCATGCTCACATCTTTGCAAAAATGTGCATTTGGGACTAAAGCTTACAAAGGTGACAATTCATCCAGGTTAAGACACTTGAAAATAAGTACAGGTATTGCTCAACCTACCACCACAATTAATTTCCATTGCTAAACAAGACAGTTGTTCAGCGAGTTCCCCTCCCACTTTATAACCTTTCTCGCCACGGTTGTTAAATGAATTACTGCAGTTTTTGAGCTAGTCCCACAGTTGTTAAGTGAATCTGGCTTCCCCGTTGATTTTGCTGATCAGAAGGTCACAAAAGGTGTTCCGTGACTCTGGGACTCTGCAGCCCGCCATAAATATGAACCAGTTTGTCAAGCGCCTGAATTTTGATCAGGTGATTGCCGAGATACAACGGTTGTAAGAGTGAAAATGGTCATAAGTTACCTTTTGTTTCCCAATGCTGTTGTAACTTCTAACAGTCACCAAATGGATGGTTGTATGGTTCAAGAACTACCTATAGAACAAAACGCCTGTAGTCTAAAGCAGCAAACACCAACTGGTGGTCCATGGAGCCAAGGTGGCGCAGTGGTTAAATGCAGCACTGCAGGCTACTTCAGCTGACTGCAGTTCTGCAGTTCGGCTGTTCAAATCTCACCGGCTCAGGTTTGACTCAGCCTTCCATCCTTCCGAGGTGGGTAAAATGAGGACTTGGATTGTTGTTGGGGGCAATATGCTGACTCTGTAAACCGCTTAGAGAGGGCTGAAAGCCCTATGAAGCGGTATATAAGTCTAACTGCTATTGCTATTGCTATGGACTACTGGTGGTTTGTAAGAAAATTTTGGTGGTCCACAGAAAAATTATTTGCACTTTTTATATTGCACTAAACCACTGGTCCTCATATTACGGCCTCTGGGCTGGATAAGTGCAATAAATGCTTGTGTTGCTGCAGAGAATCTCCCCCTTCGGGGTCTTTTTGTGTTGGTTGGGGTGGGGTGGGGGGCAGAAATTCCATCTTGGGGTCTGCTTCAGCCTCCTGGTACAGGGCTTTGGGTGAAGGCTGGGAGGAAGCACTGCTGGTGGCAAAGAGCCAAAGAGGGCCTCGTTCCAGTGGGACTGCATCATGGCCTGGAACTGGCTGACCATCTTAACCTGCTGGTACCTGGCCTTGCATTCCCGCAGGTTTTCCCTCTGCTTGGAAAGCCTATGCTCCTAGTCCTCGGTGAGGTGCTTCTGCTGAGCCTCCTTCTCGGTCAGATCCAATTTGAACTGAGCTGTTTTGCCAACTCTTTCTCCCAGTGGCTGCTTAGCTCCAACAACTGCTTCCTGTTGGGGCGCTAAGGAGCCCGAGTGGGGAGACGAGGAGTGGCTGGGAGGGGAGGAGCGAGTAGAGGCCATCAACATGAGTGACATCAAATTGGCCATGCCCACCCAGTCACATGCCCACTTAGCCACACCCACCCAGCCAGCCATTAGGCAAATCATATTAGTGGTCCGTGGGATTTTAAATTATGACTTTCATGTTCCCTGAGGTCCGAAAGGTTGGTGACCCAAGGTGTAAAGTCAGAATTGCTGGCTAACCTGTAATGTAATTCACTTGCTTTTCAATTGAAGCAGCAAATTGTGACTCTTTCAATAAACCAGGACTATCTGAATTCAGGCGTGAAAAGCAAAGAATCTTTCAAATGGGAACTGGAAATGATTGACTTTTTGGTCAGGGAAATAATGATTAGAGGATTTTTTTAAAAGACTGAAAACATTCCATGGAACTTTTAGATGAATTGATGATTTATGGATTTGGGGATTAAAAAAGGTTAAAGAGGGAGGATTAAGATTAAGATGTTTATGCCATTAAGATTGAGTAAGTAAAAAGATTTAGTAACTGAGGAATAATAGAAAAAAGGGCAAAAGTCATAATTCTGCATTTTCTTTTTTCTACCTTTTCCTTGTTTTTTTCTTTTTTTTCTCTTTTACTATATTCAAAAATTCTAACAAAAGACTATATTTAAAAAGATTATAGTCCCTTTACATTAGTACTACTTTGTTTTTACAGCAGCCAGTAACTTACTAAGCCTTTAAATAGGAGAGTTAAAAAGCCAAATACATACCTTCATGGTCTAATTTTGGTGACTTGGGGAAAAAAAATCCATATGGATTTGACCACTTCCTCTGCCTTTTGCTTTAAGCTTATTTCCTTTCCCATCTTTCTCTTTACATTCAGACAGGAAAGGTACTTGCTAATTCTTTGAAGATCTATAAATATGGAATAGGAGAGGCGACAGACCAGAGATTTTATAAGAGCAGTAGCCACAAGTGTTTCCTCTGTGGTCATAAAGAAAAAAATACCCTTAAAAACACAAAATGGAGATGGAGAAACCGCAAGTAGACCAGAGCGATGCAAGAGAAATGATAGAGAAATAATTTCCTTGTAGAAAAACATCACACATAAAAAAGGTAAAGGTTCCCCTCGCACATATGTGCTAGTCGTTCCCGATTCTAAGGGGCGGTGGTCATCTCTGTTTCAAAGCCAAAGAGCCAGTGCTGTCTGAAGATGTCTCCATGGTCATGTGGCCGGCGTGATTCAATGCCGAAGGTGCACGGAATGCTGTTACCTCCCCACCAAAAGTGGTTCCTATTTTTCTACTTGCGTTTTTTATGTGCTTTCGAACTGCTGGGTTGGCAGAAGCTGGGACAAGTCATGGGGGCTCGCTCTGTTACGCGGTGCTAGGGATTCGAACCACTGAGCTGCTGATTCACAAGCTCAGCGTCTTTGCCACTGAACTACCACATCCCTTATCATTAATCACACATAAAACAAATATGCTAATAGAAAGAAAGCATTTCTGGTAATTTTCTTGTGTAAATCAACCCTCAGTACAAGCAATCCTTAAGTTATGACTGTTAAGGACCCCGGAATTTCCACCAGAATCATATCAGTCATAAATACAGGCACCCATGTGACCAGATCTTACTTTACAACATCTTTGTGGCAGTCATTAAAGTAATGCTGAGGGTTGCTAAAGGAATGCAACAATCATTAACTGCAGTGGTCATTAAGTGAATCATATTCCCATGGGCTTTTTTGCTGAAAATGGGCTGGAAAGGCTGGAAATAGGCAAAAAAAAAAAAAATTAAAAACGCTTTATTTAAAAGAGCATTTTCCTAAAAAATCTCTTGGTTGGATGAGAATAAAGTAATTCACCGAAAGCACCACTAGGTGGCGAGGTCCACCATCTTGCATAATGTATTTTCTGAACAACTGGCTGCATTCAACATGTAAAGATTAAATTACTGTACAGTGTTTCCCAATCTTGGCAATTTGAAGATGTGTGGACTTCAACTCCCAGAATTCCCCAGCCATCATAGCTTTCTGGGAGTTGAAGTCCACCCATCTTCAAGCTATCAAAGTTGAAAAACATTGGATTATTAGAATGTGTCTTTATGGGCTGGATTTCACTATTTTGTGCTAGGCTGGCAAAAAAAAATGACCAAAAGCAGTGTTTAATCTGAGAATTTTATTATTGCAGAAACAAACAGGAAAGTTACCTATATCGTATTAAGACAGAGATTGGCAACTTTTTAAAATTTAGGATATGAAAGTTGTTTATCCCACATTCTATCAAGCCGATAAGCCACACTGGGCTATGTCCATTCTAGACACAATTGGAATGAGGAGTGGTTGTGTCTTAGGTCATTTCTACCATTTTGTAGGAAATGTAGCAACATCCTTTTAAAAAAAAAATCAAGTCATATGGGCACCAGACACATTTTCTCTTGATCAATAGGAAACCCAACCATTCATTTCATACAACTGCATTCTAATAGATATTTTTTCCTTTACAAAGCCATATGATTCAAACCTTCTACAGGAATATGTTAGTACTAGCTGGATACCCGTGCTTTGCTACAAAACCATGTGATTGGGCCAGCCCGCAGGCCGGATGAATCACATGCTGGACACGGCCATATAAGGCAACTGGCAGTTGGAACAGAGTTCCTTTCAGGTGGGGAGGGATAGTAGAACATCTAACTCCTTAGCATCAATGCGTGTTAGCATAACTGTATAAGGAATACTGAAGATCCGATGTCATTTAGAAAAATCCTTTCTTAGCACCTAGAAGCCAAGAGAACATATGTGCCGAATTTCACGTTTGTAGGCTTTAGAGTTCTGGAGATTCATGATGATGCATAAGTGGTATTTCGCTTTTATATATATAGATTATGCAAAGAACAGGTTTATTCACAAACCGAGAAGATTTAGAAAGCCATGGAAAGCTCTTTGAAATTATCAGATGTACACTATATGTTAAGGTAAGTTGTGGATCACTGGATAATTTCCTACTAATATCCTTGGTGCTTAGGAAAACCCGATCCATCTGTGCTTTTAATTCCGGCAGGCAAATGTGATAACATAAACAATTAAAATGATTAGGAAAATGGCTGAATATGCTAGAGACAAGTCAGATTTACAGCAGAAACACCAAGCAGAAATGTAGCTGACAGATAAGAGCCACTGTATTGAAAAATAAATGCATTTAAGACCAGGATGGAAAATTGTTATTATCCTGCTAGGCCAGGCGGCAGAAGCCCGAGATTCTCTCAATGAGAGCAGATACAGAATCCTGCTTGGCTTCCCTTTTTTATCCACTTATACACAGAAGGGTTTTTGAAGAAAGCAACTCTGAGCCATCATTTCTTCCAAATACTATTGGATAACACATTCAATCATATTTGTGCAACCCTGTAAAATTATTCCTTATAAATGCTGCATGACTTCAATAGCTTTATTCCGATTTGACGTTGCTATTTTTTTCCTTTCATTTGCATGTCTTCCTGTGTTTTTATTGTTGGCTTTTATCTTTTGTACTGAGTATGTTTGAGATTATACTTTTTTCCTATGTAAGCTGCCAAGAGTTATTTTCATTGTACTGTTAATAGAATATATTTCTTAACCAAATATAAACATCAAATGACTGGGATAAATAGAATAGAATAGAATTCTTTATTGGCCAAGTGTGATTGGACACACAAGGAATTTGTCTTTGGTGCAGATGCTCTCAGTATACATAAAAAGAAAAGTTACATTTGTCCAGAATCATAAAGTACAACACTTAATGATAGTCATAGCGTACAAATAAGCAATCAGGAACATCAATATCATATAAATTGTAAGGATACAAGCAACAAAGTTACAGTCATGCAGTCATAAGTGGGAAGAGATGAGTGATAGGAACGATGAGATTAATAGTAATGTGGACTAGTAAATAGTTTGACAGTGTTGAAGGAATTATTTGTTAGCAAAGTGATGGCATTGGGGGAAAAAACTGTTCTTGTGTCCAGTAAATTAAAGCCATAATGTGTTTGTTTGTTGGGTTCTGGCTTAGAGTGGTTTATGATCTTTGCCATTGTCCAGTGAACCTAGCCAACAAGCCATGGTTTGTTAAATGGTTTAATGCAATGTGATTCGACACAGATTGACTTTAAACATCACATTAAGCAACAGTGAAATTTATTCAGTTTAGTATGAGAATGTGACTTCCACAGTACACCGTGGTACTATAAAGCTGTAACCCTGGATTAAGCTATTTGGGCACGAACCCATTCATCTTAAGATTTGAGTTAACCTCCAACAGCATACTTTACCTTTCTCACAACAGGTGGCAGCACCTGGTTGACCAGCTCAAGAAACTATTAGATTGGATGGAAGGCTACCACAAATTTCCCAATCACTTCAAGCTGAACTTGAAAAAGACTTTATCTTTAATCCATTTTTTCTCCATCTTGGAAGCTGCAAGGTGTGGAGTTCAAAATTCTAGACAGTGTTTCTCAACCTTGGCCGCTTGAAGATGTCTGGACTTCAACTCCCAGAATTCCCCAGCCAGCTGGGAGTTGAAGTCCGGACATCTTCAAGTGGCCAAGGTTGAGAAACACAGTTCTAGAAGTTGAAGCCCTCATATCTTAAAGTCATCCAGGTTGACAAACATTGTCCTCAATGCAACGTATAATTCTTCTTTATAGGTAGTTCTCAAGACCACAATTGCAACCAATATTTCTGTTGTTAAGCAAGGCAGTTATTAGGTGAGTCACACCTGTTTTACGACCTTTTTGCTATGGTTGTTAAGTGTGCCATTGCAGTTGTTAACAGAATCATATGGTTGTTAACAAATCTGGCTTCTCCCCTCGATTTTGCTTGTCAGAAATTGCCTGGGAAAGTTGCAAACCTTCATGAATACATGCCAGATGCCAAGTTGATTGAATTTTGATCACATGACCCTGGGAATGCTGAGATGGTCATAAGTGTGAGGAGTTTTCCCCAGTGCCATTGTCACTTTCAACGGTCCACTAAACAAATAGTTGTAAGTCGAGGACTCCCTGTATTGGCATCCCTTTTAGTACAGGTAGTCCTAAACTTACAACAATTCATTGATCACAACAGTTCGTTCGTAGTTACAACATCGCTGGAAAAAAAAGTGACTTAGGAGTCCATTGTTCACACGATTTTACATTTGGATGCTTTGCAACTGAACTCACATTTATGACAGTTTGCAGGGTCATGTGATCCACTTTGGCGACCTTCTGACAAGCAAAGTTGATGAGGAAGGGCATATTCAATTAACAATCGGGTTACCCATTTAACAACTGCATATATACAGGTGAAACTCAAAAAATCAGAATATCATGCAAAAGTTCATGCATTTCAGAGATGCAACTTAAAAGGTGAAACTAATATTTGAGATGAGACTCATTACATGCAAGGCAAGATAGTTCAAGCCGTGATTTGTCATAATTGTAATGATTATGGCTTGCAGCTCATGAAAACCCCAAATCCACCATCTTAGAAACTTAGAATATTAACATGCAATCAATAAAACAAGGATTGTACATAGACAATATCAGACCTCTGAAAAGTATAAGCATGCATATGTACTCAGTACTTGGTTTGGGGCCCCTTTTGCAGCAATTACTGCCTCAATGCGGCGTAGCATGGAAGCTATCAGCCTGTGGCACTGCTGAGGTGTTATGGAAGACCGGGCTGCTTCAATAGCGGCCTTCAGCTCTTCTGCATTGTTCGGTCTCATGTCTCTCATCTTTCTCTTGGCAATGCCCCATAGATTCTCTATGGGGGTCAGGTCAGGCGAGTGTGCTGGCCATCAAGCACAGTAATCCTACAGTCATTGAACCATGTTTTGTGCTTTTGGCAGTGTGGGCAGGTGCCAGGTCTGCTGGAAAATGAAGTCAGCTCCCCATAAAGCTCGTCTGCGGAAGGAAGCATGAAGTGCTCCAAAATGTCCTGGGAGACCGCTGCATTGACCCTGACTTAATGAAGCCAGTGGACCAACACCAGCAGATGACATGGCTCCCCAAATCAACACAGATTGTGGAAACTTCACACTGGACTTCAAGCATCTTGCAGTGTGTGCCTCTCCATTCTTCCTCCATACTCTGGGTCCTTGGTTTCCAAATGAGATGCAAAGTTGCTCTCATCAGAAAAGAGGACTTTGGACCACTGAAGCAACAGACTAGGTCTGTTTTTCTTTAGCCCAGGTAGACGCTTCTGACGTTGTTTGTTGTTCAGGAGCGGCTTGACAAGAGGAATAACGACATTTGAAGCCCATGTCCAGGATCCGTCTGTGTGTGGGTGGTTCTTGATGCACTGACTCCAGCCTCAGTCCACTCCTTGTGAAGTCCCCAACACTTTGGAATGGCCTTTTCCTGACAATCCTCTCCAGGCTGCGGTCATCCCTGCTGCTTGTGCACCTTTTTTCTTCCCCACTTTTCCCTTCCACATAACTTTCTATTATGTGCTTTGATACAGCACTTGGGAACATCCAACTTCTTTTGCAATTACCTTTTGAGGCTTTCCCTCCTTATGAGGGGTGTCAATGATGGTTTTCTGCACAACTGTCAGGTCGCAGTCTTTCCCATGATTGTGATCACTACTGATCCAGACTGAGAGAACCATTTAAAGGGCTCAGGAACCCTTTGCAGGTGTTATAGATTAATTAGCTGATTAGAGTGGGACACTTTGAGCCTAGAATATTGCACCTTTTCACAATATTCTAATTCTAATATACATATATTGCATTTGTGCTGATAAATAAATAAAGGGAGACTAGTATAGATCTATTCAAGCTATTTAGCTCTCATCAGCTAGCCATAACCCTTGCTGGGAATCGAACCTGTGCTCTATTGCCTCTTAGGCAGATGTGTTAACCATTGAGCTACAGAGCTCGACTCCTTATCAGCCAGGCCAGGGTGAAAGGTATATATTTAAAGGTCACAACCCCTGGTATGCCCAAATATGGGAGGAAGGTCACACTTCCATTCTCTGTCCTTCGGCTCGTCACAAGAGACCATCCAGACAGAAACCCAATATTTTTTACTGTTGCCTTTTTGTTACATTTGTTATGTTTGTGCTGATAAATAATATATACATATATACATACATACATACACACATAATTGGGGCTTACCAGGGGTTGTAAAAATCTAATAGATACCTTTCACCCTGGCTTCGCTAATAACGGATAAGAGCCTGTGGCCTAATGGCTAAGATGTCTGCCTAGTATGTAATATAGCCCAGGTTCAAATCCCAGTAAGGGTATGGCTAGCTGATGAGAGCTAAATAGCTTGAAATAGATCTATACTAGTCTCCCTTTATTTATTTATCAGCACAAATAAAAAAAACACACACACTATACCTATACCTATACCTATACATATATATATATATAGTGTCACAACCCTGGTATGCCCAAATATGGGAGGAAGCATACTGCTTTCCTTTCTCTGTCTATCTGCTCATCTCAAGAGACCATCCAGACAGAAAGCCATTGTTTTTACTGTTGCCTTTGTTACATTTGTGCTGATAATAAATAATATATATAATATATTATAAATAATATAATATATATAACTACAGTGATACCCTTAACAAATGGGGCAAGAAAGTCATAAAACGGGGCAAAATCCACTGAGCCAATGTCTCACTTAGCAACCCAAATTTTGGGGCTTGATTATGGCTGTACATCGAGACTTCCAGTAACACTAAAGCTGAGCGATCGGAGTAGCCTCTCCTGTGAAGAAGCTCACGAAAAAAAAAGAGAATTATTATTTTTGTTGCTGAATTACACCTGCTGGAATCCCCTCAGCTGAAAAGGACCGACATTTCTTCAGGAGCAGCAAAAAACGAAGATCCTTGATCACATTCCTGAGGCGTAAGTCATCGCCTGAGGTGATTTCACAGGGTAGGCCGGTAGGCTCTGACAGGAATCTAGCTTGGCACAGAGGCAAGTTTATTACTGCCATTATGAAGGTCGACTCTGCTTATCCTGTATTCAGGTACAGTCCTCGACTCACGATGGTTCATTTAGTGACCACTTGACATTCATTTAATGACCAGTCGAAGTCACAATGGCACTGGGGAGAAAAAAGAGCCTCACGACCGTTTTTCCACACTTAAAGACCGTTGAGGCATCCCCGGGGTCATGTGATCAAAATTAAGGATGCTTGGCAACTGACTCGTATTTACGATGGTTTGCAGGGTCTTGGGGGGGGGGTGTCACCTGATTTCCCCTTTGGCGACCTCCTGACAAGCAAAGTCGACAGGGGAAGCAGGATTCCCTTAACAACTGTGGTCACTAACTTAACCATTGCCAGGATCCCTTTTAACCACCATGGCAAAAACGTCATAAAATGGTGGCAAAACTCAACAAGTTGTGTTGCTTAGCAACAGAACCTTTGGGCTCCATTTGGTTATAAGGTGAGGATCGCCTGCCTTGTTAGTTTATGGTATGTATGTATGCATTTATTTGATTTATTTGCCACCCATCTCGCCTCCAGGCAACTTGCATCGTTAAAAGCATTATGGTCGTAATGACGAGGACCACCTGTCTGTCTGTCTTTCTCTCTCTCTCTCTCTCCCTCCTTCCTTCCTTTTCCCTCCCTCCCTCCCCCTTCCCCCCCTCTCAATTTTTTGCCACCCATCTCTCCTCCAGGCAACTTACACCATTAAAAGCATTGTGGTCGTACGTTGAGGACCACCTGTCCATCTGTCTGTCTTTCTGTCTGTCTGTCTTTCTTTCTTTCTCTCTCTCCCTCTCCCTCTCTCTCCCTTTCCTTCCTTCCTTTTCTTTCCCTTTCTTCTTCCCTTCTTTCCCCCCTTCCACCTTTCCTCTCTCTCTTTCTCGCTTTCTGTGCCACCCATCTCTCCTCCAGGCAACTTGCAAATGTTAAAAGCAACACGACTGTAATAAAAAAAAAACCCACACACACACAATATTTCTCATAACAATAAAGGTTACAATTAAAATGGTTGGTAATACAAGGTGGGAGTCAGAACAGGAAAAAAATTAGGCTAAGTAGACCTGGAATGAGATATTTTATATGTATCAGAATGAATACATTGGTTAAAAATAATTGTACAAGAGTAGCACTGTGTAATATACTGTATGATATTGGTCCTTAACTTTGGTTTCTATGGCTGATGAAATGCCACGGACACACAACACACACGCACACACCACACACATGCACGCACGCACACACATATACACACAAACACACACACAAATATATATATATTATATATTATATATATGAAGGGAGAAGGGAAGAACAGAATGCAGTGGGGAGAATCTCCTTTTAATCCAGTCATCAACCTTTCGGACCTCAGGAATCACTCAATTCATAATTTAAAATCCCACGGACCCCCTAATATGATTTTAAAAAAGATAAATAGTATTTAATGCAATATAAAAAAGGGAAAAATTCTGCGCACCATCGAAATTTTTCTCATGGACCACCACCAGTTGGTGACCGTTGCTTTAACCCATCAACCATGCCCAGGTGTTGGGGAGGTGGGTCAGTGGCTAAGACCAGAAAGGTCAATAGTTCCGCGTTCGAATCCCTAGTATAGGTCTCCTGCATGAGCAGGGGGTTGGACTAGATGACCTCCAAGGTCCCTTCCAACTCTGTTACTTTGACATCCTCCCTTCTTGGGAAGGGAGGGGAGGGGGGCGTCCCACAGTCCAACTGGCAGAGCCAGGGTTTCCGAGCGGCCCAGCAGTGCAAGGCTAATAATAACCAACTTTTTTCCCGCCGCCTCGAGTCGAAGCCAAGCGCGCCGGGCAGCACCGTTTCCCTGCCGCTTGCCTTCATTCCGACCCCCGGCAGGGGACGCCCGTGGACCCCTTTCCCTCCCCCCCAAAGGAGCGTCAGAAGCGAGGAATCCTCCTCCTCCCTCCTCTAATTTTCCTCCCCCTTTTTTACTTCTTCTTTCGCGAGCTGCTCCGCGGCCCCTCGACGCAGGCGCTGGAGAGGAGCCCTCCGCTCGCTTGGCTCGTTCGCTCGCTCGCTCTCCGGCTGCTTGGCTCGTTCGCTCGCTGGCTCGGCTGGAGGAAGCAGCCCGAGAGCGCTGGCGTCCCAAGGCGGTCCTGGAGCAGCCATTTCCCCCGCCCCGCAGCTGTTCCCGCGTGGATGCCCAGTCTCTTCGGCCGCCTTTGCCCTCCTTCCCGCGGGCCGGACAGACCCCGAGCCTCCCCGGCTGGGTGAGTACCCGGAGATTCCCGGGGGCGCGTCCGGGGCTCGGTGGGTGGTGCGTAGTTGGCTTCCACGGACCGTCGGGAAGAGGAACCCCCCCCCCCCTTCTTAGGGAAACTTTAGCCGGAGTTTGGCAACTTTTGGACGGCGCGCGGCGATGCGGTGGGCGAGCTACTCCGGCCACGATGCGGTCCGCAGCCGAAGTCCGGCAAAGGCTCGGGGGTCCGCTGGCCGAAGGAGATGGGAAGGAGTGGGGGGGAAGCGGGTCTGACTTCGGCCTGGCCTGCGGGGAAGGGGGAGCCCGGTGGAAGGAGGGAGACAGAATGGTGGGTGGGGGAGAGAGAGGGGGGCGGGGGCGTCTGGCTGCAAGGCAGGGCGGCCGGTTGACTCCTGGATTGGTAAATGGCTGCTTTCAAGTGGGATTCTTTTTCTTTGAGCGTGGGGCGTTTGCAGGGGGTGCCCCCCCTAGGCGGGGGGATGGTTGAGGAAGGGGCTGAAGGGGAAAGGAGGAAGGCGATGGGGACCCCTCCCCTCTAAATGTCAGAGCGGAGTTTCCCTAAGGGGAGAAGAAGGCTTTCATGGGAGGGCGCTTGGAGGTACCCTCGTTGTCCACCCCCCCCCCCTCGAAAGTCTCCCGAAGTTCCACTTTAGGGCTCCCTGCTTACCCCCCCCCTTTTTTTTTTTGTACGTGGCTATATTTGCAACTGGGGAGGCTCTTGAGGAAATCGGGGTGACTTCTTTCAGGAGAGAGGGGGAAGGGTTTTAGGGCTTCCCCCCCTTCCCTCCCCCCTAAAGATTTTTTTCTTTTCACGAAGCGACAAAGGGCCGCTGGCTCTCCCAATCCCACCCCTCCCCTCCTCCCTCTGAACGGCTCAGGCTGAAGCCCTTCGCGTTGGGAGGTTTGCAAACTTTCGAAAAACTTACTTTCGGTGGAGCTTGTGCGTCGCGATTAAAATCGGCGTCCTTAAAATCTGAAGGGCACCTAGGACTCAAGAGTCTCAAAGGCACGTCTCTCTCTCTCTCTTTCTTTCTCTCTCTCTGTATTAATATGGATTGTCCTGTGCAAAGCCCCCCCCCACTCCCCGTAATGCTCTTGACTTGATTTCTCTGCCAAATCGTTTGCATGTGCAACTCTTACAAAGGGGAGGTGGGAAGCTGCTTTTATGGACTCCCACTGTATGCTGAGCCACACATGTGGCAAAGCTGTGGAATTTGTGCAGACACAAAATTGCCTGGAGATTAAATATTTGCTGAGGGATGGGGAGAAGGGGGGGGGGCTTGGTTGTGTGGAACTTTCCTGCCACCTGTCCTGTCTGACATTTCTCTCCTTTCAAGGGTGTCCTTAGAAGGTTATTCCCCCCCACCCTCGACCCTCTTACTTTTCTCCTGTTTTATTTTTCTGTCTGCAAGAGTGCAATCTCCCTGCTTTGTAACATCTGGGGCCCCACACAACTCCATGTTAACAGGCAGCATTGTAGAGTCAGCTCTTCCAAAGTAGTCTTGAAATTGTGGGCGGATTCAGGAACACTTCAGTTCTAAAAAGGATCACTTGGATTGCGTAGGGGAGTACAGATAAGTTACGTTGAAGCTTTCTAATCTCTTACCTCCTGCCCTTAAAACAAGAGGCCTTTAAAATGACCTCACTTGAATCTCTTTCGCTCTTTGTAATTCTTGCTTTCTCTCCCTCCCTCCCTTCGGTTTCTCTTTCAGAGGTGGCACTTTTTAATTGCTAGGTGGCACTTTTAATTGCTCCTTACTTTCTCCTGCTCTAGAGTTGTAAATTCCCCGAGTTCTCAAAAAGCAAGGCTGAAAGAATTTGGGAACACCAATCCCAAAATCTCCAGAGGGGTGTTGGGTCAGGATGGTTTCCTGCTTGTTGAGTAGATTGCTTGTCTTTTCTTATTTTTTATTTATTTTATTTATTTATTTATCAAGCATGTATAAGCTAACAAATATAAGTATAAACATGATTATGAATACATGAAATGGATACGTATAAATGGGGACATTAGGACAGGGATGGTAAGCACTTTGGTGTGCTTATGCACGCCTCTTACAGACCTCTTAGGAATGGGGTGAGGTCGACAGTAGTAGTCTAAGGTTAAAGTTTTGGGGGGGGTTGGGGAAAAAACCAGAGTTAGGTACCGCATTCCAGACATTGACCACTCTGTTGCTGAAGTCGTATTTGTATTCTTGTTGTGTTGATGATTCAGCAAATATCGGAGAGGCTTCTGGGTGATTTGCGATAGAGCAGCAATGAAGAAGGCCTTCTGATGTCCTCCTAAGACTGCAAAAGAAGGTCCCTTCTCTTCTTCCACAGGATAAACACGTGTGACTTGAAAATCAGGAGGATAATTTTTGCAAGGGGACAATGTTCCGTCTGAGCACATGCCCAAAGGCAGCTTTGTTGCATAATGTTAAGGCTGAGTTCACATTTTGTGCTTCATCCAAATTTTTCCGCCTAGTAGGTTATGTGATTCCTTCAGATGATTGAGATGCATTGTCACCATAGTTAGCCTAACTCTGGTTTATTTAGCATGGTGAATAAGGCCAGCTGTTATTTTGTATTTGGCTCCAATGGGTGGCCTTTGGGTCTCATATTAAAAGTCTTAAAAGACCAATCAAATCAATCAATCCTAGAGGAGATCAACCCTAATTGTTCTTTAGAAGGCCAGATCCTGAAGATGAAACTCAAATACTTTGGCCACCTAATGAGAAGGAAGGACTCCCTGGAGAAGAGCCTCGTGCTGGGAAAGATTGAGGGCAAAAGAAGAAGGGGACGACAGAGAATGAAGTGTGACTGGCTGGAGTCACGGAAGCAGTTGGTGTGAACTTAAATGGACTCCAGAGGATGGTAGAGGACAGGAAGGCCTGGAGGAACATTGTCCATGGGGTTGCGGTGGGTCAGACACGATTTCGCAACTAACAACAACAACCACATTAAAAGTCTTAATAACTTTTGCGCCTTAAAAGAAGGAGTAGGAGTGACATGATAGCAGTGTTCCAATATCTGAGGAGCTGCTATGGGGGGCGGGGGGTGTCAAAGTACACAAAGGCAGAACAAGAAGCAACGGATGAAACCAATCAAGGAGAGAACCAAATTAGAACTAAGGAGACATTTCCTGACAATAAGAACAATTAATTAGTGGAACTTCAACCTTCAGAAGTTGTGGATGGGCCAACACTGGAGGTTTTTAGAAAAGATTGGACAACCACTTACCTGAAATGGTATAGATTTCCTGCTCGAGCAGGAGGATGGACTAGAAGACCTCCCAAACACCTTCAACTCTGTTATATTGTTAAAAGTGTGCAAACTGCAGAAAGCATAAGCATTACTGCACGTATTCACTTTTGAGTGGTGCTTAGAAGAGTGGGAGGAGAAAGATTGGGTGTAAATATATACTGTACAGCAGTGTTTCTCACCTTGGCCACTTGAAGATGTCTGGACTTCAACTCAATTCTGGGAGTTGAAGTCCAGACATCTTCAAATGGCCAAGGTTGAGAAACACTGCTGTACAGGATTGAGAGGGGGGATTTTTAAGGCAGAAATGATGTACCGGAAGAATGTGGGCTTAGGAAGGTGAACCTCTCAATAGCTAGCAATGCAAAGGTAGGAATGCTTTGTCGCAGTCTGGCTCTATACTGGCATGGAAATTGTTTTTTTTTTTTTAAAAAACAGTTTTTTTTTTTTTTGCAAGAACGATAATTCAGAGTTTCTTGGGGGCTGTGCATTTTTGGATGCTGTTTTTGCTTTTATTTTCAACTGTTAACTTTCTGGTGGTTTTGCTTTTTCTTCCTTAAATGATTTGTCATGTTTTTTGTCAGTTTGCCCATACATGAACTCTTTTCTTTCGTTGCATTGATGGGGTAGTTGGTTGGATTCAGTAAACAAAGACACTTATTGAGGCTCTCGTGGATTTCCGTTCTTGTTACATTTAAATACCGGCTGCGAACTGAAGATAACACACATGGGGAGAGAGTGGTTCCTACTTTATTTTACTTCTTCAGCAACCCTTTGAGGTCAGTTAAAGTGAGAACTTCGTGGTTGGGTGAGGACTAGAACCACAGTATATCTCCCCCCCCCCCCAGCCCCAGTCACTTTCCTCAGTGCTGTTGTAACTTTGAACAGTCATTAAGCGAATGGTTGTAAGTCAAGGACTACCCAGTATTTTGCATATGAGTTCCTTCTTGTCTGCAGCAAAGCAACTTATCTAGTGTGGCAGGTCCCCGGAGCATCTGCTGACAGATAGTTCCTAAAAGCAGCATTGAGCTTCCTGGATTATTGCCAGGCCTTTGTGAAATCTGACACACAGCAGACTTTCCTAGTCTTTTGCATTCTCCAGATGTGCGGACTTCAACTCCCAGGATCTGTGGGAAGGAGTCGAAGGGCCACAGGTTAGCCCTAAGCTTGGGGAAAGCGTAGAAGGGATTGCGTTAGTTTCCCCTTAATCGTTAGGAAGGTATGCAGGAAAAGTCATTGGCATGAGAATTTGGATGCCACCCGGGGATTGGCACCTAAACAAGCTTGTGCAGGCTGAATCCAGAAGCTGTGTGTCAAGCAATCAAAGGCAGTTTTATCTCCCACAAGGACTGAATTAATACATTACGCTAGTTTGTTGGGCAACCATAATTTAGCAAACCTGTATTCGGTCATGTGAATTATTAACGAAACCACAGCATCTTTGGGTCAGAAATTCGCAGGATTCTTCTCTTTTTTCTTCTTCACCATGTATATGTATACATTTGAACTAGACTTCTGATGTTTTTCTGTGTTATATATGTGCGTTTATGTGGGTATGTGCATAATGGTTATCTTTTGAGAGCTGAATTTGAGAGCAACAAAATTTCATTTTAATGTATGTGTACATTTAAAGTGAGAGCAAAGCCTATTCTATTCTATTCTATTCTATTCTATTCCCTTCAGTCTGTAAACCGCTTAGAGAGGGCTGTAAAGCACTGCGAAGCAGTATACAAGTCTAAGTGCTATTGCTATTATCTTTTCTGAATGGGGTCTGAAAATAGACACCAAGAATGTGAGTGATTGCTATAGTGGTACCTTGCTTACACATTGAAGATACTTCCTCATCTGAGATGATATCAGTCTAGGTGACCCCTTCCATCATCTGAATGCTGATGAAATGGCATGGATAGTCCTTGATTTGTGATTATTTTGTTTTAATGGCCAAAGTGAAAAAAAAAAGTGATAAATGACTGGTCTTCACATCTTTATTGTCACAGTCCTCTAATCAAAATCCAGGCGCTTGATAACTGGCAATAATGTATTTATGATGGTAGCAGGATCCCAATGCCACGTGATCACATTTTGCGTGACCCGTCAAATGCGCGCCCGATGAAACCGCGCCGACAAAACCGTGCCCGCCATCAACAAACAACATAGTGGGACGCGAAAACGACATTATAAAGGGTTAGGGTTAGGGTTATAACGTTGTTTTCGCATCCCATTATGTTGTTTGTTGATGGCGGGCACGGTTTTGTTGGCACGGTTTTGTTGGCGTGCATTTGTCTAGTGCGCATTTGTCGATGAACCCACATTTTGCAATCTTCCCAGCCAGCCTGACAACTTCACAAAAGTTGTTGAGTTGCTGCTATTCCTTCTAGCATCTGCTGCCTTCTAGCATCTGCTGCGAGGTAGTTGAGTTCACTTAGTCCGATAGCCAAGCTGGCAAGTTCAACAAATATACACCTTATTGCAATGATGAAAGATGTACACCCTTTATCCTTGCTCCAGAATGATTGGCGAGGGCCCAACATTAATGGAGTTGAGTTTCACCAGCCGTTGCAGCTAGTCCCCCGTTTGGATTGGCCCTGTAAGACTTTCCAAAATGGTATCTCTGCATGCCAACGCTTGGCGTTTCCTCTCTATTGTGAACCCCTTGCACTGCATCGAATAACTTGAGACATGCCAAGATGTCAGCTGGTAAAGTTGGTTCCAGAAATTATGTTTTAAAAAACATAAAAACTCAAGATGTAACTCTAGATGTTATCTGATAGCAGAGGAAGTATTTTAAATTTCTGTGTTAAATATGGGTTGTATGAAACTTGGAGTGTATTGAAAGCAACAGAATAAAATAGAATAGAATATAGAATGGAATGGAATGGAGGGGAGAGGAGAAAGGGACATTGGAGGTCTTCTAGTCCAACCCCGTGCTCAATGCCTTGCAGAGTTCCGAAGACCAGCTGTCCGGCAGGAGGCAGGGCATCCCAACACAGGCAGCGCAGTAAGAGCTTTTTCTTTCGTGGGATTCTGTTTCGTCGTTTGCAGGGAAACAGAAGCGCACAAAAGAAATGACATGGAGATCTGACCTGGGGCGATGGCGCGCATGCCAGCAGAGAGGGCTCTATGTGCCACTTCTGTGCGCCATAGGTTCTCCATCATGGCTCTGTACTATTCCAGACAAGTGAGTGGCCAATCTCTTCTGAAAAGCTTCCAGTGTTGGAGCACTTTATATGTAATGAGCCCAACACATTAGAAGCATATTAGGCTGGAGAAGAAAATAGTCCCGTTTTGGTTAAATGTTCAGATCACAGTTATCTGAGCCCACTAAGAAAAGTACATGTCTTATGTATTTCTTCAGTGAAATTGCAGTGAAGACATTGGCTAAGTTGCTTTAACCAATACCAGGAAGCATTTCTGAAAAGGGAGTGGTGGGGAACCTTGAATTCTTCCCTCTTGCTGCTTATTAATTGGTCTTGGGGAAATCAGTAATTAGATTCTCATAGCCTTCGATACCATGACTTACCTCAACCATGCTACTATATATCAAATAAGCCACAGTATATGGTTTAGCAACTATATTGTATCCTGTTTCCCTGAAAATAAGACCTCCCTGGATAATAAACCCAATCAGGCTTTTGAGCGCATGGGCTAAAATAAGCCCTCGCAGAAAATATTGCAACACAGAGGCAACTGTGATGTGACCACACTTGCTGCCCCCTATACCTCAAAAATAATAAGACCTCCTCAAAATAAGGCCAAGCGCCTTAATGGAGGCTCAGTGGGCTGAGATGATCAGCCAGTTTCAGGCCATGATGCAGTCCCACTGGAACAAGGCCCTCCAGCTCTTCGCCATCAGCAGCACTTCCCTCCTTTGGCCATCGGCCAAAGCCCTGCACCAGGAGGCTGAAGCAGACCCCAAGTCAGAATTTCTGCTCCCCTCCGATCAGCACAAAAAGACCCCGAAGGGGGAGACTCTCTGCAGCAACACAAGCGTTCATTGCACGTATCCGCCCAGGGGCCGTAGTTTGAGGACCCCTGATTTAGTGCAATATAAAAATGCAAATAATTTTTCTGTGGACCACCAAAATTTTCTTGCAGGCCACCAGTGGTCCACGGACCACCAGTTGTTCACCACGGTTACATCTAACATTAGGTTGCCTTCTACAGAATGTGGACAGAAAGAAATTCCAAATTTCCAGAGCCTGGGTGTGCACCAATTGCAAGGGTGTTTTAAGCCTTTTGTCCCTCCTCTTATTTTTTTTAAAAATTTGTTACACTTTAGAAACCAAATGTTGTGTAACTGGAAAAACTTCCAACCGAGCATGAGATCTCAGTTTTTGCACAAGTGACACAAGGCCAAGCCTGGAACTGGGTTTGCATCCAGAACGCTTCAGAAATTAATGGGCTAGGTTGGGTGTGGAAGGAGAGAGCCGGTTGAGCTGTTTGCACGCCTCTCCTGCCAACAGTCTTTTTCCATTCATATTAGGCCATGTTAAAGAAGGTGAAAGACTCTGGCCCTTAAGAAAAACAGAATGTGGTATCTCCCCAGGTTTTTCTTTGTCAAAATCTGCTTTCCAAACCTCACAGGGCTTTTGTCGGTGAAGATTCCCAATCATCCAGCTAGAATTGTCTGAAAAATTGAGCCAGGGTAACTGGATTTAGTTTTGTTGAGCTGTTTTGCTCCTCATCGAAGAAGCTTCCTTGGTCAGAGCAAGTCAATTAGGCAATTTATGCCCACAACTTTCTGCTTGCCCAGACCGAGGAAACTGCTTGGATGAGCAGCAAAACGTTTCAAATTAACAAAAATAAGTCCAGTTGCCCTGAATCAATTTCTCAGACCCATGGTTATGTTTTTCTCCTCTTCTTCGCCATAACTTCATAAAACCAGTGTGCTTCCCTTAACTTGGATTACAAGTCCCATCGTCCCACAGCCAACAGCCTGTGGGGTGGTCAGAATGGCGTTAGTGGGAGTTGTAGTCTCGTCTAGCTCAGGTTGGAGGTTCAGGAACAAAGTTACAGAGGTATTTCAATCCCTCCCCACCTCTCGCAGCTTTCTGCTTCATTTAAACAACCTGAGCTGGTCTTCAGTCCTTTCAGCTTTAAAATCTTTATCTCTGCAGCCTTTGGATTCCCACCAAGACTCGATGCCCCACCTTGAATTACGGCTAATACCATTTAGGACAGGGGTGTCAAACTCGATTTCATTGAAGGCTGCATCAGTGTTGTGTTTGACTTTGGGTGGGGGTGGGGTGGAATGGGTGTGGCCAGGCTGGGCGTGGCCAGGCTGGGCGTGGCCAGCTCAACGTCATTCATGTCGGGAGCACCTGTCTTGGACTTAGCACTCTGCCAGAGAAAACTGGCTCCTGAGCTGCGTTTTCGGCTCCGTTGGCCTCCTGCAACCCTCTGCCAGTGAAAACAGAGCTCGGGAGGGCCGCATGTAACATGGTTGGGGCCATTTTAATTTCCAGAGACAAGAAACCAGAGGTTACAGCAGAGAAAGCCCATCTTCTAGTTCAGTGATAGCTAACCTTTTTGTCGTTGGGTGCCAAAAGCATGCCCGTGAATGCCACACCACACATGCGTGTGCCCACACCCATAATGCAATGTGTGTGCAACACCACCCTGCATGTGCCCCACCCCCTGCACATATGCATGCGACACATATCCCCATCCATGTGCATCTCCAGCATGCATCCTGCCCTCCGCTAAAATCACCTGGCCAGCAGGAGGAACGCGCACATGCGTGGTGGAGCTCAGCTGGAGTGACGGCTCATGTGCAAACACAGGTCCGTGTGCCACCTGAGGCATGCGTGCCAAGGGTTCGCCATCATGGTTCTATTTCCTGCCTATCAATGCTCTTTGACTGATGGGATCTGCAATACACCCAGTCTGTTGGATCAGATTGGACAGGTAGAAACTCTTGGGAAAAAAGGCAGTCCCACGGGTAACCAATGTAGTCCTGGCGTCCCTCCATGGGGATGCAAATCATCTGATTTCTACCTCTACTTTAGAGAAATCCAATACAGTTTTCAATACTCTTTCAGAAGGTCCTGAAGAGATGGCTCTGCCAGCAAGCCTCTGGGACCCAGGGCAGAATGGAACTCATTACATGGCGGTTACGAGAGTGTGTAGTCGCTGGGGTAAGGGACACGGTGGCTCAGTGGCTAAGACGCTGAGCTTGTCAATCAGAAAGGTCGGCAGTTCAGTGATTCGAATCCCTAGTGCCATGTAACGGAGTAGTTCCTGTTACTTGTCCCAGCATCTGCCAACCTAGCAGTTCGAAGGAACGTAAAAAAGACAAGTAGAAAAATAGGGACCACCTTTGGGGGAAGGTAATAGCATTCCATGTTCCTTCGGTGTTTAGTCATATTGGCCACATGACCACGGAGACGTCTTTGGACAGCGCTGGCTCCTCGGCTTAGAAAGAGAGATGAACACTGCCCCCTAGAGTCAGGAATGAGTAGCACAGTCAGGAACCTTACCTTTTAGGCATTGTGATGAGGAATATTATTTATTATTTTATTATTATTTTATTATTTTATTATTTTATTATTATTTTGTTATTTTATTTTATTATTTTATTATTTTTATTTTTATTTTTATTTTTATTTATTTTTATTTTATTATTTTTATTTTTTATTTTATTTTATTTCTATTTTTTATTTTTTTATTCTTTTATATTGTGTTTTTATTTCCTGTAAGCCATGAACGAGGAGGCAGAAATATAATATTTCCTAAATAAATAAACGTGTTTCCATCTCAAAAAGGGGCAAAATGGAAGCTATTTGGTGGGAGGGGTGGGGTTATCTGGAATAAAAGGATTAGGCTGTCCAGTTGGCCCTCCCCCTTTTGTGTCTGGAAGGGATTTAGGACCGAGACAAAACAACAAATCTTCTGGATGAAAAAAGTTAATCAGATGGACTATTGAGAGCAGGAGAATTTAATGATTAATAATCATTTATTCATTAGACTGGTTTGCTGCTGTTCTGGCCCAGAGGAGATAGTTATTGGTGTGTTTCAATGCTCCTTCTTGTCTATTAGTTGTGTAACAGTAAACAATCAACATGTGACGTTGTGGTGTCATGAGAAGCTCTCGGTGATGATATTACATAAGGAGCAGATGTTTGGGGGTGTAGCAATTTTCCTTATTGCATTTAAATCCTATTAAAATACTTTAAGAGCAACGACTTGGCTTGTAGGGAGCTAATGATTCACTGTTGGCTAGATGGGCACAGTTGGATGTTGAAGGCATCTGTATTTTTGTGTGTGTGTGTGTGTGTGTGTGTGTGAGTAACCAAGTATTGCTTCTGGGTGAAATTTGTGCCCTGGGAGGCGCAAGGTGGATCACGTGAACGAGAGGGAGGTTGTGACTCAGAATGGAGCAGAGGCCAACAGGCTGAGCCACTGCCCAGCAACCTTTCCCATAGGGAATGATTGGGGAATCTTCCCCCATACTCAATGCTTCTTTGTAGATTTTTTAAATAATGTATTTATTTTGCTTTATCATAAAATACAAAACAGAAAAACAAACAAAACAAGATCATACTTCCAGCACTAACAACAACACAAAGGAAAAAATGCTGTACAAAAAAAAGAGAGATAAATTTAACATTGAACTTATAGAATCCATACCGTTGGATGTTGAACCCCCCCAACCAGTCAATTCTCCTCCCCTTTTAGAATATAATAGAACAGAACAGAATTCGGCCATTCAGAGTGTTCTGCTTAGGAATGGAATGGAATAGAATAGAATGCAACCTTTTAGGAAGGGTTTAGAACAGGGGTGTCAAACTCAATTTCATTGGGGGCCGCATCAGGGTTGCATGGGCCTGGGGTGGGTGTGGCCAGGGTGGGCGTGGCCACCTCAACATCACTCGTGTCGGGGACACCTGTGGTGGCCAAGGGCTAAAGCAGGACTTACCTTAGACCCTCCCTCACTCTCATTATAATCAATCTTCCTTCCTTCCTTCCTTCCTTCCTTCCTTCCTTCCTTCCTTCCTTCCTTCCTTCCTCTTCTTTTTCCTTCCCTCTTCCCTCTCCTTTCTCTTCCCTTCCTTTTCCTTCCTTGCTTTCTTCCCTTCTTTTTCTTTGTCTTTCCTCTTTCCCGTCCCATCTTGGATGCTCAAATGCAAAAGGGGAAACATTTCTCTTTTTGTTTTGTTTTTAGTTTGTTTTGCTAGCCCTCTGCCAGTGAAAATGAAGCTGGGGGGGGGGGCTGGATCTGGCCCCTGGGCCTTGAGTTTGACACCCCTGATTTAGAAGAAGGGCTTCAGATTTCACTTTTATTAAAGTGCACCCCTTTTTTGAGGCATCCTTTCAATTTAGGGTAGCCGTGTGTTGCTGGGAAACAAAGATTGATCCGTAATTCACCGTGTGAATTAGTTTTCTGTTTTTCACCAGAGCTCGTGAGATGATTTCCATTCTTCTGGAAACCGGGCATGCAGAAACCTCCATTGTTTTGCTTGCCCTTGTGGAAATGAAAAAAGAGAGTTGATGCACGTGTCCTTTATCTCAATCAATGTTGATACAGAGCAGGGGGTTGAAACAGTTAAATCTGCCTCATCTTTACACATTACCCTGATTGCAAGAGGTTAACAATGGGATTATGTGCAGGTGGCACCTTCTGTCAGTCTCCGGCTAGGATCCACTGATCCACATTGTTGGCCAAAGTGGGGAAAACATGGTTGAATGGAATAAACCATAGTTAGCTTAATTGCAGGTGATGTATCAGGTGCGCACAACCTTTTTAAAAAATAGATACCACCCATTTTCCCAGTCCCACCAACTCTTAATGCTCTCCTGCCCTCTGAGTGAATAAGCTTCTTTTCTCAGTTAGAAGCACTTTGTGCTTGTCTTTCTCTCAGTCCCTATATCTGTTAGTAGTTATTGTTTTCTGTGATGTTTTGATCTTGTTTCCAATCTCCATCAGCTGCCCAGAGTCATATGTTTGAGAAGGGCAGCCAGAAAAATTGAATGAGTGATGCTGATAACCTCAGCTTGGGCCACAGTACAAGACTGCCTTGCATCCTACCCCCTTCCATAATCATAACTATCCCTTGGCGCAATCTCATCTTTCAGAACCAGCCAAACTAATAAACAAATAAAGTAGAATTCTTCATGCAGGTGAAGAAAATTCTGGACAGGTGAGTGAGTGTTTTGCACAAAAGAGAAGCAGGTAACGTCATCTCTCCTCTGGAGGTAGCAGAAGTAAGAGACTGACCTGTTTGAAGAAGGAAGCCTCATGGTTCACTACTCTTGTGAAGAGGCAGCCCTGTTGTTTCAACTGATCAGGCGAGCAAAAACATTTGGCAGCCTTAAGATCTCTGGGTGGCTTATTTGCAAAGCTGCCTTAGAAATTCAGCATTAGCTCTTGTGAGTCCATTAGCTTTATTAAATAATACTTAGCTGTGTTCCTTCTGTGAAATTAACCTTTGTGTGGCTTTAGAAGCCCGAGATCTTACCTTTACGTTCTTTAGTTAACGACAAGAGAGTAGAAAATAGAATTTCTCAACATGGCACCTCAGTAGCAAATGTAGGGAGTTTGAAATCAGGCCAGGTATGGAATTCACATCCATTGATTTCATCCCTTGGCATAACTTTTTAAATCTATCAGTCCATGTCTCTCTCTCAACCAGCGGTCATCAACTGGTGGCCCGTGGACCACTGGTGGTCTGCAAAAAAAATTGGGTGGTCCACAGAAAAATTATTTGAATTTTTTATATTGCACTAAATCAGGGGTGCTCAAACTACAGACTTGGGGCCGGATACATGCAATAAATTGCTGCAGAGAGTCTCCCCCTTCAGGGTCTTTTTGTGCATGTCGGAATGGGGGGCAGAAATTCCAACTTGGAGTTTACTTCAGTCTCCTGGTGGGGGGCTTTGGATGAAGGCTGGAGGGAAGCGCCGCTGGTGGCGAAGAGCTGGAGGCCTCATTCCATTGGGACTGCATCATGGCCTGGAACTGGCTGACCATCTCAGCCAGTTTTGTTACATTTTGTTGCACAAATACAACAACATATATGTATGTATGTATGTATGTATGTATGTATGTGTGTGTATGTATATATATATATATATATATGTATATGTATATGTATATGTATGTGTATATATGTAAGTATGTATATGTATATGTATATGTAAAAGCATCCCCAGTTTTTAGTAAAAGTGTGTAATCCAATCTATTTATTTATAGGAGAATAAACAGCCCAGGCTTGTTTTTAGCAAATGTAAACTGTAACTTGATAAGTTATGGAAATGGAGGTTTTAAATGCAGTTGTTGATTCCTTTCCTGCTTTTAGTGGTCCTGTAGAATGATGGAAAGCGTGGAGATTTATTTTCTTGAAAGCAGTTTTAACAACTGTCTTGTATTATCTCAGTTTATGTGATGCGCCATGTTTGGCAAATGGCCATTGTTGGGTACTCAAACATGCCTGGCCAAAACCCCGGTCAGTCTTAATCTGAGGTTGCTAAGGGTCCCTTTGAATACTCTGTGCTGCCTACATACATTCACACGAATCACTGCAATCTTCTTTTTAATACAGTAAGGATTCTAATTACGAACTGAAAAAATTACAATAATAACAGGAAAAAGAAGGCACAGAAAAGAGAAAAGGAAAATAAAGAAAGAAATGAAAGAAAGAAAATATAATAAAGGAAAATATATATATAGAGAGAAGTGACTTCCCATTTTCATCACTTGTATAAAACATTTTAATAACTTAAACTTTTCTCTTAAAATACAACAAATGATCTGGTTTGGACTGTTTGTCAAAAATAGCTGTATGTCTGTCAAAAATGGTGTAGGGTCCCCTTCCAACTCTGTTAATTTGTAATTTTTTCCCAATATTCCATCTCTTATTTATAAACAAATCCATAAACTTTGTCATTTCAGTTCTGATATCAACAATAATCCAATAAACCACAGCTAACAACATATGCATTTTAACTTGATCAGATAAACCAATTTTATATTCCTTTCTTTTACTTTACTAGTGCTTTCAAATAACATCCTATATCTTTTTATTTTTATTTTTACTTTGTTCCCCCCAGTGGCTTATAACCCATCAACTTTTGTTCTTGCTTGCACTTAAAATCTTGGCTAATCATTTTCTTTTGTGAAATGTCCACAACAATTTTATGTTCCGTATCTTACCCCCTTTCATTCCTCACATAGTTTCTTTATGGAAATCTTGTTAGTTTCCATTTAAATCTTACGCAGCGTTCCCCTTTGGAACTCTGCCACCAAAAGAGCTTTGTCCCTTTCAGGGTTTAAAGAGGAAATGCTTAGCAACCACCTTTACCTGGTTAATATTTTCACAAGCTTTCCGGGCTGAAGTGGAATCTGCTTGGCTGGTTGGAGGATATTTTTCTCAGTCAAGGTCAAAATGCCTCTCTAAACTTCGAAATCCATTCTCTTGCCCCTTTTTCAGATCATTTGTTCTCACAATTCAGAGGCTCTAGTCCTATTTTTTTTCTTACATGTTCTTTTACATTTCCCAACTTGTTGGTTATTCTACATATATCTTTGTTGTAAGCAGTGATCGATCCTCTTTGACAACAAGGCATAAAACATTAAAAAAGACCTTTTTTTTTGCATAGTTATAAAACCCTAAAAACATTTTAAAGGAAATGGACATTATAGGACAGTGAGGGCTAACCTTTTTGTTGTCATGTGCCTAGTGCACGTACACCCACACCCATAATGCAATGTGTGCACGACACCCCTCACTCTCTGCACATGCATGCACAAACCCGTGTGCCCCAGTTTGGGCTTAGCAGGTCTCCCTGAAACCTGCTGGGACCAAAAATGGGATGCAGGGGGGCACACCACACCCCATACCCTGTTTTGGGCCTAGCAGGCCTCTCTGAATCCTCCTGGGACCAAAAATGGGGCATGGGGGTGGTGCTGTACCTTCTGGTGTGACCCTGTGTCCCCTGCACATACACGCTTCACAATTGGTTGGATACAACTTTGCAAGTAACCACCACAACAAAAAAAGTGGGATACAAATAAATAAGTAAAATTTATAAAAATAACCTAAGTGTGCCTTTGAAATGCTGTTTAATTGACTAAAGCTGATCTCTAGAAGATGGAAGATCATGGGATGGTGGAAATAGAAAACATCCTTTGCTAAAACCTGCTTCGGTAACAGGTTGAGTTACTGAAGTTGAGTAACTGGGAAGATTTGTTACCTTGTGTGCTCTTGAGTCCAGGTGACATTTCACCTGGGCTCTTGGCCTGTTTTCTGCAGATAACAACATGATGACGGTGGCGATGTGTGTGCTGCACCCCTAAGTGCTTTTCAAAAACTGCTGGGTGTGAACCCACTTTGCACTGCATTACCGCCATTCAAGCTTTGCAAAATGCTGGTGACAAAATAATGGGTTTGGCCTCTTTAGTGATGGTGGTGCAAGATGTTGTTGTCAGGGCTTCTGGAAGTAAAACTGTGCTTGTGCCAAGCGGTTCTCTGAAAGGTGGTACAGTATTCGGTTGTTTGTTGGCCTGGTTTCGTTTGATCTGGCTCTTGGTTCCAAATGTAGAAATTCTCCATGGAATAGGCTGACAAGTGTCATAAAAATGTGGACTAGCCACTGAAGCATTGCTTCAAAGAAATGGCATTCATTTAAGAATCCATCTCAAGAGAAAGTATGAAGGGGAAGAGGTAGAGAGGAGTAGGGGAGAGGAAGGGGAAGAAGGAAAGGGAAAGGAGAGGAGGAAAGAAGAAAATAGAGAAAGGAGGGAGGGAGAAAAGGAAAGGAAAGTAGGGTGGCGGTTAAACAAAATAGGTGTATGGGATGGTAAGCAAAGCGATCCCGATCATATATTTTAATTTTTTTATATGGAAAAAATGAATGTTTAAAAGTGTTGACATGTGATAAGAATAATAACTAAGAGAATCTATACTTGTAAATGTGTGTGAGATTAAAAATAAAAAAAAACTTAAAAAAAAAAAGAATCCATCTTAGTGAGTTCCGCTACCTTTGTGGGAAGGTATAAGTCAGCGTTAAGAAAACTTGGGACTCTACAAATAAATTTGGCTTTCAGTGCCCCTCAACCCCCCAAGGTAGCCAAGGGGGAAAATTTCAGAATTGTACAGAACATCTGGATGGTGTTGAGCACATCAATTTTAACCTACCGTCAGGTCAAAAAGTAGGGGCTCTTACCAAGATGAGGGTGCTTTCCAAAGCACCAGAAGGCAAGACTAAAAACAATAGAGGGGAACTAATCTCAAGAGAGATCCAACCTAGAACTAAGGAGAAATTTCCGGACAGTGAAAACAATCAATCATTGGAACAGCTTTGCCTTCAGAAATTGTGGATGGTCCATCACTGGAGGCTTTCAAAAAAGGGACTGGACAGACATTTGTCTGAAATGGTTCTCCAGCTTGTGCAGGGGGTTGGATGAGAAGACCTCCAAAGTCCCTTCAAACTCTATAATCCTTTGTTCTATGTCAAGATTGTCATATTTAGCATTCGCATTGAAGAATCTTCAGAAGGTCTGCTTGCCCTCACATCCATGAAGAAGCGCAAATTGCTTTCATTGTTTTTAGTTTCTGTTTTTAGTTTCTGGAAGCATGTGGTTGAAACAGTATTTGAAACTGAGATGCTGAACTAAATGTTTTTTTTTTCTTTTTTATAGTTTGCTGCAGCTGTAGAGCTCTTATTGAAATACTTGCTTTCTGGATTCACTTAGCAATGTACCAGCCCAAGATCGTTAATGAAAGGGGATAAAAATTAAACATTAACTTGTCCAATTGAAGCAAAACAAAAAACAAAAAACGGCTCTTTGCTGGTTAGTATTGCGGAGCAGAAAACTGGGTGGGTGGGTGGCTGAATTTGTTTGTATTACACACTTCCTTTTTGCCTTTTTAGCTTCTCCTAATTGCAGGATAATACACAGGAAGTCTGTTGTTTAGGGACTTTAGAAAACTCCTGTTCTGTAAACCAGGGTATAATTTGAGAAGAGTGATGGAGATAGTAAGGGGATATCTATTAAAACTCAACTCCCAAGTTTTGGTTTCTGCAAATAGAAAGAGTTTCTAACCAATTACAGACAAATAAGTCTCTTTTTATTCTTTAAGAGGTGATAAATCTTTTGTCCCCCTGTTAGGTGATGGAAAAGAGACTCGGTGGTTCAGTGGCTAAGATGCTGAGCTTGTCGATCAGAAAGGTCGGCGGTTCAGCGGTTCGAATCCCTAGCGCCACGTAACGGGGTGAGCTCTCATTACTTGTCCCAGCTTCTGCCAACCTAGCCGTTCAAAAGCATGTAAAAATATAATTCAATTCTGTGGCCGTAACAGAAAAATCCCAGCTTTTATCAACTTGATTTTTATGGAGAACCTTACTCAATCATCGCATTATGTACATAGCAAAATGCTGATTTGGTCTTTTAGTGCCAAGGTTCAATTACTCTGATTTCACAGAATACGTCATACCATAAACCTTTGTTCAGCTCTTTCTGAAAACGGAGTACTTAAAGCACTTGGAGGACCAATTTTTACAGAATTCCCCAGGCTGGGAAATGACACAGCAGAGAGCCTTCCGTGGTGGTGCACTGGTTAGAGTGCAGTACTGCAGGCTACTTCAGCTGACTGCTAGCTGCAGTTCGGCAGTTCAAATCTCACCAGGCTCAAGATTGACACTCAGCCTTCCATCCTTCCGAGGTTGGTAAAATGGGGACCCATATTGTTGGGGGCAAGAGGCTGACTCTGTAAACTGCTTAGAGAGGGCTGTAAATGCACTGTGAAGCTGTATATGTCTAAGTGCTATTGCTATTGTGTATTGTCATATTTCACAATTTTGGAATATCCTTCTCTTGATGATACAGTTTGCTTTTTGGTGCCAAGTAAGACCTGGCTTTTCATTTGAAAAGATCCAGCTACCTAAATCTGACGTGAGACCTAAGTACGGTAAATACATTCGCACGTTGTACCACCATGTATTTGTATCAGCTGGTGCTTTTGTTTTTCATAAACATCTATTCCTGCATGACGATGCAAATCATGTAAATGCAAGCCAGTTGCCGCACGGCCAAAATGCAATCATGTGACTGCAGTGTGTGTGTGTAGCTGTCAGAACTTCAAAACTGGTCCTTAAGTAGCTCTGGGGAGGTCTGTGGTGACTTTGAACAGTTGACTTCCCTCCCTCTTTTCAACAGATCAGGGGTTTGTGGACACTATGGTCCTCCAGCTATTATTGCTCCAGTCAAACTCCCTATAACATCAACCAGCACAACCAAGGATGAAAGTTGTTGGAAGTTTTAGTTCAAGAATGTATGGAGTCGCTCAAAGCTTTTATCTCCTTGAATTAAGACTTTGTCTTATAATCCTAAGGGACATGGTGGCTCACTGGCTAAGACACTGAGCTTGTCGATCAGAAAGATTGGCAGTTCGGCGGTTCGAATCCATAAGTGCCGCATAACAGAGTGAGCTCCCGTTACTTGTCCCAGCTTCTGACAACCTAGCAGTTTGAAAATATGTAAAAATGCAAGTAGCAAAATAGGAACCACCTTTGGTGGGAAGGGAACAGTGTTCCGAGCACCTTCGGCCTTTAGTCATGCTGGTCACATGACCATGAAGATGTCTTCGGACAGCGCTGGCTCTTAGGCTTTGAAACAGAAATCAGCACTGCCCCCTAGAGTCAGGAACGACTAGCGCATATATGCGAGGGGAACCTTTACCTTTATATTCCTAGATAGCACAACGTAACAATTTATTTAGTTGTAGAGAATTTTTTAGGTTTTAATTTCCAGCTTTGTTGGGTGGACTTCCTTTAGCAAAATAAATAAATAAATGTCAGTGGAAGAGTTGTTAAAGTTACTAACAGGCTTTTTGGTGGATTTTTAAACTCTACCATCTTCTGCTTTTCCCAGAAAATTCATGAAGGAAGTACTATAAACCTGACCTGGTTTGCTCTGCCATCCAGGCAACTCCTACCGTCTCGGCTGCCCTCCCAACCTGTCAGAACCTGTCAGGCTGGTTATTATTAGCCTTTTGCCAGAAATGAACTGCGCATCGGGAAAACGGCACCTCTCATTTTGCAGCAAAGTATGAGGGAGGAGGGCCACAGTAATTAAAGACTGGGCTGAAAGCAAACAGGGTGGTTGCTAGGGTAATTCTAAGGACCTGAAACTAGGAAATGGATTTGCAATATTGCTGTCGGTCATCGGGGAACTTTTATTCGAAATAAGTACTTTTGCTTATCTGACCTAGACCCTTGATGGCAAATCTATGGCACACATGCCAGAGGTGGCACACATCGCCCTCTCTGTGGACATGCATGCGATCGCCAGCTGCTCTTCTGGTGCACATGCATGCACTGGCCATAAGGTATTCATGTTTCCTGCACTCTGGCCCGAGCACTTAAATTCACGGTTAGCTTCATGATGATTTTGTTTAGTCATAATTTTATGAAACACGGATTCAACATTCGTCATTCCGATGGCTTGCTATTGAAGCTGCATTCAGACAATACAATAAGCCTTGGCCAGATTAAACCATGACCCTATTCCAGTTGGTACAACAGCTTTGTAGGAAAGGAAAGATAATGTGGGTCCTTCAGATGGGGGAATTGGGTGAGGATGTGTGGGCAAGCTAACCAGTTCTCATTTAGTAGCATCGAACCTGGCAGTTACTGAGTGGGCAAATCCTGTGCCTTTGGCTCCCATGGTTGCAAACCTTTCCCCCTCCTGCTATTCAAAAAAGTCATAACGAATCATCTCTTTAGTGACATTAAAGCTAAATTGATAGCTGGTCTCTATATTCCATCAATTTGCAGGCACATATTGCTATTTAGATCAACTGTAAGAGCAACAGATAGCAACAATGATTTGCAGGGAATAGCAATAGCACTTAGACTTATATACCACTTCACAGTGCTGTACAGCCCTCTCTAAGCGGCTTACAGAGTCAGCAAATTGCCCCCAACAGTTTTGTCCTCATTTTACCCACCTCAGAAGGATGGAAGGCTGAGTCAACCTTGAGCCTGGTGAGATTCGATTTGCAAAATTGCAGGCAGCTGGCAGGCAGCAGAAGCAGCCTGCAGTTCTGCACACTAACCACTGCGCCACCTTGGCTCATATGAGAAACCACCAGAAAATCCCAGGTTTCTAGAGAGGATCAAGGCAGTTGATGAAACATCCTAGGATAGTAATGGCTCAGGTGCCAAAAGTGCGCACATATGCACTATCGTATGCCCACACCCATAATTAAATCCCCCCCCCAAGTGATGTGCCCACATGCACATGCTCGTTTCTGAACTTCCAGTGGTCCCGGTGGGCCATTTTTCACCCTCCTGAAAAATGCCTCCTGAAGCCTGGGGAGAACAAAAAACAACCCATTTCCAAACTTCCGTTGGGCTCGTTTTTTGCCATCCACAGGCTTCAGGAGGCTTTCCTGAAGCCTGGGGAAGGCGGAAATGCCCTCCCCACACCCTCTGGAAGGCCGAAAATCAGCTGGCCAGCACGCACATGCGCGCTGGAGCTGACATGGGCAATGCCTGGCGTGCTCTCAAATATGGTTCTGTGTGCCACCTGTGGCACGCTTGCCATAGGTTCATCATCACGGTCCTAGCAAGAGTTTGAGAGTATGATGGTATTATGTAAAGATTTATGTAGCTTTCCAGACAAATATGGTCCACTCATTCCCACAGTGGTGTTATCATTATTTCAGCACAAAGCTTTCTGTTTTTGGAAACGCCACGTTTCGTAACATCAATTCTTAATGTAACATAATAAACTTTGTTCAAGTCAAGGTGGGACCAGAATGCTTACAATGCTATCTAGATGCATAATCTAGATTATGAACATCCAGTGCACCATTGAATTGCTTTGTCTTTCAATCCTATTAAGTCATGTACCATTGAGTTATTACTTTTGAACTGTTTAGCAACATTCCAATTACATCCCATTCACATTTATTGGAGAGTTGGTTTTCATTTGCTTTCCACAATGAAACATTTCAGCTTGTTTACTTTGGGGGAGAAAGCAAAACCTTTTTGAGCAAATAGGTGAACATGATGGTGAACCTATGGCACGCCATCGACCCAGTCCAGCTCCACCCAGTGCGCGCATGCACAGGGGTGGAGCACATGCATGGGGTGGTGGTGCTTTCATTGCATTTTGGGGCCTTGCGCAATCCCCCTGCACCCCGTTTTGGCTTCCAGGTTGGTGCAAGAGGTCTTCCAGGGCCAAAACAGGGTGAGGGGTGCCATGTGCCCCACCCCCGTGTCCCATTTTGGGCCTGGAAAGCCTCCTGCACCAACCTGGAAGCCAAAACTGGGCAAGAGGGGCAGAGCACATGCACAGGGGGCGGAGGGTGTCGCGCGCGCATGTGTGGAGACCAGGGCGCATGCGAGTGGGGTCATGTGCCTATGTGCAGGAGGTGGGGCATGGAGTGGGATGTTGCACATACATTGCATCATGGCATGCGTGCATACACTGTCACATGCACACCTGCGCTTTTGGCACACAACGACAAAAAGGTTAGCCATCACTGAACTAGGAAATTTATAAACACAATATGAATGTATCCTTTTACTGAATAAAAAAAATGCTAGGTCTCCATACGTTTAGAGAAGTAGAATATTGTACTGCCCAAAAAATTCATATCACTTCCATCTTATAAAGACAACTTTCAAAGACTTGTCTAATAGGGAAAGTGGAAGTCCTTTGTAGGACTTGGGAACAAAAACGGTATCTAGTAATTGTGCCCCAGGAAAGGAGCCATAAGGCACTCGCTTGTTCTCTCCTTGTTAGTTGCTCAAGGTAAAATCCTCTACTAGTTCCTCAAGAATTAGTCATGGGAACTAAGTAATATAATTGATTCATGTCTAGATTGCTGATAGGTTGACTCCCCTGCCATGCCCATGTACTATATTGGTTTGCTTTTTGGTGACTCAACTCAATAAAATGTAGTTATTTGTTCTATGCCATAGTGTGCTTGTGAGCAAGCTGATAATATTATTAATTTGGACCCAAAATAAAATAAAATAAAAACATTTTCAAATTAAACCACAAAGACCTGATTAATATTATAGAAGCCTGGAAATGATTTTTTTTTTAAAGGAGGGGCAATCCATATTTAGTTATCTCTGCCTCCTCCTCTGCCCGTGTGTTTGTTTTTGCAAGATTTTATCTATCCTGTCTTAAGTTTAGCTAAACCAGGGGTGGGTTTCAACCGGCTTGCGGCGGTCCCTGCGAACCGGTTGGTCGTCGAACCCGGAAGTAAGTAACTTCCGGGAACGGCGACTGGCCCATCTGCCCGCCCGCGCTCCTTACCCGGTTTTGACGAGTTCTGCGCTTCCACGCATGCGCAGGACGCATACAGCGCCTGCGCGATCCTCCAGGAGCAGCTGGAGCATCGCACAGATGCTAGTATGCATGCGTGCGCCGCATGCATGCATGAGGACGCCGCCGGCCCCGTTCCAACCGAACCGGTTGGAACGGGGTGAGAAACCCACCCCTGAGCTAAACTGATTTTGCGATAGTGATGAAAGGTGAAGAAAAGCAGCAGGATGGTAGTACGGTCTGTTTTCTTGAAATCTTTGTCTCCTTGAGTCAAAAACATCTGGCTGCTTCCCTTCCCAGATTTATTCATATTTGCCCCACAGTGGTTGTAAGGAGTGATAGTTCTGCAAACGCAGAAATATTTGGAAGGAACTTGTTATCTGATGGAGGGTGGAGACTGGATATTCTTTTTGTTGCATTAATATAAAGTAACCAACAGTCGTGAGCAGTACTGATTATTGTGGTTGTTTTCTTTTTAAAAAAAAACAAAATCTTAAAATCTGGACTAACTACCTCGGAGGATTTGGGATTAATTGCACCATTGAAAATGAAGGCGCAATTAAGAAGGGTGTGAAAGTTCAACCCACAGGTAGCCTTTGGAACCATAATGTGTGGGGTACTTGTGCTAGACAAACAGCTGACTGTGATCTGTTCAGGTAATACCGTTGCTAAAACTGTTCTGAACAGTGTCTGGAAGCGAAACTGTCCCAGAATCCTAGTTTGTATGTTTTTCAATTGTACATTGAAAACCACTAATGATTAGCCATCCTGCAGAATCCAATCTGGGTTAGCCACTGGGACCAGAGTCTTCCAAACTTTTGGATTTGTGCTGGAACTCATCTTCCCACACCGCTAGAGAGAAGTTCCTCGAAGATGGGTTGCAGCATAAGTCTGAAAGCTTGGAAAATTAAACCTCTGGTCCTGGAGACTAACCCAGATTGGATCCTGCGACATTATGAGTCTCGGTGGCGCAGTGGATAGAGTGCAGCACTGCAGGCTACTTCTGCTGACTGCCTGCTGCCTGCCAATTGGCAGTTCAAATCTCACCAGCTCAAGGTTGACTCAGACTTTCATCCTTCTGAGGTGGGTAAAATGAGGATCCAGATTGTTGGGGGCAAGAGGCTGACTCTGTAAACCACTTAGAGAGGTCTGTAGAGCACTGTAAAGCGGTATATAAGTCTAAGTGATATTGCTATGTAAAGCACTATGAAGTGGTAGATAAGTCTAAGTGCTATGTGCTATTACTATGGCAGGCTAACTATGCCTACTGCCAGCAGTTTGATACTGACCGGCTCAAGGTTGACTCAGCTTTCCATCATTTTGAGGTCAATAAAATGAGGGCCCAGATTGTTGGGGGCAAGATGCTGACTCTGTAAACTGCTTAGAGAGGGCTGCAAAGCACTGTAAAGTGGTATATAAATCTAAGTGCTATTGCTATTATCCTGGGATATGTATATTTGCCTTCATTTAACTAGCCATCCTTTTTATAGGACCTTGAACATTAATATGATTTCTTTCATGGTAGAAAGTTTTACATAAATAACTGGTGTGGAGAGTCAGAGATGATCCATTTAAATTTGTGGCATTGATTCTTAGTCTTTCATAAGAGCCGAGGTGGCGCAGTGGTTAGAGTGCAGCACTGCAGGCTACTTCAGCTGACTGACTGCAATTTGGCAGTTCGAATCTCACCAGCTCAAGGTTGACTCAGCCTTCCATCCTTCCGAAGTGGGTAAAATGAGGACCCAAAATTGTTGGGGGCAAGAGGCTGACTCTGTAAACAGCTTAGAGAGGGCTATAAAAGCACTGTGAAGCAGTATATAAATCTAAGTGATATTGCTATATTTTTGTCCTACAAATCAATTTACTAAAAAGTCTGGACCTTCCCTTCCTCATCGAGAGGACCACTTTACTTATGCGAGATACCTGGTGCATAATCCCCAGCAAACTCAACTTTTGATTCCCATTACCAAGAAGATAAATAACCTGGAGCTTGTAAATCTGTTGAAGGCCTTATGTTACAGAATAGCTTTCCTTGAGGCCAAGTTAGTATCTAGCCTAGTGATATTCAGGGAACTAGTGAAAATAACATTTTCTCTGGGTGTTTTTTGTTTGGAGTTTTATATATTCTTTTGTGGTTTGCAGGGAGTCTATGTAGATTACGGTTGTGTATAAAATAAATCAATGAATAGATGAGTGAAATTAGTACAGAAAAAAAAGCAGTGCGCACCTATTTTAGAAAGTCGGCATGCCAAAAGTTACAGATTCAATCCAAAGTTTAGGAGGACATGAGACTAAAATGCTAGTGAGCCTTCACCCATCAGAGGTGACAATTCCAAGTTAGATGGACCCAAGTTCTGCCTTCACTATAAAACCATTTCCTGTGTTCCTAAACATACCTAAGAGCATTTTGAAACCTTAAAAAGATTTCTATGTACAACTGACTTCAATATAGCAGTTCTCTGTAGAAACTTCTAAAGCATTAAAAAAAAAAAACCTGTAAGCAGGCAAATTTAATTGTTCTGAACTCTGCTCACTGCATATTCTCCACCCCTCTGCTTCCTTCCTTCCTTTGACTTGCTTTCCTTCCTTGTGATGTTGGTTTCAGAGACAATATGCGCATGGCCCAGACTATGATTGGCCCGCAGCAATGTTCTTTCTGCTTCTTCTGCAAAGGCTTCAGTATCCTTCACGGAAGTGTGGATAATACCTATCCAAAAGGTAATACAATTTGTGTCAGGCGTGGAAGCCATCTTTCACATTGGGCCACATTTTCTGCTGTGGGGAAATGGAAGGGGAGATTATATGGGATATATAGTCTAAATAAGATTCCTTTATCAGAGAGTCAAGGACACTTTGCCCTGCAGCTGTGATGGTGTGACTGGGAGGCATTTCCAGTTTTGGACAGTGTCTGATTGGATCATGTGATGGACATGTGGGTTCTGGGCAAGGACTTGGACTTTCATCTGGGTGGGGAAAACCTGGAGTTTCCCAGAAGTGCCAAAATGACATCTCTAATAAAATGGAACTTTGAGGAAACTTAAGCCTCGGAGTCTTCTTTTGTGTTACTTGGAAGGTTGACAATTTGTTTTGTGTCCAAAGCTCAATGTTCTTCCTTAAGAGTGAAGCTCAATTGTCAGATTTTTCTAGACAACAATATGAAAGTGGTTTCTTCCAGGACTTATTTGTACTTTTCTGTCTAGACTAGATTTTCTAGCAAAGCCCCATTCAACTGTATTACAGGTAGTCCTCAACTTACAACGATTCACTTGGTGACCTTCAAAGCTACAGCGGCCCTGAAAAATGCGACTTACGACGGTTTTTCACAGTTACGCCCTTTCCAGCATCCCCATGATCATGTGATCAAAAATCAGAGGCTTGGCAACAGGTTCGTATTGATGAATGTTGCTGTGTCCCAAGGTCATGTGATCTCCTTTTGCGACCTTCTGACAAGCAAGGTGAATGAGGAATCCAGATTCAGCTCACTACCCTGTTACTAATTTAACAAAGGTGATGATTCACTTAACTGTGGCAGGAAAAGTTGTAAAATGGGGCAAAAGTCACTTAACAAATCTTTCGCTTAGCAAAATAAATTTTGGGCACAATTGTGGTCGTAACTCAAGGACTACCTTTATTCACATCTGACCCTGTATAGCTTTTTTTTTTAAAAAAAATCAGCCAACATTATTGACTGATCTAGAAAGTCAAACAAAATTGGCCTTGGTTAATACTTAGACAAATCTGAGTGGCAGAATATCTGGAATACTCAAGGCTGAGAACAAACTATTTCTGCACCATTTTCAGAAAACTGTATGGATATGATCATGGAGTCACCAGGACTTAAATGTAACATGAAGACAATTTTAAGTGGTGTGTTGGCAACGTTCCCAGTAATAGGGACTTGATCCCACTGCCTTACTAGTATGCAGGCATTGATAATTGTGTAGTTGACAAGGGACTTATTGAATTTGCTTACTTCTAAAAGGTTTACAATGCTTATCTCAGACTGATGGTGACATTTGATTCAAAGTGCAGTCAAGATGCCAGATGTTAAACCAATAGAGAATCAAGCACAGAAATGAGTTGGTCTACTTGCAGACTCTGGAAATTGTAGCCCTAACACATAACATTTGTTTGTACCAAATGAAGCAAGCCTGCAACAATCTCACTGCGTAGTACAATGTAGAGTAGGCTTCCTTTGAAAATCCCACCTTCTCAACTAGGTGAGTGTTGCAAAACTTCAGATAAGTTAACTCTGCTTGGCTGCCATGAGGAATTTGTTTTAGAGCCTGAGGAAATTGCACTGAAGTACGTGTTTGTTCCAACTGTTGAACTTTACTTAAATGAGGAAGGTGTTTTTGTTACTTTGAGCAGTGAGGAGACAACGAGGATAACATGAGTGGAAATGTTACGCTCAGTAGATGTACACCTAACTGAGCCAGTTTTGCTGCGTTCCATCCTGTATAATATAATTCCAATTTAAAACGTACAAATCTACAAATCTGCTACTAGTGTTTTTAGATTGCTTTCTCCATCTTAAGCCTGGTAGTAAAATTACATGGCTCAATTCAGTTTCCCCCTCCATATCGCTTGCTTTTGGGTACCCCAAAAAGAGGGCTGTGAAAATATTTAGAGACCCCTCACATCCTGGACATAAATTGTTTCAACTTCTACCCTCAAAACGATGCTATAGGGCACTGCACACTCCAGAACAATTAGACACAAAGACAGTTTCCCCCCGAACGCCATCACACTGTTACACAAATAATTCCCTCCACACTGTCACTATTTACTAAGTCTGCATTACTATTACTATTAATCTCATCATTCCTATCACCCATTTCCTCCTACTTATAACTGTATAAGTGTAACTTTGTTGCTTGTATCCTTATGATTTATATTGATTGTTTCCTAGTATGGTTTGATTCCTTAGTTGTACCCTATTACTATCAATAAGGGTTGTACCTTATGATTTGGGACTTATGCATCTTTTCTTTTATGTACATACACTGAAAGCATATGCACCAAAGACAAATTCCTTGTGTGTCCAATCACACTTGGCCAATAAAGAATTCTATTCTATTCTATTCTTAATGAGAAGTTCTGGAGAACTTGAGAAAGCTTGCATGTTCTTTTTCATAGCTTCTTAGCGCTAATAGCATTCCATTCTTAACTTCACCTCTTTTATCCACGCTTGGCTTGACCGATTTTTATTATGTGCTTATGTGTCGATCCATTTTTAATCAACGCAGAGTGAATGGGATATGAGAAAAGCTTATTTCCAGAAGAGTGTTTCAACGCAACGGTGCTCACTCTTGAATGGCTTTGACTGCTGCCAGGATTGGTTTTGTCTCTAAGGTTTTATTATCAAACTTCAAAGGAAATAGAATTCCCATACCTAGGATATTGTTAATGTTGGAAGTAGTTCCATGGCCAGTTCAAGTTCACAACAGCCAAGAGAGGTATTACAATTGATACAATTGAGGAAGTTTGAGATTGTTTTTCAGTCTTTGCCACATTTGTTTTAAATAGCAGCCTTTTGAACATAACAGGATTTCTTTTGGAACTGATTTACATGTATGATTTATTTACCGGAACTTCATTTTTTCTAGACATCGTTTTAAATAGGTATGCTTAATTTATTGCAAGTCTGTAATTTTCATCCTCTCCTTCCTTTCTGTTGTTTCTGTTCTCACCTATTTATTAGTTGCTTGCAGAGTGTTCAGTGTTTTGGAAGGAATATCATTATGGCTACAAGCATGATAAAACGTTTTTTTTTTTTTTACAAATACAGGAGTAGAATTCCCATCTTAATACAGAATAGAATAGAATGGAATAGAATTCTTTATTGGCCAAGTTTTATTGGACACAGAAGGAATTTGTCTTTGGTGCATATGCATAAGGAGAATAAAATACGTTCATCAAGAATAAAAAGATTAAATACAAAACAGTGATTAAATAAAACACAGTAATAGTCAAGATGACTAATAAGCTATCAAATTGTATTAGGAAACAAATAAAACAATATGTTGAAAGATACAAGCAACATGGTTATAGTCATAAGTGGGAAGAGATTGATACTAGGAATGAAGAGAAGAATAATAGTAATACAGTCTTAGTAAATTATTGACAGTGTTGTGGGAATTAGTTGTTAAGTAGAGTGATAGCATTCAGGGAAAAACTGTCCTTGTGTCTAGTTGTTCTGGTGTGCATTGCAACGATGGCAAACCTTTTTGGCTCGCATGCCATTAGGGGAGGAGTGCAGGGGGGTCATGCACGGGCATGCCGCACCCATAATGCAATGTGTGACACCCACCAGTGCACATGCAATGGGGGGGAGAGGCGCTCCCCCCCATTTTTTACATGCTTTTTTCGCCCTCCCCAGGCTCCAGAGGCTTTATAGGAGCCCAGGGAGGGCGAAAACAACCTCCCCCACCCCCCCGGAGGCCCTCAGGAGGCTTCAGGGACCTTCAGGAGGCTTCCCTGAAGCCTCTGGATGGCAAAAAATGACCCTACAAGCAAACCACTCGTAGGGTCATTTTTAGTCCTCCAGAGGCTTCAGGGAAGCCTCCTGAAGGTCCCTGAAGCCTCCGGAGAGTTTAAACTGACCCTATGAGCAAACCAGAAGTCTGTTCTTGAACTTCCGGTTTGCCTATAGGGCTGTTTTTTCACGCTCCGGAGGAGCTTCAGGAGCTTCCCTGAAGCCTCCAGAGGGCCTTGCGGGGCGGGGGGAAGCTGTTTTTACCCTCCCCAGGATCTTATAAAGCCTCTGGAGCCTGGGGAGGGCGAAAAATGGCTTTAAAAAAGGCTGAACTCAGCTGGCCAGCACGCGCATGTGCGCTGGCCAGCTGACAGGGCAACGCCTCACATGGCGTGACAAATGGCTCCGCGTGTCACCTGTGCCACATGTGCCATAGGTTCACCATCCCGGCCCTATAGCATCATTTTGAGGGTAGAAGTTGAAACAATTTATATCCAGGATGTGAGGGGTCTGTAGATATTTTCACAGCCCTCTTTTTGACTCATGCAGTGTACAGGTCCTCAATGATTTTCAAAGATTTTTTAAAGGGAATCTAAAGATAAAACCGGAAAGTTTACTTTTAGGCTTAATGGATCTTACTTGAAAAAAAAAGTTGGAACTTTGATGTTATATATGTTGATGGCAGCAAGATTACATTGTGCAGCAAAATGGAAGGGCACTTTGATTGGATAATGGCTGCAAAAATTGGAGTTAGCAAAGAGGGCTAATTTGACTGCTTTGATCAAAGAAAAGAACACAATTAATGTTTCTATTTGGAAACTGCTTTAGGACTTTGTGATTGAGGTGGGGAAAAATGGAACTTTGATTTTGGGTTTTGCTGATTATATAGATTTGTAGTTATAAAAATGGTTAGTATATACTATTACATAAAAATAAATATTTGAGGTTTCATGTTACTTACCTTACGTTACTGCACCAAAAGGAGTTGGAAGTCAATATTTATTTCCTTTTCCCCCTCTACCCTACACTTTTCTCTTTCCCCCTTCCCTTCCCTTATTTTCCCCTTATTTTCAGTTTTTTTCTTTTATTTCTGTATTGCATATTTTGATAAAATAGAAATCGAGAACCAGGATAATCCCCCTCCCCCGGTGCCATCATATAATTTGATGCAGTGGAGGGAAGGCCAAAATAATTCTTAAATGGCTGAAATTTAAAGATCTTGCAAAGTCACACGAGATTCCAGGTCTCTTGTTTTCATGATGTGAAGATGGCTTGATTTTGTGAGATTTTGGCCACTTTATTTATATATTTAAAATGCTAGTTTGGAAAAAAAAGAAGAAGCTCGGTGTTATTCCATCAGGAGATTGCATAGCTATCCACAAATCACAGACTGAGCTTTGTCAGTTCATAGAATAATAATATCTGTTAAGATCACATCTGGAATAGTGCTCACCCTGCAGCTAACTCGTAGTGCAATCAGAATGGCCCAGTAATTTGGAATTCATAATGTTTGCAGGAAGGAACAATTCTGAAATCCTTGAGTCATATATCACAGTGTTGATGAATGTTAGTCATTCTTCAAGGTCTCCCTTCTATTGTAAGGTTATTTTCCTTTGGCATTTAATGTTGATGGCGGAACAGTGATTACAAGCAGCCTTCTTATTGTGCAGGAGTCCATTCTATAAGTGGTAGCATGAAATTCCCAAAGGTTGACTTGAGGAAGCCTTTATTGTTATCTTTGCACTTTTGGCAGCTGCTAAGGAACACCATTGCTGACAGCTGTTTTCTTCTGCAGCAGGCCATTCTGAACAGTGCTGGAGGGCCACCACAATTTAAGTTTCCAGGATTTAAAGACTGGGAAAGCCATCTGGATGTTGGATGTGCAGGACTGGGTGGCATCAAAATAGCTTTGGAACTGAGCAGACTATCTGAGACCGTGTTTGAGAATTATGGCCAAAAATGATGAGGCATTGCTAAAACCAGAGGCGTTTGACTGGGAAATTTGCCTTGAATGCTAACTTTAGACTTGGTAGAATTGCTTTCATAGACCTGTAGAGCTCTAAGATTTGCTGGATTAGAAGATGATATGAGATTGAGATTAAAATGTTGGAAATGCGAATCAATACACGGAACATATTACCATTTATGGTGGACCTGTGAGGAGGCTACAATTTTTTTTTGGAAAAGGATCAAAAATTGGCTGGAGGCAATAACAGGGGTTAAAACAGAATGGAAACATGGATTTTTTTATTAGGAATAATGTCTGCGAAATACAGAAAAGAAATCCAGTATTTAATACTACATATAATTATGGCAGCAAGGATTGCCTTTGCCCAGAAATGGAAAAACAAATTAATTCCAAACGAAGATGAAATAATGAGAAAGGTTATGGATTGTGCTGAAATGGACAAACTAACTAAAAAAATCCAGGGAAAAGAAGAATCAGAATTCTACCAGATATGGGATAAATGGTATAGGTGGATGGAGGAAAGAAACAAGAATCAATGAAGGAATATAATAAAACTCAAAAAATAATAGTTATGAGTAAAATAAGAGGGTTAAGAATGGTTAAATCCAAATGAAATACAATAGAAGGGTAAATAATATAAGATGAGTGGTATCAATTGATAATTGCTATTAGAAAGAACAGGAAGCTCCTATTCGTATTGTATTGTGTAAATGTGGTGTACGTCTAGGTTTTGTCTGTGTGTATTTTACATGTTTGTTAATAAAAAATTTTTTTTTTAAAAAAGAAGATGATATGAGATTGAAACAGAATTTGGGACTTCCTTCCTTTCTTCCCATCTCCTTCCTTCCTTCCTTCCTTCCTTCCTTCCTTCCTTCCTTCCTCCTTCCCTCCCTCCCTCCCTCCCTCCCTCCCTCCCTCCCTCCTTCCAGGGGTGGGATTGTGAAATTTTAGCAACCAGTTCTCTGCTTGGTTGCTGGGTGGGTGTGGCCATGGGGGCATGTCCTATTCGGCTTCCTGCACCACGGTGGCGGCAGGAGGCGTTTTCACCCTCCCCAGGCTCTGGAGGCTTTCCTTGAGCCTCCGGGGGGGGGGATGGCCTCCCCTAGGCTCCACAGGCCATCTGGAGGCCGGAAACAGATCCGTTTCCAAACTTCTGGTACTTCTGAATCCCCTCCCTCCCTCCCTCCTTTCCTTCACTGACTCTTGGCAACTGCCTTGACTAATGTCTGCAATTTTCTTTCAAAAGTGGTTTGCTTGCTGTTGCTCTCTTCCTAGAGAGAGAAAACTGGCCCAAGGTCACCCAGCTTACTTTCGACCTAAGGCAAGTCTAGAGCTCATAGTCTTCTGGTTACTAGGCTGTTGCCTTATTTACTACGTCAAACCTGTCCTCTTTTGGAGGAAGTGGAAAGAAAAATCATACTGACACAATTTTAAGGATTAATTGCGGCTATTGCTTTTAGACCAAAAAAAAATATGAGATCTAACTGCAGTTACAGTTCCTTTAGTAGGGTGAGAGTATCAGATTAAGGAACATGCCTTGTTCTTCCTGCAAAAATAAGTGTTCTAGCTAGACCTGGGGTAGAGAAAATGTAGGATTCTGAATGCTAAAACCTGAATAGGCTGCGATGTTGTTTGTGAACAATGCTATTTTAATGAAGTGTTAATGCAACCCTTATTGTACATGATTAGATCCAACGCTCTTGCAAAATTGACAAGTTGAATAAACATTTTGATTGTTTAAGTATAATACCTGCAGCCTGGGAACCACTAGATGTGTTCGTGTGTACTGTACATTTGTTTTAATAAACATTAAATGCCTACGGTGCATATAAATTATGGGATACATGCATTCACTTAGGTTAACCGTTTCCAAACATACCCCATTTCCCCAAAAATAAGACCTCCCCAGATAATAAGCCCAATTGGGCTTTTGAGTGCATGCGCTGAAATAACATCTCCTCAAAAATAAGCCCCCCCCAAAATATTGCAAAACAGTAGCAGCCATGAAATGACCACGCTTGCTGCCTCCTGCACCTCAAAAATAATAAGACCTCCATGAAAATAAGGCCAAGCGTTTATTTCGGGGGTCAGAAGAAAATAAGACCCTGTCTTATTTTCGGGGAAACATGGTATGAGGTTTGGTTGTAATACAGGGATCATCATATTGTAGAGTGGAATATTTGTATTCAAACTTGTTGGATGTCAGTTAAAACTTGCCAGGTCTCAATCTCACAATCTTATATCTCATGTGAGGCTGTGGTTTGTTTGGTTCCACCACAAAACCGCGGACGACAAAATCGCGGTCGACGAAAGCGCGTATGTGACGTCATCACAGCGCGACGAAAAAGATCGAAAAATGTAAAAATAAAGCGAAAACCTTACCCTAACCCCCCCAAACCTAACCCTAAACCTAACCCTAAACCTAACCCTTAACCTAACCCTAAACCTAACCCTAAACCTCACCCTTAACCTAACGCAAAACCTAACGCTAACCCTTAACCTAACCCTAACCCTTAACCTAACACTTACCTTTATGTAAATTGGCTTGCTGTAATTTAATTTTTATTTCAATTTTGCGATCTTTTTCGTCGCGTTGTGATGACGTCACATACGCGATTTCGTCGACCGCGCTTTTGTGGAACGCGGTTTTGACGGGTCACGGTTTGTTTAACCTTGTTTTGTTAAAGCTCGGCTTTATGCCAAACCTGGGATCCTAAATCAGTAGCAGGTTTCAAACCGAAATCAAGATTACCATAGAAAGATTACTGTGCTGTATGAATTCATGGCTGAGTCCTCTTTGGTCACAAATCCCAGTGTTTTTGAATTTTCATCATGCTAGAAATTAATGGTGGTGATTTCTTGCTGTTTTGAGGATGGGTAACATAAATCCTGCAGGGTGAGATTTAGATTTACAGCTAGTTCTTCCCTTACGGCCACAATTGAGTCCACATTTATTAAGTGGGTTCTGCCCCGTTTCATGATCTTTCTTGCCACAGTTGTTAAGTGAATCAGTGCGGTTGTTAAGTTAGTAACACGGTTGTTAAGTGAATCTGCCTTCCCCGTTGACTTTGCTTGTCAGAAGGTCACAAAAGGGGATCACATGACTTTGGGACACTTCAACCGTCATAAATATGAGTCAATTGACAAGCATCTGAATTTTGATCCCATGGCTATGGGGATGCTGCAACTGTCGTAAATGTGAAAACTGGTCATAAGTCACTTTTTTCAGGGCCTTTGTAATTTTAGTAATTTGCAGTCACTAAATGAACTGTTGGAAGTCGAAGACTGTATGAGTGTTTTAAAAAAAATCAAATAAATAACCCCCAAACTCGAATATCCCTCTCGAAAATACAAATTCTACTCATAAAAACATGACATGGTTTCACTGACGAATTATCACTTCTTCGTGGTCTTCTTGCAAGAAATTGTTAAGCGACATCTGTCCCAGTTTACAAAAAGTAAGGTAATGTCTTGTCTTCTTTAAACATGCTTGTTTTTCTTCTTATTTATCTCAGAGGTAGGATATCAGTTGTTCTTCAGATGTTCTTGAGCTTCATTGATATCACAGCCACACATCCTCCACCTCTATTTTCACAATACTGTTCATTAATTTCCATAACTAAGAGTGTCAATTGGTGAATCTTATCTTTGTGTGTGTGTGTGTGTGTGTGTGTGTGTTCCAGCATAACTCTGGAGCTTCTCTAGCAATTTCAACCAAACTTGGTACACAGATGATTTAACCTGGGATGTGTGTCTTTGTTGCAGCATAACTCTGGAACGCCTGGCCCATTAAGGAGAGCGAGTGTGGCGTCCTAGAGCGGCAATTGTTTTTGATGTCATGTAAGGGAGAAGTGAGAGCCTGGACCATTAAGGGGAGCAAGTGCGGCATCCTAGAGTGGCAATTGTTTGTGATGTCAGTTCCTTCACGGCTTCCTCTGGAAAGCCAGCTGTGACATCCGCCCTCCAGTGAACCAATGGGGAAGCGCCTGATAGATTTGGGGCAAAGTGCCAGGATCGTAGACAGGGTGGAAAAGAGGAGTGCATGGGAGGGGGAAGGGAGAGGGCATGCATGATGGACATGGTAGTAGGGGGAAGGAAGGACCCTCTCAACGGCTCCCTGTCAGACAAATACTTCAATGTCTATAAATACCCAGCAATGCTGGGTTATCAGCATACTTGTTATAAAAAGGGAGCTTTGGATAAAAACATCTGAAAGTCCTTTAACATTGTGCTTGCTCCTGGGTGTATAGTTTAACTACCAAATTGGCTCCTGTTGTCTTGCCTTGGCTGTGGGATTCCAGAACTTTTGTAATCTGTTACATATTAAATGGAGCTTAATTAAATTAAAATGTGATTAATATCCTTTTTTTTCTTTGATGCCACCCTGGCCTCTAGTTTTACAAGCTAGGCTAGATTTTATCCTGAGTCTATAAAGAACTTGACAGATTAGGAGCCGATTACGTTGATCTGACTCGGTAAATTTAATAAAAAAGATTGTTTTGCATCTGCTGGTTTAATCTGCAATGGAAAAACAATCAAGTGTTCCACATAAAGATGCATATGAACAAGGAAAAGGTATAATGGTAGAAGGGTGGTTTGGTTTAATTATATTTTATTGAAAACCCACAGTTGTCTGCTTTGTATATCACTGTAAGCCAAGAATGCAAAAAACACATAATGTACCAATATTCCTTTTGCATCTCCAGAATGAATGGGTCCAAAATGCTTGTCTCTTTTTGTATGCTTTTGAGAGGGGTGGTTTGTTTGTTTATTTGTAGGGTTTAAAGGTAAAGGTAAAGGTTCCCCTTGCACATAAGTGCTAGTCGTTCCTGACTCATCTCCGTTTCAAAACCGAAGAGCCAGTGCTGTCTGAAGATGTCTCCATGGTCATGTGGCCGACATGACTAAACACCAAAGGTGCACAGAAAGCTATTACCTTCCCACCAAAGCTGGTTTCTATTTTTCTACTTGCATTTTTGACATGCTTTTGAACTTCTAGGTTGGCAGAAGCTGGGACAAGTAACGGGAGCTCACTCCGTTACGTGGCATTAGGGATTCGAACCGCCGAACTACCAACCTTTCTGATCGACAAGCTTAGGGTCTTAGGCACTAAGCCACCGCGTCCCTGATGAACAATAATGTAACAATCTGCAAATTGTTCTCTGGACCATCAAACAGTTCTTCTGCTGACCTTTGATTGACAAGCTCAAAGTCTTAGCCACTGAGTCCTTAAACCCTTCCCTCTTGTTATGTTTCTTGATATCCAATTGCATTTTCCTGCAGTTATGAATTAGAGTGAACAAGAATCAGAACTTTGGACATTTTTTAAACTTAACATCTTGGAATCCACTAATTGTTTTTTTTACAAAAGGCACATACTGTAAGTAAAGATGAGTTTCATCAATTCAGCTGTTCGTTTGATTTGGGCTGGATTGCCTGAGCCAAATTTCTAAGAGTTAATAAACCATGATTTGAAGCATCATTATACAACTTAACTGTCAATTTAAGGAGTGCAACAAATTTTGTGCCACCTGACAAGAGCTGCAGGGTAAAATGATGCCAAGATACAAGTGACACAATCCATTTTGCCCCTCAAGCCCTGCCAAATACTATTTATAACTGAAGGATTTTTGACACACCCTTTTAGAACTTCAGAAAACATGGTGGTTATTGCATTGTTTTGAATTGTAGTTTATGCATTAATCCGATTTGTAGAGTTACCCCCCAATATATATATATATATATATATATATATATATATATATATATATATATATATATATATATATATATATATATAATATTATATATATATATATATAATATCATATATATATATATATATATATATATATATATATATATATATATATATATATATATATATATATTTATTTATTTATTTTCACACAAAAATATATCAGGACACATCTGTTAATATTTAAACTACTATAGAAAATTCCATCTCCCATTGTATTGATCCCAAATCCTTCCTCCTGGATTTTAAACCAGATATAAATTTCAGTATAACCGCACATATCTCCTCGTTGCCAATATATATCTATATATCTCTTATATCTATATCTATAATTCTATCTCTATCTCTATCTCTATATCTATAATTTATCCATCCATCCATCCATCCATCCATCCATCCATCCATCCATCCATTGATAACTAGAGTGGTTGTGTGTGTGTGTGTGTGTGTGTGTGTGTGTGTGTGTATTGAGGGAGAGAATTTTGAAGGGTGGAAAATGTGCCATTTTATTGTTCTTATTGTTAAATATAGTGATTTAGGAAGTATTGCTAATCTTCTGTGAAGTGCTCAAATATTTACTGGTATCAGTAAAACTAGATCTGCATTCTCCTATGTAAAGAAATGACACTTTAGACTTAAATATGGAACTGAGTAGCAAACACACAATCTGTCATTCGCTTGTTGTTTTTTTTTGTTTTTTTTTTTGTTTTGCTGGAAAGGAAATTCGCTTTCTTAAAAATTGCATTTCCAGATGGCCTTAAAGCTTTTAAGTTCTCTCCCAAAGAGACAAGCTTTTTGCCAGGTGTGGGGGGAGAATCTCTTCTGTCTTTCTCCATCCCCTTTGATGTCCACTAAGTGTATTTAGTTAAATCTTTATTATGGCCATACAAGAAAACATAACACAGGTAGTCCTCGCTTTATGACCACAATTAAGCCCCAAATTTCCGTCCTTGGAAAATATTTTGCAGCTAGTAAAGGGGTATCTTTATTTCTGTTGCAGAAAGAGGCTATTGCACCTCTCTTGGAATTGAATGAAAATATGGACGGTTGGAAAGTGAATTGGGCAATGAAAGACAGAAACTCAATGCCACTAAGATGACCAAATGAGTGGGCAAGCCACATTCATCCATTGATGAGAATTTCATCAAAATTCTTCCTTCATTTACAGAGACCCCGATATATATGCCCACATGACCATTATAAAGATTTTTATATATATATCTAATAACACAGTATGGTTTAAAACAAGCTGCCTTTTAGAGCAGCATGTGAATCAGTGGTGAGATTCAGATTTTTTACTACCGGTTCTGTGGGTGTGGCTTGGGGGGGCGTGGCAGGGGAAGGCTACTGCAAAATCTCCATTCCCTTGGGAGGCAGAGAATAGTTGGGGGGTGGGGCCAGTCAGAGGTTCTCCAAACTACTCAAAATTTCTGCTTCCAGTTCTCCAGAACTGATCAGAACCTGCTGAATACAACTTCTAATGTGAACCAGCTAATTCTGGTTTGTTGAACAAAAGCAAAGCATGATGTAAATTAAGCATTAAGTTGGATTAAATTTTGCCCTCAGCAACACACACACACACACACACACACACACACACACACACACACACACACACACACACACCTTCTTAGCAATGAGAACAGTTAACTGGCTTGCTTTCAGAAGTTGTGGGTGCTCCATAAATGGAGACTTTTAAGAAGAGACTGAACAGCCATTTGTCTGAAATGGTATAGGGCAGTGATGGCAAATCTTTTAGGCTTAGAGTGCCCAAACAGTTAGGTGTCCTGCCCACTTATGTGCATGCGTGTGTGCCCCAGAACGCCGGAAACCTGAAAACCAGCTGGCCGGCGCGCATGTGCACCTCGGAAACCTGAGAACCAGCTGGCTGAGCTGGGGCAACGGCACATGTGCCCACAGAGAGGGCTTTGTGTGCCACAGGTTCACCATCACGGGTTATAGGGTCTCCCTGCATGAGCAGGGGGTTGGCCTAGAAGACCTCCAAGGTCTCTTCCAACTCTGTTATTCTGTTATTTACGGGTGCCTAGTTAGACTTCTTTGTCACTTCTTGTTTTAGTCATTTCTGGCTCAGCTTCCTGCATCTGAAAGAAATAAATGGCTGCTTTTCTTGACTGTCAAGGGAATTGTTTTTCTTTCCTTGCTGTTGGTAAGTCGGTCTTTTCCCCACTGAATTTCTCTCTGGTATCTTTTTATCGCCTCCATCGCCACAAGATCCTGGCCTGAATAAGTTGAACAGCTCTCCTAATAGGGAGGAGACATAAAACCGGTCTTTCGCTACCAAACGGGAAGCAGCGTGAATAGCAGGAACTTTTGATAATAATGCATGGTTTGTGTAAAGAAAAAGGCAAGAAGGGGGGGGGGGGTCATGGGAGGGAAAGGGGTTTGTCTTTGTGAAACATACCAGAGCCGGTTATTAAAGTGAAGGTAATTAATACTTGGGAAATGAAGCATGTTCCCCCTTCAACTAATAATAAACCCTTTTTCAATTTGCTGACCCAAGCAGCATTTATTAATTTTTTTCTTTCTGCCTGACAAGTTGTGAAAAACCCCATATCTGTACTCAAAGGTCAGAGGGCTGCTCTCCAGGTGAGGCACGGTTCTTACCTGCCCCGCCTTTGTTCCTGCTCCGAGGATGCATATAAATCATAAGTTATAAGGAATGAATTGTGCAATGGTTGGAAGATTATTACAGAACCTAGGTCTCCTGCTCGAGCTTGAAGTTGGGCAAGACGACTTCCAAGGTCTCTTCCAGGCCGATTGTTCTATGTTCTAAGTCAAGATTTCTCCATCTGATGCTTCCCAGATGCTTTGAAGCTGAGAATCTTGAGTATGACTTACAGCTAAACAATCTTGGGCATGGCAGACCCAACAGACCAGGTGCAGTTCCAGGTTGGGGAAGACAACTTTAGATAAATTGTCTTCAATCTGCTGATCTCCAGATGTGCTGCATTGTCCTTTTTCACTTCCACTTCTATTCGACATAAATATTAGTCACTTACAGAATGCAGGTTGTCCTTCACCTAAACCTAAACTGCAGATGGGGTCAGGATTTCCATTGCTAAGCAAGATAGTTGTTAAATGAGTTGCATCGAATTCAACATTTTGTTTGGCCAGGGTTGTTAACAATCATTCTAATTGTTAAGTGACTCACATGGCAAACAGGGCTGTTCAAGAGAGCCCATCCATGTGGTGGCCATCCAAAAAAGTGGAAGGCTGCCTCCACAGTGTGCCTTGACGTCTCTTGGCTTTGATGCCAGGTTCAAAAAAGGAGGTCCTCCAATCGAGCTGAACTCTTGGTGTCTGTGGGGTGTCAACCATGTCATGATTGTCCCAAAGGTGCTTTTTTCAAGAGACAACTGGACTTTCTGGTTTTTCTCTGAAGACGTTTCACTTCTCATCCAAGAAGTTGCTTCAGCTCTGAAGAAGAAGGTTCTTGGATGAGAAGTGAAACGTCTTCAAAGAAAAACCAGAAAGTCCAGTTGTCTCTTGAAAAATGAATTCTTGGTGATTACATGGACACATCCATGTGTTTTCTTGGCAGTGGTATAGAAATGGATTCCATTCTCCTTCTTCTGGGACACTTTTTCCAAGTTCTCTGTCTAGTCTACATCCCTGGGATTTCTCAGTGATCTGCTGAAGAATTCACTGGATCTGATCTGTTTAGCCTTTTCATGACCAGCCAAGTTCAGCTAGATGCTGCTAACTATGATAGTCAATCAGATTGAGTTTGTCAATCAGAAAGGTTGGCAGTTTGGTGGTTCGAATCCATAGCATCGCGTAACGGAGTGAGCTTCCGTTACTTGTCCCAACTTCTGCTAATCTAGCAGTTTGAAAACACGTAAAAATGCAAGTAGAAAAACAGGAACCACCTTTGGTGGGAAGGAAAGAGCATTCTGTCTGCCTTTGGCGTTTAGTCATTCTGCCCACATGACCACGAAGACGTCTTCCAATAGCGCTGGCTCTTCGGCTTTGAAACGGAGATGAGCAGCACCCCCTAGAGTCGGGAACGACTAGCACATATGTGTGAGGGGAACCTTTACCTTATGATAGTAGTAAAATCACTCCACCCCTAGAGCAACAACAAAGTGTGCTGTTGATGTTTGCACTCTCTTTAACAATCATTATATGTTTCTGTAACACTTAATGATAGCCTAGAGATTGAAATTCTTGCCTCCAGCGTCTTTTAATTTTCATTGATGCTATTATACCTCGTTGGAGGGAAAAAAGGTTTCTATTTATGGGTTGCGATGGGCTCATTGCAGATGGTAAACTTGGCCAGTTATGATTTTCAGCAGCTAACCCTGGTGCACCAATTGCTATACGCGAGCGGTTGGACTTCATCAAAGCTCAACAAGTCTCACATCCCACAAGCAGGCCAGCCTGGCCTGATCTGTATTCTGATCTGTATTCTGTATTCTACTCGCAGAAGTGGGCGAGTAGTTAAGTCTGTTACTTGAATTCAAGTTTTCAAACAGAGCTCGGAGCAGTAGTAAAGTTAAACAGGGCCCTTTATTTCATGGGCAGAAAGCCCAAACAGAGGTGACATTGTTTGGGCCTTCTTTTGATTTAACGATCGTTTGTAGTAGGTATGAGCGTCTGCAAGCGAAGTCTGTATTTTAAGTTGTTCTTTTGTTGTTTTCGTGCAGAAGGACTTTTCCGCCTGTACAAAGGGCTGTTGTGTGCTGGTAGCCTTTGCTCTCCGGTCTTCTGATTCATGTTTTACATCAATGCCCTTCTACTGATTTTCTGAGGGGGAGGAAGGCAGGGGCAAATCGGAGCTATGGGGTTTTTGTTTCTGGAACAAAGTGCCCTGGACTGTGGCCTTGCAAATAAACTCTCTTGGTTTCAATTGTGTACGGTACTTTTTTTTATTAGTGAGCTTGTTTGAACATTAAAGGCATGTCAGACTTGACTCTGATTCACTGTTGGGACTTTCTGCCAGTTAAAAGTTGAGTTTGGTGGTGATAGGCACCTTATGGCACGCCACATGCGGTGAATCACGACTTCTTGTAGTCTGTGTGTCAGTAGTCAAGGACCCTGGGAGTTCAGCATCTGCAGGCTGCAATATTGACCCAAAAGTAACGAAGCCAATTGTTGAGATGGACAGTGACATTGATATAACTCATGTGGCCACACCAGTCTTCTTGGTTTAATGATGATGAGTGTACCTTTCTGGTTGATTATGAATTGTAGGCCAAAACATCTGTCTCAGCTAGTTAGGTTCACTTATCATATAAATAATAGCAGTGTCTTTGGTTTAGTTTATTGTTATGGAACATCCAGTCCATTCTGGCACTCTGAAGATGAGAATGTCCAGCTGGTTATTAATTGTAGTCCAAGAGATCTGTCTGGATGAGTTGGGTGCATTCGTATTATGGCTACTATGGAAATAGTATCAGCTTGTTCGGTTTGAGGTACTGGGTTTTCTATAATAATTGTATTAAATTTTAAAGTGGGAATATAAGAACTAACAAGAACCAATGAGAAAGAGAATTGAAGAGAAGAAAGAGCAAAGAGGCAGAAGTTCTGCAAAAGGAAGAAAACATAGAAACAAAAATCCCAAAAGAAAGAATGATGTCTGACTACTTTTACACCAGTTGTAAATGAAACCTACATTCAGGTCTTGCAGGGAAGTCCAAGTGTCTTGAAGTTGCTAAGGTTGATAAACAATGCTCTAGAGCAGTGATGGAGAACCTTTTAGAGCAGTGTTTCTCAACCTTGGCTACTTGAAAATGTCTGGACTTCAACTCCCAGAATTCCTGGCTGGGGATTTCTGGGAGTTGAAGTCCGGACATCTTCAAATTGCCAAGGTTGAGAAACACTGTTTTAGAGACTGAGTGCCCAAACTGCGTGCGTGCATCTCCAAAATAAAAGGTGTGCGGGCGCAAACATGCATGTACAGACATGCGCAGAAGGCCTGCGGACATGCGTGCATGCACAGACATATTTGCATGCATGTGTGGACCCACGCACACATGCAGCAGAGACCTGATGACCATCTGGCCGGTGGGAGGCGGGACATCCCAATATCAGCAGTGCAGCGAGAGGTAAGATCTTTTTCTTTTATGAACTTCTGTTTTGTCATAAAAGAAACACCACTGAGATCGGATCTGGGGCGATGGCACGCGTGCCAGCAGAGAGGGCTCTGGCTCTGTGCCATCTCTGACATGTGTGCCATAGGTTCGCCATCACGGCTCTAGAGTATGGGTAAAGAGTTTTCTGCATAGAAAGAAAAGTGGCATCCAGACTGGGTTGACTTCATCCGCTCTTTGATTGGACTGAGCCCGACAATACCTTTAAGCCATGCCCCTGTTGCCAGGCAATCCCAGTTTCAACTCAGTCCATCAATTTGGACGGCTGTGTCATCCTAGTGTCCCAGTGGAATTTGTGAAATATTGGATTTAATTGTCAAATTTCAGATTTAATTTGGGCTGAGTGAGTAGCTACAGTATCACCAGATATCCCAGGCTGGGGTGGTGTTAATTCGCCATTAGCCCTTAGGGGTGGCGTGCAGAATTGGTCATAACAGACATACCAACTGTCAGTCTGGGAGGGCTCAAAGAGCGGATGTAGTCAACCCAGTCTGGATGCTACTTCCCCCCTATGAGAATAGCCGTATCAGGTAAGGAACCAACACCCTTTTTCAAGCCTTAGATTAAATAGGAGATTGGTGTATGTATATATGACCCCCAGGAGGAGACCCTTCTCTGTGGGAGTGCCTTCCCTCTGGAATGAGCTGCCCCCGGAGCTTCGTATAATCCCTAACCTCCAATCCTTCCGACGCACCCTAAAAAGTTGCCTTTTCCAGCAAGCCAGCCTGGCCTGAACAAAACAAAATAAATTATTGATCATTGTTAATTTTAATTCGAATTTTTTTAAAAAAAATGTTATTGTCAATTCTTATTAGGTTTGTTTGGGATATTCTATTTTTTTTAAAAAAATTTCTATTATGTGTTTCTTTTAATGTTGTACGCCGCCCTGAGTCCTTGGGAGAAGGGTGGCATATAAATCTAATAAACCTAAACCATAAAACCATATGTATGTATGTGTGTGTGTACACACACCCACACCCACATTTGGCCAGAAATAGCTGATTCATACACTGTAGATTTCATTTTTCTTTATGAACCTGGAAAGCAAGGGCTCTAAACCCGTTTAATTTTTGCTTTTCTATCTTGCATGCCCTGTGCAGCATACAGGTTAAGAAATACGAACCTGAAGTCACAATGGCTTTGAAGCTAGCCATACTGTGAACATATTAACAGGGGGACCTCTTCCATCAATCTCTGTCTCTCACTCTTCGTCAGGAAAATTAGGGATGATACAGCCGCACATGAAATGATGGCCCTTCCACTATTTAAGTGATAATAAATACCAGTCCAATATCTGGCCAAATCCATGAAGGATACCTGATACATTGGAAGAACATTCAATCTTCCCTGCTGTTTGTGAAAATCCCCTTCCCTTCCCTGAATGTTTGCAAGATTACAGCTGGTCCTAGTTTGGGATCTTTGTGGTTCTTTGTATCTTGTTACAATGCCCGTGATCTTGATTGTTAGCTGTGATGACTTGGCTAAACCAACTTTGGTCACATCCTAAAACCTTGAAAAGTGGCTGCTGTTGGAGGAGGTTGAAGTAACCAGAGTGGTGGCCAAACACTGTGATTGTATCTGCTTGCCTTCCAAAGAAGCTTTGCAGTTGTCCGATTTCGCTCTTTTCTTCCACGTCCAGATGTGTTTTCTTTGGAAATTTTTGTTTATCTTGAGTTTCGTTTGGGCCTCCTTGACTAACAGTGTGATTTGGGTTCAATCCCTTTGCAGAGCGTGTCCATTAAATCCCTTTTTTCCCTGCGCAGGATAAATATTGTTCAATGTCCTTCTACGCCTCATATCTCAAGCTCCCTTCCTGGTGACTTCTAAAGCTTTCTGCTAGCTTCCCATGACCAGCTTGAAGCATCACTGAAGACAAGGACTGTCCTTCAGTGCATAGATCCAAAAAGTTGTTTTCTTCAGTTAAAACCAACACTTGGTCAAGAGACCACACTAAACTACGGCTTTCTGGAGAAATCAAACTTGGCTGAATTCACATGAGTCTGTTAAATCATGAAGATGAGTGACATTTCTCAAGCCCTTCTTTTATGATGCAGTGAGATGGGAGAACTCAACCAGTTCTCTGGTGATCTTGCTCAATCAGATCCCCCTCGTTTGTGGTTTTAGTGCCTTTCATCTCAAGTTCTTTCATGATGCTGTATCCATTTAGCAGATCATATCCATGTCTGAAAAAAACATCATTTAAGGGGGCCTTGGGACTCTAGACTTAGCACCAGTGGTGGGTTTCAAAATTTTTTGGAACCTACTCTGTGGGTGTGGCCTCCTTTGTGGGAGTGGCTTGCTGGCCATGTGACCTGGTAGGAGTGGCTTGCCAGCCATGTGTTCTCTCTCTCTCTCTCTCTCTCTCTCTCTCTCTCTCTCTCTCTTTCCTTCCTTTTTTTTCTCTCTGTCTCTTTTTTCTTTTTTTCTTTCATCTCTCTCTCACTCTTTTTCTTTCTTTTTTCTTATTTATTTATTTATTCCTTTCTTTCTCTTTCTCTCTCTTTCTGTGTCAGTCAGTCTGTCTGTCTGTCGGTCTCTCTCTCTCTCTCTCTCTCTCTCTCTCTCTCTCTCTCTCTCTCTCTCTCTCTGTGGCAGTGGTGGGTTTCAAAAATTTTTGGAACCTCTTCGGTAGGTGTGGCTTGCTTTCCGGGGCCACTGGTGGAACCTCTTCTAACCGGTTCAGTAGATTTGATGAACCGGTTCTACCGAATAGGTACAAACTGGTAGGAACCCACCTCTGCTTAGCACTGATGGTGTTACCTAGTTTGGATAATGAAACATCTGCAAGAAAACAGCCAAACCCAGAGAGTACTAAGGACCCCTCATTTCAACCCTGAGCTACAAATATGATTTCCTGCACCTTTGAGCTAATACCGTGATGGCGAACCTATGGCACGCCTGCCAGAGATGGCATGCAGAGCCCTCTCTGTGGGCATGTGCACTGTCACCAGTTTGTGGGTTCTGGTGTGCGCATACATGCCAGACAGCTGGTCTTCATGCTGGCATGCATGTGTGTTGGCCAGCTGGTTCGGCTCACATGTGCACCACATAGCTGCTCTCTTCTGGGTTTCAATGTTCTGGTACGTAAGTATGCGTGCACACACACACACACACACACACACACACACACACACACACACTCCAGTTTCGGTACTCAGTACCAAAAAGGTTTAACCCTCAATGAACTAACATTTCGAAGCCTCGGGCATTTGCTTATTTTGCTGTGAAACTATGTTAGTGTAGCGGCAAACTTGCCAATATTCAAACCTGTGTCCCAAAGGTGCTTTTTTCTAATGGCAACTGGACTTCTCATTCAAGAAGCTTCAGAGCCAAAGAAGCTTCTTGGATGAGAAGCGAAACGTCTTCAAAGAAAAACCAGAAAGTCCCATTGCCTTTTTGGGACAATCGCGACCCAGAGGACGGAGAATCTCCCTTGACGTTAAAGCCTGTGTTTTTGATGTTCATTTTTGACTTAGCTTGCTCACTGATCTGGTCAGCGTTGGGGTGGGGTGGGGGGGCAGGTACCTCTCCTCCTTTATGAGTTGTAATGGGATATGGAAAGATGAGCTGCTTTAAAAGGAAGCGAGAGCCAGGCTGCCTTTTCTCTCTGGTTATGCTCCATTCAGCCCATCTGCCATCTGTTCTGGTAATGAGGTGTTTCCTCTGCCTGACCCAGTTGGCAGTGGCACATGGAAAAGTCTTAACAGGCTCTCGGCCAGCGTATTCGGAATGGTAAACCTGGAAGTGAGCTGGCGAAGGCTGCTCTTGGGTTTTTATTTATGCACTCATTAATTTTCTTTAAAGGCAACTTTTCAAGTATGGGGGGGGGGTTGTGCACTGGCTCTCCTGCTGCTGATGAGATTTTTAGGACTGATGATAAGATCCAGGGGTCTTCAGTCATTTAGTTAGCTGCCCTGTGTTTTCTGCCACTTTGTGGCTCTATATTTGACTCTGCCTGTGTTGCATTTGTATCTTATCTTTTCTCAGTCTGAACGCCCCAAATAGTTCCATGGAAGTGAGTGCTCCTTTATCTCCACTACAGCCAGAAGAGGCAGGTTGGGCTGGGAGAGAAAACGATAACCCCCAAATCACCCCATGAGGTGAAAGGAAGGGTTGAATTTGGGCCTACCTTATCCAAGTCTATCACCTTAACTCTAGACTCACTTTCTTCAGAAAATTCTCAGGGACCTACCCAATGTTTTTTAATTAGAAACAGCCATTCATTCATTCATTCATTCATTCATTCATTCATTCATTCATTCATTCATATCCCACCTTTATTATTGTCAAAAATAAGTCAAGACTGCAAAAATATCCAATACACCTTCCTTTTCCTCATTTGTCTGAAATGGAATAGTGTTTTCTTCCTAAGCAGGGGATTGGGCTAGAACAGGGGTCGGCAAACGTAAACACTCAAAAGAGCCATTTGGATCCGTTTCCCACAGAAAAGAAAACACCGGGAGCCACAAAGGTCCTAACCGGAAGCCCCCTGTTCAATTCTGGAGCTGGCCAGAACTTCAGTTCCCCCACCATAGACTCTCCTCCTAGCACGGCATTCTTTTTCTTCTACCTGTCATAACTGAAAGCCCTATAAATTGTGGAGACAACTGGAAAACGCTCCCCTTGCCACAGAGTCTTCTCCTGGTGCACTGTGTCTCTCCTCCACCCCACTGGAAGCTCCTCTCAAAATTGTTGTGCTGACCGGTGACGGAGCCGCAGCAGAGGGAGGAAAGAGCCACATGCAGCTCCAGAGCCGCAGTTTGCTGACCCCTGGACTAGAAGACCCCCCACAGTTCCTTCCATCTATTCTATTCTATTCCCACTCCCAGTCCCACTCCCATTCCATTCTCCAGTGTGCTGATGAGAGAATCCAGGAATAGTTAACTCCGTCTTGTAGCTCATTAGACTGAGTCTGTCAAAGTTGTGTGGACATGCCTCCGTTGCCTGCGTTCCCCTGCTTTCAACTCAGTATTTCAGCTCGATAGACGTATCAGAATTTGCCCCAATCTCAACTTTTAATCAAGCAAATATTGGCTTCCTGGATTCTTCTCAGCATTCAGGAGAAGTTCTTAATTTCCAGCTGGTTGGCTCCCAGTCCATCCGGTGGAGCTGCCGGGCCTGATTCCAGCGTGAAGAGCCTAGGCTCGACCCTGCTGAAGGCCAAGGATTCGACATGGCTGTCAGATGGTATTTCTGTAATTTGGCCAGTTTAGCGTGAAGAGCATTGCTTAACGCTGCTAGTGGTCAGGGGCTCGGTGGATTGATTGGAGCACTCTTCTATATTCCATTCTATATTTCATTCCATTCCATTCCTACTCCTCCCCTTCCCATCCCTGTGAGGTGAGCTGGATTGAGAGAGAGTGACTGGCTCAATGTTACCAAGCCAGATTTCATGGCTTAAATGGGATTTGAACATGTTTTCATGCTTTCTAGCCTGGTGCCTTAACTATTACACCAGAACTGGCTCTCTTAGACATTGGTTTGGAAGTGCATAAACTAGGACTCCAAAACTTCTTTCTGAACAACTGATCTGCATGCCTTAACAACCTTGAGGGTCTGTTGAATCTTAACAGGAGTAGGGATAGCAACTCTTTTAAATAATTATTTTAGGGGGGTACTCCACAAAATGGACTCTGATTTTCTGTGACGTTCTTTATATTCTCTGATGTTTTGAATGAGTTGGAGGTTATTAAAGTTCATTTGAGCATCTTAAGGATGTTTTGTTAAATTTAACGTGTTACGATAAACATTCAAGTAAAAGAAAAATGGGCTGTAGATTCTTCATTTTAGGAGTTGTAAACAAACTGACATTCTTTGTTGTTAGTTTCCAAGGAGAACTTAGTTGGATAACATTGGAAGAATCCTCCAAAACTGTCCCAAAAAATTCTCCTAGAAACACATGAGGAATATCTGGAATCGAAGATCTTTCTTCATACGTATTGCGTTATGTCTTAACATGCCTCTCCCAGCCCAATGGTTTAATTTAGCTACTTAATTTAATCATACCCTAAAGCTGCTGACAAATCTCTTCATTTATGGATTTGCTAATTTTCTTCAAAAGCTAATAGCTCTGTCATCTTTCCCACCAGTGAGTTCCTGAAATTGATGATGCATTGAATCAACAGGGGTGGATTTGATTTCAATCAAGTTGATTTAAATCACGATTTAAATCACGATTTAAATCACAGGTAAAAAGGCTGGATTTAAATCAACTCTATTTAAATCATAACTTTTGAAGAGCATCTGTCATCTCTGTCCTGCAGTGGCTGTTCCTCTGACCCTCTGTTGACCCAATATTGCAGAATATACAGCCTCATGCTACATAACTAAGCTCCATTTAGAATAGAATAGAATAACAGAGTTGGAAGGGACCCTGAATGTCTTCTAGTCCAACCCCCTGCTTAGGCAGGAAACCCTACACCACTTCAGACAAATGGTTATCCAACATCTTAAAAACTTCCAGTGTTGGAGCATTCACAACTTCTGGAGGCAAGTTGTTCCATTGATTAATTGTCTAACTGTCAGGAAATTTCTCCTTAGTTCTAAGCTGCTTCTCTCCTTGAATAGTTTCCACCCATTGCTTCTTGTTCTACCCTCAGGTGCCTTGGAGAATAGTTTGACTCCCTCTTCTTTGTGGCAGCCCCTGAGATATTGGAGCACTGCTATCATGTCACCTCTAGTCCTTCTTTCCCTAGTTTATTCACGCTGAATAAACTACATTAATGTATCTTAAATAGAAAACTCTCTTTAAATAGATTTTTACTCCAAAAGCATTTTATTAAAGTAAATTTTAAAAAATCTGATTTAAATTAAAAAAAAAAATCCGATTTTTATCCACCCTGAACAGAAGCAAAATTGTAAATTTGTTCTTCTCAAACCGGATAAGGAGAATCCTTGGATGCAAGAAGAGGTCGCTTTTGTTTTTTGTTTTTTTATGGTCAAGGAGATCTTCCCTTAGTGAAGTCAGGCCTGTGGATGATTTGCTGTTAGCTTGAGAAACTGGGTCAAAAGATCCTATCGCTCACCCTGCTGTCTCTTTGCTCTTGGCTGAGCCCTTCTTCATTCAGGCATGGAGAAAGGGGAGGAATTTGATCAGACCTCTTCGGCTCAACCATGCTTTGAACTGCCTGAAAGGAGACACCGACAGGTTTCCCAGCCTGTGGATGGCCTTAATTTTCATCAGTTTGAAATGGGCAGGAAGGAGGTTTTCATCAGTTTGAAATGGGCAGGTGCGTCCTTGTGTTGAGTAACTCAATAACAGTCTGGCATGGAGGAATGGAGATTTCGAAGGGGTAGCATTTTGGGACATTATTCTTGAAAGTGATTGCCTTCGACAGGATGTTTCTCTGGCTGATTCTCACATGCACACTCAGCTTGCCATGCAAGATTGAGTTCCAACCTTGACTGGTAATATTGATGTATTTAAATCTATTGGTTGCCCAAATCCAGTGTATTCAGTACACTGGAGCCATAACTGAGTGTGGAATATTCATATTCTGTTGATCAGTTGTTGTTGTTGTTGTTTTTTAAAAAAACTCCATTTGTTCAGTAATTTGTGTGTCTGTTTATCATTTCCTGGTGTGTCTGATCACACTTTGCCAATAAAGAATATTGCTACTCCTATTTTTCATCTGCTCATTAACTGAGCACGATTGCAAAGTTACTTCTTCTAGTTGCTACAACCCTGAAAAGTTATCCAAAACACTAAAAACAAATCACAAAAGTAGCAATTCAGTAAAAAAAAAAACAATAACATGAAAATGATAAAATAAGAATAATCTGAAACATTCAGATTAAATCTAAATCCTTTATTCAAAGCCCTGAAAACCAAAAGGACTATAATGTACTGAAATGACTAGGGAAAGAAGATATTAGCCTTGTGCCACGAAGACATCAGTGTTGGTACTAGATGGTTCCACCCAGGAGAAGACATTCCCTAAGTTGGGTCCCTTAACTAAGAAGCTCTTTTCTTGTGGCCTCACTTCACCTGGAGAAGAACTTCAAAGATGATTTAAACATCTCTAAGATATATTCATGGGATGTGGTGGTTCAGTGGCTAAGACACTGAGCTTGTCGATCAGAAAGGTCAGCAGTTCGGCGGTTCGAATCCCTAGTGTGCTCCCGCTACTTGTCCCAGCTTCTGCCAACCTAGCAGTTTGAAAGCATGTAAAAATGCAAGTATAAAAATAGGGACCACCTTTGGTGGGAAGGTAAGAGCATTCTGTGCAGCTTCGGCACTTAGTCATGCCGGCCACATGACCACGTAGACATCTTCGGACAGCGCTGGCTCTTCAGCTTTGAAACGGAGATGAGCACCGCTCCCTAGAGTTGGGAACTACTAGTACATATGCACAAGGGGAACCTTTACCTTTAAGATATATTCAAGGGTGTTGTTGTTTTTTTTGCAGTGGAACACTGGATTCAAAGGATTGACATCCTAGAACACGAGTTAGTGTAATGGTCTATCTTTCTTAGGATTTCTGAATAGCAACCACTTTCTGGTTTTTTCGGGAATCTTTCCCAACTTTAGCTGCAATATCCAAGATTGCACTGGGAAACACTGGTAGTAGGCAGAGCATATCTCCCCCTTTTATAAATTTAGGTTCCTGGTAATCCAGATGCAGATCTTGATCCTGCAGTCTGCCTTTGCTTCACAAAGTTTGAGGCACCACATATGGTACTCCTCTTTCTAAGCGTTTTCCTCTGTGGCCTGGAGATAGGTCAGGATAAGAGACAGTTGCTTTATGAGTGAGTCTCCATGGTGTATTTACATTTTTCCCAGTCCTAATTTAATACCTTACTAGCTACACCTGTTTAGCTCCCATATGTTCTGCAGCTAGGTGAAGTTGCAAGGTCCATATAAAAGTCTATACATAGTCAGATGATTGGCCAGTGTCTACCTGTTAGAAAATTGCAGGTTGCCAGACTGATGGGAAGACTTCTTGGGATGTCAAGTAGAAGCTTTCCCAGCATACCTAAATATCTGTGGAGCCTGGGGTCTTCTTCAGGACAAGCATATTGTTCTACTACTTTCTATATTTATGGTAGGATGAAGCATACAAACATATGTATATAGTGACTTGTAGAGTCCTATATTTTATGCATGGGGAATTCAGTCCTGCCAACTAATAACTCTGCTGACTACCAGCAGTTTGATTCTGAATGGCTCAAGATTGACTCAGCCTTCCATCCTTCCAAGGTGGGCAAAATGAGGACCCAGATTGTTGGGGGCAATAGGCTGACTCTGTAATCCACTTAGAGAGGGCTGTAAAGTACTGTAAATTCTAAGTGCTATTGTCTGAAGAAGCTAAGCCATCTAAGTTCCGGTAGTCTGCTGGAGAGAAGAGTGCAGAGAGAAATCTTTTTGTAAGGGCATCTTTGTTTTCTCGTCCATCATCCCTTCTGCACTTTGGAGCATCTGTTGCAATAGTCATTCTGGAACAACAGGTGGACATTGTTTGGATATGTGTATGCATGAACATATGTTGAATACTACACTCTCTGTTCAGCTTAAACTACTCAAATGGTTTGCAGATGACTGGGGGGGGGGGAAGAGCTTTATTTCTTTATTGAGAGATAGATTGGCCTTCATGACTGAATCCAAAATGTCTCACTCGTACCCTGTTTCCCAGAAAATAAGACCTCCCTGAACAATAAGCCCAATCGGGTTTTTGAGCGCATGCACTAAAATAAGCGCTCCTCTGAAAATATTGCAACACAGCAGCAGCCATGAGGTGACCACACTCACCACCTCCTGCACCTCAAAAATAATAAGACCTCCCCGAAAATAAGGCCAAGTGCTTATTTCAGGGGTCAAAAGAAAATAAGACCCTGTCTTATATTCGGGAAAAACACGGTACTTTTATTGGTTTGGCCACTGTACAATTAGAATAGAATGGAATAGAATAACACAGTTGGAAGGGACCTTGGAGGTCTTCTAGTCCAACCCTCTGCTTAGGCAGGAAACCCTACACCACTTCAGACAAATGGTTGTCCAATCCCTTCTGAAAAACCTCCAGTGTTGGAGCATTCACAACTTCTAGAGGTATTAGGGGAATGGTTCTTCTATCTGTCTTCTATAAAAAACAGGAACATTGACTATGAGCTCTTGTCTATAGGTAAATCTCAGCTAAATCACTGCTCAAATTTCCAGGCCTTTATTTCTATAATGGAGCTTGGGAAATTCGGAAGACGTGACATGATTCCTGGGAGTTTCTCCTCCACTTCTCACTAAGACCAGTGAGATTAGCATAAATTCTGTGGAACAATAACAAGAGGACTTTTTAAATGTGTCATGCTAAACACAAATGTGGACACCCGATCCCCTTTCTCCACTCTCAAAGTCTCCCTTGCATGTCAGGCTAAGCTAGGATGATGTATTGTACAGGCTAAGCATGTCAGGATAATGTGTTTGTATGTTTTGGAGTTGCTATGATGTGTGAACCTTTCTTAGGACAGGCCTGCCCCAAGCCCAAACAGCTCAACCATATCTTGTCTTTACTTTAATGCATGACCCAAATATGAGTCAGTCAAGGAAGCTGAACTGCAATCTTTCGAGGCAACTTATCAAAATATGCAACGTGCTGTGCTGAAGTATTCAAAAATAGGATTAGCACTGTGTATGCTTCTGAATTTCTTCTTTAAAGCAACTTCCCAACTTTAAACCAAAGGTGCTTTTTCCAAAGGGCAACTAGACTTTATTGTTGTTACCCTTGAAAACGTTTTGCTTCTCATCCAGGAAGCTTCGTCAGTTCTGAAGGGAATGGAAGAAAGTTCTTGAATGAGAAATAAAATGTTTTCAAAGGGAAAAAAAAACCAAGAAAGTTCACTTGACTTTTGGAAAAAGCACTCTTGGGACAACTATGACCTGGATTATTGAAAAGCTCAATATTGGTAAAGGTAAAGGTTCCCCTTTCAGATATGTGCTAGTTGTTCCCAACTCTAGGGTGTGTGTGCTCATCTCCATTTCAAAGCCAAAGAGCCAGCGTTATCTGAAGACATCTCCATGGTCATGTGGCCAGCATGACTAAACACTAAAGGCGTCTGGAGTGCTGTCACCTTCCCACCAAAGGTGGTCCTTATTTTTTCTATTTGCATTTTTCCATTGCTTTCGAACTGCTAGGTTGGCAGAAGCTGAGACAAGTAATGGGAGCTCACCCCATTACGCTGTGCTAGGGATTCGAACCGCCAAACTGCCAATCTTTCTGATCAACAAGTTCAGTGTCTTAGCCACTGAGCCGCTGCGTCCCTCAATACTGATAGATGTTTTCAAATTTAAGGGAGGATCATCAGATATGTGTATATACATATACATATACATTATACATTATACATTATACATTATACATTATACATTATACATTATACATTATACATTATACATTATACATTATACATTATACATTATACATTATACATTATACATTATACATTATACATTATACATTATACATTATACATTATACATTATACATTATACATTATACATTATACATTATACATTATACATTATACATTATACATTATACATCATTATACATTATACATTATACATTATACACATACACATACACATACACATACACATACACATACATATACATATACAGCCGTTAAAACCTGGCTGTGCCGGCAGGCCTGGGGTTGATGAGTTCCCTTCCACTCTCGAATCGTATGTCTGTTGATTGTTTTTTAAATTCCCCTGTACCTTTTCTGTTGTAGTTTCTTCATGTTTCCCCCCCCCCCCTTGGGTTTGTGAGCCGCCCTGAGGGAATAGGGCGGCATATAAATAAAATAAACCTTCAAACCTTCAAACCTACATGTACATATTCTTAGTTATCTCTCTATTCCCTCCCTTGTAGCTTAGCTTGTAGACATTGGCTTTTCTTTCAGGTTATTAAACCTTAAATGTCATTTAAGGTTAAATGTCAGCTGATGGTTTTTGTCTCTTGCTACAGTAACCCATTAACGGTGGTTTATGCAATGGCTGGATCCATGAAATGTACTAAATTGGATCGGTATGTGAACCCAATGGATGTTCACGGCTGCCTAGGCTGAGTTATTTCTGAAGCAAATTAGGAAAGTTCCCAACTTTCTACCAAGGAATATTTTGATCCCCTTCCTCCAAAATGGACTGTTCAACCTTCGGAACAACTTGTTCTGAGTGTTCCTGAAAGAGCTGAACCACATTTTCCAGCACCATCAGTTCAGAGCACCTGGGACAGCCCACTTGGGGGGAATCACAGTGTTCCCTGTAGGAATGATAGTTTACCTCTGCACATTTTTGTAAATTTTAGATTTATAAGGCCAACCAAGTCATACCCACCCTCTGGGCAGTGTAAGGATAAAAATCGAGACAACACCTGAAAAGCAAACACAATAAAGATTGCAATGGAAAGAAATGTAACATTATGCCAACAGGGATGCGGTGGCTGAGTGGCTAAGGTGCTGAGCTTCTCAATCAGAAAGTTTGGCAGTTCAGTGGTTCAAATCCCAGCACTGCGTAACGGAGTGAGCTCCCATTACTTGTCCCAGCTTCTGCCAACCTAGCAGTTCAAAAGCATGTAAAAATGCAAGTAGTAAAATAGGAACCACCTTTGGTGGGAAGGCAACAGCCTTCCGTGTGCCTTCGGCATTTAGTCATACCGACCACATGAACACGGAGACGTCTTCGGCCAGTGTTGGCTCTTTGGCTTTGAAACAGGCATGAGCATTGTCTGCTAGAGTCAGGAACGACTAGCACATATGTGTGAGGGGAACCCTTACCTTTATGCCAACCGCGCAAAGGATTCGTTGCATTTGGGATCAGCTGGGGCAAACACATATAAGGAAACTCATTGCCAAAGCCTGTACATTAGATGACCAGGGCATGAGTGACAATGAGAAGGGTACAGTTGGCTTACTAGATGAATCCTTGAGAAGACATTCTTGTCCTTACTATCTGCTCATCAAGTCCAGGATTATGCCCAAATTGTATACCAGGTCTTATAGAATACAGAATACCTGAGTTGGAAGGGGCCTTGGAGGTCTTCTAGTCCATCCCCTTGCTCAAGCAGGAGACCCTATACCATTCTAGACAAGCAGCTGTCCAGTCTTTTCTTAAAAGCCTCCAGCGATGGAGCACCCACCACTTCTGGAGGCAAGGCGTTCTACTGGTTAATTGTTCTCACTGCCTGAATGGAGAAGTGCTACCCCATTCATCATCAACCAATGATGGAGAATCGTTGACATCAGAAGACCCACATACCCGTTATCAACCCAGTCTGTTCTTCCCCATCCAGGCTGGGACAACCTTGAGGTCCTGGGAATGTGATTTCAACGGCATCATTTGGTTGGCCAGGGGGCAAAGGATTAACAATCATGTCTTCCATCTTCAGATCGCATCACAAATGCCTGAAGGCAAAACCTAAATAAAATGTGTGACCACTTGCGTGTGTCAGGCCCTGAGTAATTGTCTTTACCTGAGTCATTGCAATGTTGCATTAACTGTGTTAGGCTTAAAGAAATTTAGGATGCTATTCTCCAAACAAAATGCTCCCCTTTCCTTTTAGTCCCCTTTGTTGATGGATGTGACTCAGCTTTTGCACTGGTTTTGTTGCATGAGAGATAATTTAAACTTCCCTCTGTTATGATTCACATCATTGCAGTGAAACTTCCAAACCAGGCCCAAAGGACAGATTAGCTCTTGTTAGGTATGCCTCTTTATGCATAATTAAAATATTTTTTGCCCCAGTGAAACAGATTTAATTGATATCCTGATGTTCCAATTTTGGGGGAACTATTTCCATAACTATCAAAATTAATGTCTTTTTGTAAAACCGATTCAAGGTAACAGATTGGAGTGTTTACCTGAACTCAGAAAACAGTGCTTTTTATCATATTTTGAAGAGGTGATCAAAAGATTAAATCAGGGTTACCAAGGAAATCTCTCAAGTGCCGTTCAATCAGCAAGAGTTTTAACTCTTTACAAGAAATAAAAATACAAATCAGAAAAAGCAATCAGGATTGTGTCTGATGCACTTATTTCTTGCTTCTTCCTTGTGGGATCATCACATATATATATTTGCACAAAAGGGGATACCAATTGTATATAAGTTGGTGGTGCTGAGTTCAGTCCATTTATTTATTTATTGTATGGCATCTACAGAGGTTATGCAATCACTGATATACAAATGTAAAATTAATGCATTAGCAAATTACATATACATACATACACATATTTCATGGGGACATTCATATACCATTTTATGATATCTTGGTAAGATCATACTTGGAATATTGCACACAGTTATGGTCACTATGATATAAAAAAGATGTTGAGACTCTGAAAAAAGTGCAGAGAAGAGCAACAAAGATGATTAGATCCTAGAGGCTAAAATATATGAAGAACGGTTGCAGGAATTAGCATTTGTCTAGTTTACTGAAAAGAAGGATGGGGGGGGGGGTGACATGATAGCAGTGTTCCAATATTTGAGGGACTACCACAAAGAAGAAGGGGATCAATTTATTTTCCAAAGCACCAGAAGGCAAGACAAGAAACAATGAATGGAAAGTAATCAAGGAGATGCAACCTGGAACTAAGGAGAAATTCCATCACAGTGAGAACAATTAACCAGTGGAACGGCTGGCCTCTAGAAATTGTGGGTGCTCCATCACTGAAGTTTTTAAGAAGAGTTTGGATAACCATTTGTCTGAAATGATATAGGGTTTCTTGCTCAAGCAGAGGATTGGACTAGAAGTCACCATTGTTCTTGCCATTCTTCATTTATAATAGAAATAATAACAGAGTTGGAAGGTACCTTAAAGGTCTTTGGAGAGTAGGTTGACCCCCTCTTCCTTATGGCAGCCCCTTAGATATTGGAACACCTCTATCGTGTCCCACCTGGCCCTTCTTTTCAAATTGGTTTCCTAGACTTAAGCCTGGTGCAAGGTAGAGAGTCTAATATTTTATGTATCGGTCCATTGATGTAAATGGAGAAAAAGTGATGAAGAGCACATTTCACATTGTAGCCCCCTCCTCCCAAAATATGCGGGCTTTCCCCCATAACTATTTGTTGCAGGATCAGCTGATGGTAGTGAAGGTGAAAGGGAGGTGATTTTAATCTCCCTAGTAAGTATTATCAAGGCAGCTGTTCATTCTCCAGACAGATATTTCTCTCTTGATGTTTGCAGTGGAAAAATTAGCAACTTTGATAAGCTGTATAGAGAAGGAAGAATTGAAGGCGCCATTCACCCAGGAATCACAATAAGTGCATTAAACTATGTTCTCCTTGACCATGCCTATTGAATAAGTCACAATTAGTGCTGTTCGAACACAACCATTAATCATACTCTGCAAATCACCATGACTCACATGACTTACATTACATATACGGGAAACCACATAATGCTTGAACCTATTGTGTGAGTTTTATTAATTAATGTATGAGAAAGCGCCTGATTACAGTAATTAGTTATATTATTCCACTCCTGAATAGTTGAATCCGTTTCAGCATTAAAGTGAAGACTTTAGTGTTCTCCTGAGGACTAGCATCTTGTTGCTTGCTTTGTGAACAGGAAGCAAATACTGTTATGGCATGGTGGCCATCAAGAGTTTCTGCAACTACTGTAGTTCAGCTTTAAAGTTGGGTTAGACCCTATAACATGATAAGTTGGAGGTAGATCTGTCTCTTTGGGTCTTCCCAATCTAGAGGATGTGCATTGTTGCAGGTGGGTTTTCCCTACTTGGGGCTGGATTTCAATTTGCAAGGTTCCTAGCATTTTGCATCTAACCTGCAAAGGTCTAATGATTAAGGTGCTGGGCCAAAACTAGAAAGAGCTACTTTCATGTTCATATCGCCTATGTATTTTCATTGTTTGCCTCACCATTTCATAGGCTGATCCATTTCATGAGATGATTACTGGGAAAAATAGAAATGATGCTGTATGTAAAAGCTGTTTGAGCTCCTGGAGGAAGTGCAGGATAAAAATTGAATGAATAGGTGAATGGAAAAATAGAATAGAATAGAATAGAATAGAATAACAGAGTTGGAAGGGACTGTGGAGGTCTTCTAGTCCAATCTCCTGCTTAGGTAGGAAACCCTACACCACTTCAGACAAATTGTTATCCAACAGCTTCTTCAAAACTTCCAGTGTTGGAGCATTTACAACTTCTGGAGGCAAGTTCTTCCACTGATTAATTATTCTAACTGTGAGGAAATTTCTCCTTAGTTCTAAGTTGCTTCTCTCCTTGATTAGAGATCTGGACCCTTACCACTCTCCCGGCCTTCCTTAAAGCGACCAAGACCTGGCTGTTCCGGCAGGCCTGGGGCTGTTGATTATAATCCAGCCCCAATTGATTGAATGGATGATGTCTTATTTTAAATAACTGTATTTTTAATTTTTATGTTTTACTTTTGTTGTGAGCTGCCCAGAGTCCCTAGGGAGTGGGCGGCATACAAATCTTATTAAAGTTGCAAAGTTGCAAATTAGCTTCCATCTGTTGCTTCTTGCCCTGCCCTCAGGTGCTTTGGAGAATAGCTTGACTCCCTCTTCTTTGTGGCAGCCCTGAGATATTGGAACACTGCTATCATGTCACCCTTAGTCTTTCTTTTCATAAGATTAGACATACACCTGCAACCATTCTTCATATGTTTTAGCCTCCAGTCCCCTAATCATCTTTGTTGATCTTCTCTGCACTCTTTCAAGAGTTTCCACATCTTTTTTACATTGTGGCGACAAAACTGAATTCCGTATTCCAAGTGTGGTCTTACCAAGGCATTATAAAGTGGTATTAACATTTCACGTGATCTTGATTCTATGAATGATAGACCTTCCCCCCTTTCTCATTTATGCCACATTTTTTTTAACTTGGGTGATGGATACTGCAGCTCGGAGAGTCTAAGAATCCCCCCTCCCATGAAATTGGATTCTGTAATGCTTTGCCTGTCCTTGTCATGGTTTTACATTATACAGGCCTGCAATGGATTTTTTCTTTTTATTTCCCATTTATGTCCTCTTAATCATGATTTAGGATCCTATCTATGCTGACTGAAACAATGATTAAAGCCTGTAGGAGGCTCTTAACTCAATTGGACCTTGGAAATAGGGGCACAGCTGAAACAGCATGCTAGATTTGCAAACAGAGGTCTTCATTCTTCTCCACCAAAGTCCTGCGATTGAAATTCTGAATTTAATATTTGAGGGCGTTCTTCGTTTTATTCTGTTACGCTGTAGCCTTGGTTTTATCTTGGTGACTGGGAAACCACTCGCACTTCCTCCTATATCCACTGTTGCATAAACCTACTTTGCATTTTTACTTCTACTTTTGGACTTTGCCTGACTTTCTTCCTGAAAGAAAGAAGGGTGGTGAAGCTCAGCTGTTAAGAAGGTGACTTCAGCCAGTTTCTTTTGGGCTTAATCTTTTTTTATTTGAGGAAATTGATTTTCCCTCTCTCCTTTATTACACCTTATCTTTATTACAGCTTATCTCAGCCGTGGTGGCGCAGTGGTGAGAATGCAGTACTGCAGGCTAATTGGGCTGACTGCCAGCCGTTCAGCAGTTCGATTCTCACCAGCTCAAGGTTGACTCAACCTTCCATCCTTCTGAGGTGGGTCAAATGAGGACCCAGATTGTTGTGGGCAATTTGCTGATTCTGTAAACCGCTTAGAGAGGGCTGTAAAGCACTGTTAAGTGGTATATAAGTCTATTGCTATTGCTTTGTTATTTTTGGCTTATCTTGCCAACTTTACCAAGAGGAATCTAGATGTAAACCAAGGACCAAGTCCAGACTTTCAAAGTATCTTACTGAATGTCTATGGAGATTCTCAGTCATCCAGGTCATAATTGTCTCAAAGGTGCTTTTTCAAAAGGCAACTGGACTGTTTTTTTCTTGAGGAAGAAGCCTCCTAATGACCAGATGACCGCAAAGAAATATGATCCTTCCAACCTTCCCCATCCCATCAGAACTAATTCTTCCATCACCTCCACCATCCTACTAGGATGGATGAAGCTTCTTGGATGAGAAGCAAAACCTCTTCCTCTTCCTTAAGGAAAAAGCACTCCAGTTGCCTTTTGAAAAAGCACCTTTGAAATGGAATGAACATATTAGGAGGAAATAGAACACGGGTAACAGAATACTTAAAAAGCATCGCAGTAGATCCAAGAAGAACGAAATAACCGTTTTCAATTTCTTTATAACAACATGGGAATAATTACTGTAAGTTAAACCACATCCTGAAATCAGCGTAATTCAGGCCTTTCCCTTAATTCTGTTCCTTTGTTGGTCATCCTTCTGCATATTCATAAATTAATGTGGCTTTCCTCCTGTAGACATTTTCCAACATAGGTAAAGCCAAATGTTTTTTTCGTCTTCATTTGGCATCTTTCCCACTTGGTGTTCCACCTATCAAGGAGCTCCTGGAAAATCAAAAGGATACAAGCTCTTTGAGAGCACTTTTTGGGGGGTCCCCGATAGACATTTGACCTTTGTCTGCAAGTAATAATTTTTTCCCGTGAAAATCTCAGCTGTGAATTCATCTTTAATGGGTCCCTTGTGTGAAAGGACAACTGAAGACACTCTGCCCCCACATTCTACTTTTATCATCATGTGCCTGTCCTTCAAGATCATCTAGATCAGAAAATAGACTCTGAAGAAGACTGGAACTTCATTGAGACAGGCTACAGTAAAGAATCTCACAAGACAGGTTGTATTTTCCCTTCCTGTCTGGCACAAAGAACCAGGACCGCAGTAGATTTATTCAAGCTATACTTAAGAATCTGGTCAATTGAAGTTCAATACTAAATTGGTGTCAGATAAGAATCTATGGAATTCAGAAACGTTGGACTTAAAGCACTTATGGGAACATAGGGATTCTAAACTGTTAACGTGCTTAACTCTGCCCCCACTCTCCCTGCTCTTCTCCTACCCTTCCCTCTCTAATATATCTCTGGGATTCAGCTAGTCTTAGTGTGTTACTAATTCTTTCCCTCCTTCCTGGACTCAAGGTGTGCTTTGGCATATTTTGTTTTTGCAAGAGTTTCACAAGAGATTGATCAAGATCATTTCCATAGTTTCCTACACCTTGAATGATCGTTCATCTTTACCCTAGCAGGGGAATAATTAGTAACATGATCAATCCGGGACCTGAACAGACTATAGATGTCGTCTTAAAAGCAAACCCCTTCCTACTGTTTTTATTTTATTTACAATGACTTGGGCTTGATTGAGTTCTTATTCTAGCCAAGCAATAATGGTAATGATTCTTATCTGATTATTTATCTCTGCTCTTCCTCCCTCTGGCATTGGCTCACATAGCTGACAGCATGATAATGATATCGCGTGGGAAAATGTTCTCATCACCCTCACAGTTTGGCTCTTGATGAAGATGAGTTTCCAACATTTTTCTACCCAGCTGTTGTTCCAAGAACTGCCCCACCCTTGTTGAAGTGTTTGATTTATTTTTTTTCTACCAGGGCATTCTTGTAGTATAAAATTGTGGTCTGCTACGGTATGTCCAGATTTTTTTATTTTATTTTTTCTTAATTAGAAATAGTCTGCTTTTAGTCTGTGGGTGGATATCGGTTCACTATCCTTCACCAGCCTGGTGCTCTTCAAAACCTGCTAGAATTCTGAATGTTATCATTTCTTGGATTCATACAGCTGGAAGGCATCTCTGAGATCTTCCAGTCCAACCTCCTGATTCAGGCAGGAGACTTTATACCAGTGATGGCTAATCTTTCGGGCACCGAGGACCCAAACTTGAACGTGCATGCTTGTGCACACGCCGGGGCACTGGAAACGAGAAGATCAGCTGGCCGGTGCGCATGTGCATGCTGACCATCTGATTTTCAGGTTTCCGAGACATGTACGCACGCCAGAGCACTGGAAACAGGAAGACCAGCTGGCTGGCATGCACATGCCAGTTTTTGGGGGCATATTTTGGGCCATTTTCAGGCCATTTTTCTAGCTGTTTTCAGGCTGTTTTTTGGCCTGAAAAATGACCTGAAAATGGCCCCAAAATGGTCTGGTTTTTGGCCGTTTTCATGCCTTTTTTTTTTTTTTTTTTGGCTAAATAGGCAGCCTCTGCTGGTTTCCTGTCTTTTTCTTAGCAGATTTTTTTTATTATTTTTTCCCTTCTATAACACCTTACAGTCATTATATCAACATTGTTATGTCATCATACCTGTACATGTATATAATATTTCACTTCTATATTTACACACCTTTATACACAGTTCTATATATATTTATATATATTGTTTTTTGGCTTAATTAATTTTATTCTTGTTTTGCAGCCATTTGTACCAATTGTTTCAAATTTCATAATATTCTGACTCTTCTTTATCTTTTAATTTCAGTGTTAATTTGTCCATCTCTGCACAATCCAAAGTTTTTTTATCACTAATTCATCCGAGGGGGTATTATTTTGTTTCCAGCATTGGGCAAATGCTATTCTAGCTGTAGTTAGCAGATGTGTTAATATGTACTTAATTTTCTTTGTATATTTCATGCCGTTTTCTAGTGCTCCAGCACCAGCGAAGACTAGAAACCAAAGGACAGCTGGCGATGGTGCATGTTCCACTGAGTGGGCCCTATGTGCCACCTGTGGCACACTTGCAATAGGTTCGCCATCCCAGATTCCATCCCAGTCAAATGATCAGTTAGTCTAGTTTTGAAAACCTCCATGGATGGAGCATCCACAACTCCAGAGGCAAACTATTCTGTTGATTAAATATTATGACTGTTAGGAGACAGAGAGGATTACTTACTTCTAGGTTGGATCACTGTTTAACAAGCTTCTGTTCGTATAGCTTCCATCTTCCGAATTGCACAAACTCTTTTTTTAAATATCTTGGTATATTGGGGAGAACAATAAATTGAAGAACTGGTTGATGGTCCAGAGATCAATTTACAGATTGTTACATTATTGTTCATCAGGGACACGGTGGCTTAGTACCTAAGACGCTAAGCTTGTCGATCAGAAAGGTCAGCAGTTCGGCGGTTCAAATCCCTAGTGCCGCGGAACGGAGTGAGCTCCCATTACTTGTCCCAGCTTATGCCAACCTAGCAATTCAAAAGCGCGTAAAAACTGCAAGTAGAAAAATAGGGACTACCTTTGGTGGGAAGGTTTGTGTGCCTTCGGCGTTCAGTCATGCCGGCCACATGACCATGGAGACGTCTTTGGACAGCGTTGGCTCTTTGGCTTTGATTCAAATCCCTAGTGCCGCGGAACGGAGTGAGCTCCCATTACTTGTCCCAGCTTATGCCAACCTAGCAATTCAAAAGCGCGTAAAAACTGCAAGTAGAAAAATAGGGACTACCTTTGGTGGGAAGGTCTGTGTGCCTTCGGCGTTCAGTCATGCCGGCCACATGACCATGGAGACGTCTTTGGACAGCGTTGGCTCTTTGGCTTTGAAACGAAGATGAGCACCATCACCTAGAGTCGGGAACGACTAGCACATATTGCGATGATAACCTTTACCTTTATGTTACTGTTCAGAAGACTAGTAAGAACTTTGGTTTGGAAGTGAGTCTTACGATTTCCGTTAAGAGATACTAGAACATCTCAGCTTCTGAAATGTATTTGAATATTGGTAGCTCAATTTGGTGGTTAGGCTGTTGGTTTTGAGCTCCAAGCTTGGCAATTTGGTTGCAAATGTTTCGTCACCATTCAGAGGAGACGTTGTCAATCCGTCAGAACTCAAAACGCGCTGACGACATTTCCTCGAAGAGTGACGAAACGTTTGCAACCAAATTGCCAAGCTCGGTGCTCAAACCAGCAGCCTATCACAACTTCTGTGGATGCCCCTCTTCTCTGTCTCTCCTATTCACGAGCCAACAAACTGGCACTGCTGTAAAAAGCAACAATGCCAGCTTTGGAAGGGAAATGGATGAATGTGCATTTATTCTCGCCTGCTTTCATATGCAAATACCAAATCAGAATATTAGACGGTTGCCAAATGATGACCTATGCCAATGATGGTGGGATTTGCTTTTTCTTTTTCCTAGTCAGATGATTTTGCAAAACAGGTTTGACAGCTGCAACAGTTGGGCGAATTATTTATTTATTTTATAATACTGGCACACACGCTAAAATGCTGAATTTGACTCTAGCTTTTCAATGTTTAGATTGTTGCCAAATTCTTAGGCTAATATTCTGTTTGTTTAATGGAATCCTTGATTTTTCTTAAATTTGGCAGTGATGTTTTCGATTCATGGACAGCCATAATCAATATTTGGAGTCTTCAGACACATTTGCAAGGTTGAAGACGTAACAGTCTCACAAAATGGTGGCCTTATAGTGGCTGGTCCACGTGGCCTTAGCCTTGGTGGTCATTTTTATTTGTGTGTCTTAGTTGATACTTGGCAACTTACTCCCTCCGTTTTCTTGGCAAGATTTCAGAAGTGGTTTATTATTTATTTATTTGATTTCTATAGCTGCCCATCTCATCAAGTGACTCTGGGTGACTCAAAATTTGAAATATTGCCATTGCTATCTTCTAGGGCTGAGAGAAGGACGCAGTGGCTCAGTGGCTAAGACGCTGAGCTTGTCGATCAGAAAGGTCGGCAGTTCGGCGGTTTGAATCCCTAATGCTGTGGTAATGGAGTGAGCTCCTGTGACTTGTCCCAGCTTCTGCCAACCTAGCAGTTCGAAAGCATATAAAAATGCAAGTAGAAAAAAATAGGAACCACCTTTGGTGGGAAGGTAAATGTGAGGACAGTAACAGCGTTCCGTGCGCCTTCAGATTTTAGTCATGCCGGACACATGACCACAGAGATGTCTTCGGAGAGTGCTGGCTTTTCGGCTTTGAAACAGAGGTGAGCACTGCCCCCTAGAGTCAGGAATGACTAGCACATATGTGTGAGGGGAACCTTTACCTTTACCTTAAAGTTCAATTTCATTTTTTAAGATTAAAATCCTTTTTAAAAAGTGAGCACAAGCTTGGTTCTTGTGTCTGGAAGCACAGGTGATATTTCTAACTAAACGCTCTATTTGAAAACAACCAAGAAACAATTTCTTGTGATAATATGGAGCTAAACTCCTCACCATCCCAGATGTGGTTTTGTTCTTCTGAACCCGTGTACCTCCCAACTCTTATTGGGGCCCATCGGATGAGATTGGTATCTCGTGAGAAGTTGGTTTGTGCTGACGGGCTACCAAAATGGATCTTTCGTTTGCCCTACTGAACTGGCAACCTTTAGAATGTGAAACGGATTCTAGTATTACATTCTGTACAAAACACGAGAAGATTGGTTTACAGAATGAAGCACAGCCACCACAATGGAGCCAAATGAAATTTCTTCCTGCTTCCAAGACCCTTAGTAATTCTGTACAGTGTGAGCTCAGCAGATATCTATGTATTGTGATGTCTTTTGTTGTTCGAATTCTTTGGAATTTGGAACTCTTTTTGACTTTTGTTTCAAACACTTCAGTTTCTGTCTGACTTCTGTGGCAACGTTTCCTCCACCCCCTTTATTCTTCTTTGTCTATTGGTAGAGTAAAAATCTATATATACAGTATATAAAAAGCAAAATACCACTCATGCATCATCATGAAATCTCCAGAACCGTAAAACCTACAAAGTTGAAATTTGGCACATATGTTCCTCTTGGCTTCTAGGTGTTTGCTAAGAAAGGATTTTTCAAAATGACCATTAGAGCATTAGTATTTCTTATATTATTATTAACACACTCTGATGCTAAGGAGTTAGACATTCTACTCCCCCTCCCCACCTGAAAAGAATTCTGTTCCAACTGCCACTTGGGCATGGGCATGGCCAGTGTGTGACTCATCCGGCGGGCTGGGAGTTTAGACATACTACTCCCCCTCCCCACCTGAAAAATGATCTGATGCTAAGGAGTTAGACTGAGGGAGGGAAGGGGGATAAGATAGGAGAGGCCTCTGTGGGGCCAGCCTGAGGGAGAGAAGGGGGATAGGAGAGGAGAGGCTTCTGCGGGGTAAGCCCGATCACATAGTTTCATAGTGGAGCATGGGTATCCAGCTAGTAAGAAATAAACAAATTGAAACTTGAGCTCCCCAAGTTCTCTGCGTAAAGAAGTGGGGTTGGAAGGGACATTATTCCAGGACTTTGCCTCTTTTATTCCATCTGAAATCTAGACATGATATTTTACATTCCAGAAGTTTTTCTTTTTTTAAAAAAATGATAGTAGTCAGAGACATTCTGACTCTGACTCTTTCAAAACATTTGCGAAACACGAAAAAATGCTGCAAATTTGTGGAGACGGTAAAACGAAGTTCTCAATTCTTTGCAAACAAGATACAAGGAAAGATTGCTAATCTGTTGCATGCTGAAGCCTTTCAAGATAAGGAATGCCTGGTTTGGTGACCTGGACTGAGACTCGGAGTTTTATAAAATCACTAAACAAACAGTCGTGTACTTTGCTAATCAACTGTTGCACTGTTACCATAGAAGCCGGGCTGAAAACAATGAACAGATAATCTGTATTTAGTAGCCTAGCATGGTAACACTTTTAAGTCACCCAAGACTTTGACATGGTGGACTAGGGACAGTTACATGATAATTATTTGGAAAGCAGATAAACCTAGCAAACAAATCAGTATTGTGTAAAGCCTTCCAGGACCTCTGCTTCTTAAAGGTTTGTACAAAACAAGCCCTTACCTCTTCCTTTAAAAGCACCTTCATGACAAGCGTCAGAAATAATATATATATATATATATATTATAATACATACATACATACATACATACATACATACATACATACATACATACATATTTGTTATATTTGTGCTGATAAATAAATAAAGGGAGACTAGAATAGATCTATTTCAAGCTATTTAGCTCTCATCAGCTAGCCATACCCTTGCTGGGAATCGAACCTGTGCTCTATTGCCTCTTAGGCAGATGTGTTAACCATTGAGTTACAGAGCTCGACTCCTTATCAGCCAGGCCAGGGTGAAAGGTATATATCATATATATATATATGATAGCAATAGCACTTAGACGTATATACTGTTTACAGCTCTCTCTAAGCGGTATATAGAGTCAGCCTATTGCCCCCAACAATCTGGGCCCTCATTTTAACCAACTCGGAAGGATGGAAGGCCTGGTGAGATTTGAACTGCCAAATTGCAGGCAGTCAGCAGATGTAGCCTGCAGTACTACACTCTAACCACTGTGCCACTGTGGCTCATTTGATGATAACTTGAATGCACATAATAGCTTTGATCAGTTAGTCCCCCAGCCAAGTGCAATAAAAATTAGACCAAAAAAGCTTCAGAAAATGTAATACCACTGTAAGCAAAAACACAACTGCAGCAGATCCAGAGGGCTTCTCCATAAATAGTACCTTAAAGTCTGTAGGTTGGTTAATCTAATACTAGCCCTACATTAGTTAAGAAAAAAAATCTGGTAGCTTTGTAATGGTTTAAATGTCTTCCTTTGGTCTCAGGTCAACATCTCAAGGCAAAGTACAACCCCCAGATCTACTGTATTGGGCTATTAAGGTTTCCTGTGTTAATACTAAGCTGCATAAACAGAGGGATAGAACCAAGATGATGTGAAGTGTTAATATCACTTTATAATGCCTTGGTAAGGCCACACTTGGAACACTGCATTCAGTTTTGATTGCCACGATGTAAAAAAGATGTTGAGACTCTAGAAGGACTGCAGAGAAGAGCAGCAAAAATGATTAGGGGACTGGAGGCTAAAACATATGAAGAACGGTTGCTGGAACTGGGTATGTCTAGTTCAGTGATGGGCAACCTTTTTGGCGTGGTGTGTCAAAAATCGGCAAAAAATCGAGCATAACCCGCGTTGTGTGTCACTTCGACAAAAACATAAATTTTGCGCAATTTATAGTTGCTGCTAATGGCGCTCACAGTTCCCATTGGCACTCCGCTGTTCCCTGCTGTGGTGCAGTCGTAACCGACAGTCCCAGGAGTAGACTCTCTGTGCCGGCCTGACTGGAGAGAGGCGCGCACTGTTCCCGCGCTCCTCTCCTGCGGGTCCTCCCTCGCCGCACTGATGACGTGTGTGCACACGGCATGCACGCCTTACCAGCAGCCCCTGCGCTCAGAAAGGGGCGGCGGCGATACAGTAAGTGAGTGTGGGCGGGGGAGATCACACGTCCCACCCACCCCCGTTCCTCCAGCACAGATTCTTTCATCCTCGGCGGCCGTGCAGGAGCCGAGGATGAATCGCATGAAATCCTGTGCGTGTCACCCCAAATGGCTACGCGTGTCAGCACTGACACGCGTGTCATAGGTTCGCCATCACTGGTCTAGTTTAATGAAAAGAAGGACTAGGGGAGACATGATAGCAGTGTTCTGATATCTCAAGGGATGCCACAAAGAACAGGGAGTCAAACTATTCTTCAAAGCACCTGAGGACAGGACAAGAAGCAATGGAGGGAAACTTATCAAGGAGAGAAGCAACTTAGAACTAAGGATAAAATTCCTGACAGATAGAACAATTAATCAGTGAAACAACTTGCCTCCAGAGGTTGTAAATGCTCCAACACTGGAAGCTTTTAAGAAGATGTTGGATAACCATTTATCTGAAGTGGTGTAGGGTTTCCTGCCTGATCAGGGGGTTGGACTAGAAGACCACCAAGATCCCTTTCAACTCTGTTATTGTATTCTAATATGTAGGAAGTACTTTGAATCTTTAATTTCCCATTGCTGACATCCAAGATTTGTTCTCTCTGCTTTGCTAGCATTTTTGGAGTTCTAGGTCCTGGGAAGCAATGATGAGCTGGGATTTGACATTCAGCAATATCTTCAATGTTCCAGGTTGCTCTTCTGGAATTAAACATCCATTCCTGGTGGACACTCACCTGTTATTAGCAGATCTCCTTCTTATCAGAGAACACTTGCCAGGTTCTCTTTTAATGGAGGAAAAGGGCCTCCAAGTTGGGACAAGGAAAAGGGCGGCAGAAGGCAGCTTAACTTGTATTCTTCTTGCTGCTAGTTAACTTGATTTATTCCGTTGGCATTTCATTTGCTTTGACTGAGGAATTGAGTAGGATGCAAACAGCCAAAGATGGCCACCTTTTGTGGAGGAGAAGTCCATTTTTGTTTGCAGGATAAAAGAATGCAGTTTTTAATCAAGAGGAGCAGAACTGAGAACACATCTCTTCCTTTAAGCAATTTATCTCTCCACAAATTGGAAAGACCTGAAACCTTCATGAGAAATGCTTGGCTGTCTTTTAGCGGAAGGGGTCTAATTTTGGGAGATAGACAGTTGATGCCAGCATGGATTCTGGGTATGTGATCCCCCCCCCCCCAATTTGCAAAGGAAACCACAATTTAGGACAACCTCTGTAGCAGATTGGTCAGAACACTGGTTTGCTGCAAAATCTGCATTGGTGTTTTGAGTACACACAGCATATGCAGTGTTGAGTTTTCGTTTGGACTAGTTCCTAAATTTACCTCTCCAGAAGTTATCTCAGAAGGTTTGAGTTTTGAGTTTTTTGAGTTTTATTGGGATTTATATGCCGCCCTTTTCCCTGAGGGGACTCAGGGCGGCTTACAACCACAAGGGAGGGGGGTGCAGTGTCAAAAACAGAACAGTATGTGAACAAAGAAAAAATAGTAAAAAACACAACTTTCATTCAGCAATCAAACACTCGGGCGGGTAAATTGGGAACCTATCCCCAGGCCTGCTGGGAGAGCCAGATCTTGAGGGCTGCGCGGAAGGTCTGGATAGTGGTGAGGGTACGGATCTCAACGGGGAGGTCGTTCCACAGGGTCGGAGCTGCAACAGAAAAGGCTCTCCTCCGTGTGGTTGCCAGTCGGCATTGACTGGCAGATGGAATTCGGAGGAGGCCCAGTCTGTGCGATCTAATTGGTCGATTTAGGGAGGTAATCGGCAGAAGGCGGTCTCTCAAGTACCCAGATCCACTACCATGGAGTGCTTTAAAGATGGTCATCAGTACCCTGAAGCGCACCCGGAGACCAACAGGTAGCCAGTGCAGCTCGCGGAGGACGGGTGTAACGTGGGCGAACCGCGGTGCGCCCACTATCACTCGCGCGGCTGCATTCTGGACTAGCTGTAGCCGCCGGATGCACTTCAAGGGCAACCCCATGTAGAGCCCATTGCAGTATTCCAGCCTAGAGATCACAAGGGCTCGAGTGACTGTTGTGAGAGCCTCCCGGTCTAGGTAGGGCCGCAACTGGCGGACCAGGCGAACCTGGGCAAATGCCCCCCTGGTCACAGCTGACAGCTGGTGGTCAAAAGTCAGCTGTGGGTCCAGGAGGACTCCTAAGTTGCGGACCCTATCTGAGGGGTATAAAATTTGACCCCCCAGCCTAAGCGTTGGTGTATTAGCCAAATTATTGGGAGGGAAGCACAACAGCCACTCGGTCTTGTCCGGGTTGAGTACCAGTTTGTTAGCACTCATCCAGTTCCTAACGGCCTCCAGACCCTGGTTCATCACGTCCACCGCTTCATTGAGTTGGCACGGGGCGGACAGATACAGTTGCGTATCGTCCGCATATTGGTGGTATTTTATCCCGTGCCTCCGAATGATCTCGCCCAGCGGTTTCATGTATATGTTAAATAGTAGGGGGGATAAGACCGAACCCTGCGGCACCCCACATGTTAGGGGCCTCAGGGACGATCTCTGCCCCCCGACCAACACCGACTGCGACCTGTCCGAGAGGTAGGAGGAGAACCACCGTAAAACAGTGCCTCCCACTCCCACCTCCCGCAGACGTCGCAGAAGGATACCATGGTCGATGGTATCGAAAGCCGCTGAGAGGTCAAGGAGAACCAGGATGGACGCATAGCCTCCATCTCTGGCCCTCCAGAGATCATCAGTCAATGCGACCAAAGCGGTTTCTGTGCTGTAACCAGGTCTGAAGCCGGACTGGAAGGGGTCAAGATAACTAAGAAGGTGGAGAAGCAGAGGTGTCCTTTCACAGCGCACCCCTGTACCTTCAACCTGTGTTGTGAAAATAGCACATAATAGAGTATGACACTATGCAAACCTGAACTAAGACAGTCTCTTTGTGTGTTAAGCAGGCACGCACAAGGCATATCAAATCTCACTGGGTGCCTCTTAACACTGGGGTGTTAATGCTACCTGTGGTGAGTCCACTTTTTCCTTATTCATCCTAAGGGGCCCATTTAGCTTAGTGAGAGTCCTGTTACATATTCCATTAAAGATTTAGTTCTTAATTTTTTTTTCCATGCAGGGTAAAAAGGATCCTCTTTGCTCTTCAGCTGTGCTTTTACCATTAAGCCCATACCTTGATGTGCTCTTTACCTTAAGTAAACAAATTATCCATTGGGGGCACCGGAAACTGTTTTCTAAGCTCCGAGGTTGCTTGCAGAGATGGAATTATGGTTAAAATCTGGGGGGGAAAAAGGGATTAAGTCTTTTTCTTCCTATAGTGGTCCTAATAAAGATTGGACTCCCAACTGTTCACAAAAGACTGGCAGACACACTTTTGTTCTGCTTCTCTAACTCTCCTCTGTTTGTATGTTTTAAAAGAAAATTGCTTATGTCACAATTCACAACAAGCCACAATTGCTTTTTGCTGGATATTTCTTTCACTCTGACCTGGCTGTGGCTATTTCTGCGTGTGTTCTTTCTTGCTGTTTGGTTCTTGTCCAAGAGATTGAATGAGTGAATGTTTAAGAAGCAGAGTCTTCTGTATTTATTGACTTGGCTTAGTAGGGACCCCTGCGTTTATACTGTGGCTTAAAAAAAATAGCACGTTCCAGCCATTAGATTATCCTGGGTGTCCTCCATCTCAGTTTGTACTAAAAAGCTAATTAATTTAACAGCCTTTCAATCCTCCTTCCTTTAATGTTGTGTTGATTGAAAATTAGCCAGCAGTAAAAGGAGAAGTGATATGCAATTCACCTTAGACTCAAAATAGATTTCGCTTCTTCTAAAGGTTCCTGTACAAAAAGAGATTCTGGTGAGACATTTTAGCCTAGGTTTAATTTTTACTTTTAGCTTAGCTTTCTTGCTCTCTCTCTCTCTCCTTCTCCCCCTCCTGTTAGTTGCAGAGACATTTGCTTTCCTGGGCCGTGAAAAAAAAATCATGTTCGGTGAAATGTTTTTTTCCCCATGTTTTATTTATTTTATTTCTATAACATTCAAATTCCATCGAACAGTGTGTGATCTGGGCACAGTTATTTTTAACTAATCATAATCCACATATTTGTTGTTGTATTCATCATAATATTGATAATATAATAATAATATTTAACATCATCTTTAGTAACTCTCTGCATTAATATTCTCCTCCTTTCTGACTTCTGTTTCTGTTCTCTAGCCATTGATAAAATACATCCCATATCAAAAAATATTCAGTTTCTTCTTTATCCTTAATAGTTAGTGTTAATCTATCCATTTCAGCGCATTCTAATATTTTCTTAATTACATTCTCATCTAAGGGAATCTTATCATTTTTCCATTGCAATGCAAATACAATTCTGGTTGCGGCTAGGCTAGTATATGTAAAAACCAAATATATAGCCTTTTTATCATATCTTGTTTTTAAAACTCCTCTTTTTAACGGTTGCACCTCTTTGCATCTTGGGTATCCCTTTCTGTGCTTTTTACCATTTTGTCTAATTGTGCAGGACATTAAGATGAAAAACAGGATCCTTGTTGCTTAGGATTTAATCTGCTTCTGCTGCTTAGTCTCTCTCTCTCTGAACTTCCCAAGAGATCTGTTACTTAGGTAGCAGAGGAAAAGCTTGTAAAAGGAAACCCTGTGTGTATATGTGCACCCCCCCCCCCCAACATACTGTGTCTGTGTGTATACCTGCACACTTCTTTGTGGGTATATCGAAAGCTGGTGCCTCTCTTTCTACACTTCATTGGATTTCTGTGTTTGCACCCTCTCCATCTACCTGTTTGTGAACTATCCTGAAAAAAAGAGAGCCTTGCCTACTTTATCTTGGCTTTGTGTAAGTAAATAGCCCTCTTCCCTCGCAGGAATGCTCATAAATCTCTTCTTCTTAACAGTGCTTTTTTTTTTTTAAGTACAATCTTGGAACTTAACATTCCAGTTAGGTGCCTGCAGGGTATTATTTTCCCCTTCTTCTTCTTTGTTTTTTTGAAGCAAAAATTAGAAACATTTTCTTTTTTGCTTTTCACCTGCAGATGTTATTGATGTTTTAAATCTTCTGAAGAATGGAAGCAGTAGTCAAGTCTTCGTAAGGTGCATGTATGGAAAAAAGCCAAGATTACAGCCTTCCCCAATCTGTTGTCTTCCCAGATGTGTTGGGGCAACTTTCAGGAATTCCCTCGTTCACCAGGGTCAATAGAATCCTGGGAGCTGTAGTACAAACATGCCTAGATAAATGTGAATGAGGAAATTTCTGGTTTCGTGGACTAAAATAAAAGCTGGGGAAATGCCCTTTGTTCTCTGGAACTTTTTGTCTTGGAGGATTGAATTATAATTGCATGTGATGGGTGAGGTAGCCCAAATTCAACAGGACCAGTAAAGGTGATGTTGGATATTGGTTTCCTTTTTCTTAAAAGCTCAGTTTACTCCCAGGATAGGAATTGCATGAAGGAAATGTCCTTCTGTGAAAGAAACCATAATCTGCATGAAGACCACATGTAGGCAAAGTAAGGGCTACCTGTGACCTCTAAGCATTCTCCTTTTTATGGTTTCTTTTGATGATCATTGGCAGAAGCATTATGTTTGACCATTTTAGGAGGGATACCAGGTGAATCCCTTCCAAAATTCCTACTTTTTTAACCAGATTCCCCCCCCTCCCCAACGACAGCACTTGGAATTGGCTACCTAGTGTTGGCTAATGTTTTAAATTGTTATTATTATACAGCAATAGCACTTAGACATATACTGCTTCATAGTGCTTTTACAGCCCTCTCTAAGTGGTTTACAGAGTCAGCCTCTTGCCCCCAACAATCTGGATCCTCATCTTACCCATCTCAGAAGGAGGGAAGGTTGAATCAACCTTGAGCCTGGTGAGATTTGAACTGCCAAATTGCAGGCAGCCAGTAGTCAGCAGAAGTAGCCTTCAGTATTGCACTCTAACCACTGCGCCACCTTGGCTCATATGATGATAACTTGAATGCACATAACAGCTTTAATCAGTTAGTCGCCCAGCCAAGTGCAATAAAAATTAGACCAGAAAAGCTTCAGAAAATGTAATACCAATGTAAAACACAATACAACTGCAGCAGATCCAGAAGACTTCTCCGTAAATAATATCTTAAAGTCTGTAGGTTGGTTAATCTAATACTAGCCCTACATTAGTTAAGAAAAAAAAATCTGGTAGCTTTGTAATGGTTTAAATGTCTTCCTTTGGTCTCAGGTCAACATCTCAGAAGGAGGGAAGGAGGGAGGAGGGAAGGAGGGAGATTTGAACTGCCAAATTGCAGGCAGCCAGTAGTAAGCAGAAGTAGCCTGCAGTACTGCACTCTAACCACTGCGCCATCTTGGCTCATATGATGATAACTTGAATGTACATAACAGCTTTAATCAGTTAGTCGGCCAGCCAAGTGCAATAAAAATTAGACCAGAAAAGCTTCAGAAAATGTTATACCAATGTAAGCAAACTGCAGCTAGAAGTCAGCTGAGTACTGACCACTGTGCCATCTCGGTTCTATATTGTTTATTGTTGATGTTGGGTATATTGTAAAGCTGTTGCTTTCTCTGGCCTGTTCTTAGATATAAGTGCATATCAAACTAAAGTACATCTTACTAATTAATAATTGCTAATAACAGGCAAAGGTTGTTGAATGCAAAATAACTATAATAAATATTGACTAATATTTCCTAGGCTTCAGTTCCACACATAGTTGCTCTTTGTCCTCAACCCACTCCAGCCAGGACTGTTAAAGCCAAAATAAATAAATCCACACTAATTTGGCACGACAGATTTACGTAATTTAGAACAGGACACAAAATTCCGGTTCTCTGGGAGCAGAATTTCAGTTGCGTGGACGTTGTGATAAATTCAAGCACCGCATGGAGACACATACTGCTTGCCACCTGAATTTGCTTTCTTGGCGAGAGATATGGGAATAATAACTGCTGCTTCCATCTCTGCCAAATTGCTAATAGCTTATAAGCTTTCCCTAATAAATCCCCCTTGGGGCATGTATGTTTGTTAGAGATTGCTAGTGCTAATGTCCTGGATTTTGTCTGCATCTTACACAAATAACTTAATGGAGGTGAAGTACTTTGAGTTGGCGTAGTTCTAATGTAAAGGCATAAATTAGGGAGTGGACTGCAAAATCGAAGTCTTCTTATCAAGTATGTTATACCTTGTTCTTCTCAAGTAAACCTTTTTATTTTAGTTAACTGAAACTTAGCTAACCATACTAGTTAACAAAAGCTTTAGTTAATCATTGCTTAAATCCATGCCTGGCTTCTCAAATTTTCCTAATCCAGGTGTTTTCTGCTCAATGTGTAGATATTATGGCTTTCAGAATAAGTAAACCTTAGTTGCTATTAAATGAAGAATTCTCTATCCAAATTGTGTTCTAAGACTCAGTGCATGACACACAAATCCTTGTTTAAAAGTAGATCCAAATTGTTACCATGCCATCAGCTTGTGGAAAGTGATGAATTTGGACTGGGGATGGTTGGGAGACTGGGTGAGTGGTGTGGTGGCCTAAAGGTGGAGCTCTTGCCTCACAATCATGAAAGGCTGTGAGTTCGATCCTAGGCAGAGGCAGATATTTCTCTCTCTGGGCACTTTGGGAATATATCTGTTGAATATAACTCCGCATTGGAGACAGGAAGGGCATCCGGCCAGTAAACACTCAGCTCCATTCAGTTGCCCAGACTCCACCCCACTAGGGGTCGTTAAAAGAAGAAGAAGATGATGATGATTGTTGGAAGAGCTTTCTCATCAGATATGAGGCTCACAGTTTTGTTTCCTGCCACTCTTTGATCAAACCTACTTCTGTTGCATCAATAAAGTAGGATTTTATCTCTGTAGGGTAGCCTGTGCATCTGGAGGGAAGGAAGGCCGGGATGTAAACCAGACCAATTCTAGTCTTTTTCTTCTGTTAATGAAACTGTCACTGATGCCAAATTGGCTAATCTTTTGTTCTCAATGGCAATTTAGTTTTTCTCCCCTATACCAATGGCCCCCATACTTTTGGGCACCAGGGGACCATTCTGTGGAGAGAGGTTTTTCCGCGGACCAGAGGGGGCGTGGTTTTGTAACGGTGGGTTGCAGGCTGTACGCTCTGGTACAGGCGTACCGGAGCCTGCCCGGAGCACCGGGTACTGTTCCGTTCTGGTGCTCCGGAGGGCCTGCCCACGCTCCTTACCGTGTTTTAAAGCTGTCAGCGCTTCCGTGCATGCAATAGCAATAGCAGTTAGACTTATATACCGCTTCATAGGGCTTTCAGCCCTCTCTAAGCGGTTTACAGAGTCAGCATATCGCCCCCACACTCTGGGTCCTCATTTCACCCACCTCGGAAGGATGGAAGCCTGAGTCAACCTTGAGCCAGTGAGATTAGAACCGCTGAACTGCAAATAACAGTCAGCTGAAGTGGCCTGCAGTACTGCACCCTAACCACTGCGCCACCTTGGCTCTTATAATGTGCGCATGGCACATGGCGCATACATTGCCTGCGCGACGCTGGAGCATCGTGGAGGCTTACGGAAGTGTCATTTGACGCCACGGTGATGTTGTGGCCGTAATGGAATCCGGAACCCACCACTGCTTCGTATGCTGCCTGAATCTTGCAGGTGGGGCTTCCCTTGTTTGCATGGCCTGGTTTTTGGCATGGCGTGGACAGGTTCCAATCCATAGACTGGGGGTTAGGGACTCCTGCCCTATACTGCTTAAGCCAGGGGTATCCAACCATGGCAATTTTAAGTCTGGCGGACTTCAACTCCCAGAATTCCCCAGCCAGCATTCTGGGAGTTGAAGTCCGACAGGCATAAAGTTGTCAAGATTGGAGACACCCACCCCCCCCCCCGCTTAAACTGATGTCTGGATTCTAACACTCTCTCCCCAGCATGGGAGGTCCCAAAGAATACATCCCTCCTAAAAACATCCCATTCATGCAAATAATTAGCCTGTTAAGAAGGCACATACCTCTTTGTGTGGAATCTTAGCTATGCTATGAATTGGTGCAGCCCAGTCGAGAGTTTTTTCACTGCTTCAGAATGATCGAATCTACTTCCCTGAATGCATTTTCCTTACATATTGTTAAAAAAGTTTTCTCTTCCTTTCTTTTATTTTTCCCACAGAACTCATCCTTGAGTTGCCGTGACTCTTGGTGCCCCATTCTTGGGATCTGGCAGAATTTGCTGAAGCCTGCATGCTGCTTCATGCAGACACAGTAAGTTATATATACGTGTGCGAGGGATTGGAGGGGTGGGGTGGGGGAAGGAAATTACTACAGGTAGTCCTTTTTCAGCGTTAATTGCAGAAAAATCAAATCCAGAAAGCACACACACACAACTGATTCAACTGGATTCATTAACTTCTTTATATACATAATGACATAAATAAATGTACAATACCAATAGTAGGTTCTTTCAATGTGGTAGAAGTTACAAGTAGAACACAAACAGGAGAGAACAGTTAGTTTCATTTCAGAGTTCAGAGCAGACAGAGAGTTTCAGTCTCAATTCTCAGCACAGACTCAGATCTGTTTACACTCCCGTTGGCTGACATAATTGCTGTGCCTATTCATTGGCTGACTTTGTTATCATGTCTCTCCCAGTCATGAATATTCTAACATCCTTGACTTACAACAGTTTGTGTACTACTTGAAATAAAAAAACCAGGGATTTCAAAAAAGTCCCTTGACCAATGTATCTTGTCTTTTTATGTACACTGAGAGCATACGCACCAAAGACAAATTCCTTGCATGTCCAGCCACACGGCCAATAAAGAATTCTATTCTATTCTATACAGAGTTAAGAAATTCCATGTTGATTCTTTAATTCGAAATTATAACAGCACTGAAAGAAGTGACCTATGACCATTTCGCACACTTACAACCGTTGCAGCTTCTCCTGTGGCATCACATGATCAAAATTCAGATGCTTGGCAAATGACTCATGTTTATGACATTTGCAGTGTCCCGGGGTCATGTGATCCCCTTTTGTGATAAGCAAAGTCAATGGGGAAGCCAGATTCACTTAACAACCATGTTACTAACTTAACAACTGCAGTGATTCACTTAAAAAACAGTGGTAAGAAAGGTGGTAATATGGGCCAAAACTCACTTAACTGTCTGTCTTGCTCAGGGGGCTCAATTGTGGTCATAAGGTGAGGACTACTTGTATATCATTCTCAGACTTTCATTTAGCATCTTGGATGAAGCCAGGTAATTGTGTCTTAGAAACCATTGTTTATGATATAGCATGGTATATGAGTCCACTCCATAGCTTACAATCATTGGCATGATTTATTCACTAAATGGATCTATCCAACCCATGGCTTACAACCTTGGTGTGTGAATTCCATCTTTTTTTCTCCAGCAAGTTTACATGTCTACGTAATTTAAACCTGTTACTACTTGAAATGAAAAGAAAACAAAGGGATTTCAAAGAAGTTCCCATACAGGGTTAAGTAATTCTGTGTTTATTCCTTAACAGAAGCCAACTTGGATCTTCTCCAACCATTAATACCTAGTGAACATACTCTGATTGATGATATATTCACCTGCTGGCACCGGTGGCTTTGGCTGATAATGTCACTCATCGCCTCCTCCTCTCTGTTTGATGGGTACCCAGTAGGAGAGGAAGCTTACAGCAGGCAACTTGAGAATGCATCAAATTATTGGGCAGCGCATGCATCAAAAATTATTAGGAAGAAATGTTTGGGATTTCCTGCCAACATAGCATCTCTGCAATTCATTAAAGTAGCCCAATGCTTCTCAGTATTCTGTGTTGGCCTGAGAAAAGTTGCCATCATTTCTGCAATGACATTCTTTTTGAGGACATAATGCAGAAATTTGAAAAATAGGACAGACTGCCAGAGAGATGCTATGTTTGCATGAGGTCTGAATCGTTTTCAAAGCAGGCACTGATAATTTTCTAAAAAACAAGGTCAGTTTTCTTGAGCTCCAATCCACTGGCAGGACAAAACTGCTGTATCCATGCACAAAAGAAAGAAATCCATTGTCGGATCTGCCACAACTTCAACCTCTAAATAGAAATGATCCTTGGCTCCATTTGTGGAGAAAGGTATAATTTTATATCAGAGATCAAGTGTATTGCAGTATTTCATAGCCAGAACTTGGAATCGCCAGCCAAAATCCATAAATTCTACTTTTGCCCCCATAAACGCTCTCTCACTGCCTACCCCAGTGTAACCAATCAGGTGTCAGTCATAACGGTCAGTCCTAACTACAGTTTGGCATGCAGCTCCCTCCTCCTTCCAGCTGTGTGACCTTGAGGCAGCGTCTCAAGGAGGCTCAGCAGTTACTTTTGTTTCCCCAAGCATTTCCCCCTTCATTCCCCAAGGTCGTGGCAATATGTCACTGCATAGCAGAGAAGCACAAGAAAGCATAAGGCGGCAGTTGATACCCATCCGACTTGAAGAGCTTACAGTATCATTCCTCCACATTTCCAAAAATGAGCTGTATGAAGACTACAAAGACTCAATGAGAACACAATGCCGGCTGGAGGTTGTGGGCAGGAATGGAATGTCCTTGAAGAGGTTATGGCTGGCTGGAACAGGAGCATCCACTGCCAGAATAACTTGCTGTAGGTGTGTGTGTGTATGTGTATATGTGCACATGTGAGAAAGAGAGAGAAAGAATGAATCTCAAAAGGAAATTTTATTTTCAAATGCCAGAAATTTTAGTTCGATATGCTAAGCACTGACCCAAATCTTAAGGCTAGCTTGGCAGCCTTAAATCTGTGTTGATGGAGTAGATATTTTGGTGTTCTTTTGCTCTTTGTATTTTAATTAGTCATTGTTTTGTGATTCTGTCCTTTTTAATTATGGCTACAAATAAAAGCCTGTTCAGAATATTGACTGTTGGCTGGATTCCCTCATAATGCTGGATTTTAAATGAGAGTTTACAGTCCTCAGTGACTGGGTTCACCAAATCTGCTCATTTTAAACCAGGCCAACTCTATTATGGCTTAATGGGATGTGTGAACCCAGTTTAAATGAGATTCAGATAATTTAGCTTACAATTTGATCTAGAGCACTGTGTCTTTTTAAAGGGAAGGTGGTTTGTCATTTGTGGTAGGGAAATCTTGAGGTCTGAAAATAATAGAAAAGTGCACATTGCGGATTTTGTTTTGTTTTAGTCCCATTTCTAGTTAGGAAAGGATAATCATCTATTTAAGATCCATTGTACCCATCAGTATCTTCTCATATGGTAGAGGGGTCTGCAAAAGATGAACATGCAGGCCCAGAAGCCTTAAACTCTGTGTAAAAAGCTTCTTCAAATCTTTACAGAATCTGGGCTTCCCCACAGATTTATGTCTCATAAAAAATAAGCTGCTTTGTGCACATTAGTTCCTAATTAACTGAAGGGTGTGTGCCATTTTTCTTAGTACTCTCTTAATAAACTGCCTTGTTTGTTACAATGCCTTGGTAAGGCCATACTGCATTCAGTTTTGGTCGCCACAATGTAAAAAGGATGATGAGATTCTAGAAAGAGTGCAGAGAAGAGCAACCAGGATGATTAGGGGACTGGAGGCCAAAACATATGAAGAACGGTTGCAGGAACTGGGTATGTCTATTTTAATGAAAAGAAGAACTAGGAAAGACACAGCACTCTTCCAATATCTCAGGGGCTGCCACAAAGAAGAGGGAATCTGGCTATTCTCAAAAGCACCCAAGGGTAGGACAAAAAGCAATGGGTGGAAACTCATCAAGGAGAGAAGCAACTTAGAACCAAGGAGAAATTTCCTGACAGTTAAAACAATCAGTGGAATATACTGCCTCGAGAAGTTGTGAATGCTCCAACACTGGAAGTTTTTAAGAAGATGTTGGATAACCATTTGTCTGAAGTGGTGTAGCCTAAGCAGGGGGTTGGACTAGAAGATCTCCAAGATCCCTTCCAACTCTGTTCTGTTCTTTTCCTATTCCTATACCTATTCCTATTCCTAATCCTAATCCTATCCTATCCTATCCTAAACCCCACTGCAAAATTGCACCATCAGACAGGACATTTGCATGCTTCTTTTTACCTTGAAAACCCAACGTTTTAAGCCAGGTCTCTTGAACTCTTTTCCAGATCTGTTCTCAATTTTCACCTAAGAAGCTGCAAAGAAGGCAGGAAATTATATTTGTCCTTTCCTCTGGCTCGTGTTGCTGAAAGGTCTTAGATCATCAGACTCTGTTATGATGATGCCATTAAGCATGATTTTACACGCTTAAAAATAAATCTCTATTAAATGTGTGGCATATTAAAACTGAGGTTGAATCAGAGCAGATACCACTGTTTTTATCTTACGCAATGTCACCACCTTGGGAATAATGAAGTTGCAGTGTAACTATATCTATAAAACACCAATTGCGGAAGGCTGCTTTAAGGAACCCAAAAATTGATCGAGCTGTCTTGAGATGATTCTGCAAGATTTTGGGTAACTGGCAGCTTAAAAGAAGATTTGGTGCCCTGTTTGCATGGCCAGAGGCAAGAGCCCAGTTCTAAATGGATGCCTTTAATGACTTTTCATTACACCAGTCAGGAAGAGTTGAAACCATTAAAGAAACCCTTTTGAAGCAAAAGAAGGTTAGGTAGCATTCTATGAAAATTGTGTGAGTGTGTGTTTGTGGGCCTCCAAGTCGATGTTGACTCCCGGCAACTGCTTGAACAAGTCCCTGCAGTTTTCTTGGCAAGATTTTCGGAAGTGGTTTCTCCTTGCCTGCTTCCTAAGGCTGAGTGAGTGACTCAAAGCCATCCAGCTGGCTTCATGCCTGTGCCTAAGGTGGGACTAGAACTCAGACTAGAACCTCTAGTATGGTGCTTTAACCCCTAGCCTAAACTGCCTCTTTCCTTGCCAATGCTTGTTCAAAATTTTTATATTCAGATTTTGCTTCAGCTTATTAGAATAGCATGGAATGGAATGGAATAGAACAAAACAGAACAAAATAGAATACAGAGTGGAGTGGGGAGTGGAGTAAAGTCGAATGGAAAGGAATGGAATGGAATAGAATAGAATAGCATAGAATAGCATAGAATACAGAGTGGAGTAAAGTTGAATGGAATGGAATGGAATAGAATAGAACAGAACAAGACAGAACAGAACAGAACAAAACAAAACAAAATAGACTACAGAGTGGAGTGGGAAGTGGAGTGAAGTCGAATGGAAAGGAATGGAATGGAATAGAACAGAACAGAACAGAATAGAATACAGAGTTGAGTGGGGAGTGAAGTAAAGTCAAATGGAAAGGAATGGAATGGAATGGAATAGAATAGAATAGAACAGAAAAGAACAGAATAGAATACAGAGTGGAGTGGGGAGTGGAGTAAAGTCGAATGGAAAGGAATGGAATGGAATAGAATAGAACAGAACAGAACAGAACAGAACAGAACAGAATAGAATACAGAGTGGAGTGGGGAGTGGAGTAAAGTCGAATGGAAAGGAATGGAATGGAATAGAATAGAATAGAATAGAACAGAACAGAACAAAACAGAACAGAACAAAACAGAACAGAATAGAATACAGAGTGGAGTGTGGAGTGGAGTAAAGTCGAATGGAAAGGAAAGAAATGGAATGGAATAGAATAGAACAGAACAGAACAAAACAGAACAAAATAGAATACAGAGTGGAGTGGGGAGTAGAGTAAAGTCGAATGGAAAGGAATGGAATGGAATGGAATAGAATAGAATAGAATACTTTATTTGGTAAAGCGTGATTAGACACATAAGGAATTTGTCTTTTGTTCATAAGCTCTCAATGTTCCTGAAAAACAAAAAAAGTAAATAATAAGCATATATCAAAGTAATAATAATAATGATACCAGTAAGAAAAGGCAGTGGATCAGATGAGAAGGATAACAGTAATACAGCCATACCCCATAGAAAAAATATACTTAAACATAACATAGTACTGTGGGAATGGTGTGTTCAACAGTGATGGCATGAGGCGAAAAAAAACAAAAAAAATACTGAATATTGTTGGATTGGGATTCATAAACCAGTCCTGTAGAACTACAGTGGAGGTCCTTCTTATGAGTTTAAAGGTAAATGTAAGTAGTTGTTTGGTTTGGAAAATGCCAAACCAGGTCGGCAGTTCAGTGGTTCGAATCACTAGCGTAATGGAGTGAGCTCCCGTTACTTGTCCCAGTTTCTGCCAACCTAGCAGTTTGAAAGCACGTAAAAGATGCAAGTAGAAAAATAAGAATCTCCTTTGGTGAGAAGGTAAAAGCGTTCTATGAGCCTTCGGCATTTAGTCATGCCGGTCACATGACCACGGAGATGTCTTCTGACAGTACTGGCTCTTCAGTTTTGAAATGGAGATGAGCACCGCCCCCTAGAGTTGGGAATAACTAGCACATATGTGTGAGGAGAACCTTTATCTACACCTTACATTGATCTACACTAATCATTCTTGCAAAATAGGGAGAAAAATACGGTGCATTCTTGAGAAGGGGAAAGACTCTAGTGAGGACAATCAGGTTCCATTATTATGTTTGCAGCCTAATCCTTTTTATATATCTCTTCAGTTCAGTAATGTTGCTGTTTGATTTTAAATGCGGAGAGGAAGATGAGTAGCTCCCAACCTTTTGGCCATCAGAATGTTTTTTTTTTTTAAAGAAAAGAATGATTTTCAGAAGAGAAGAAGGCAGGAAAATGCCTTGACCATGTAATCTTCAGGAAAAAAAGGGAAAAGAATTGAAATATAACTCTTGGCATACTGTATTCTACCTCCAAGATAAAAGGATCCATCTCCTATGAGTGAATTTTAAGTTCTGGTGGCTTTATGGACAAATCGATTTGGCATTTTTTGGGGAAAAATGTATGGAAGCAATTTGCCATTAACTTATCTGCCATCCTAATCTTCTGTCTATAAAGACAAATACCACTCATTCATCACGAAATCTCCAGAACTGTAAAACCTACGAAGTTGAAATTCAGCATGTATGTTCCTCTTGGCTTCTAGGTGCTTGCTAACAAAGAATTTTTTGAAATGACCATCAGATCATCAGTATTCCTTATACAGTATGATATTAACATGCTCTGATGCTAAGGAGTTAGACATTCTACTCTCCCTCCCCACCTGAAAGGAACTCTGTTCCAGCTGCCAGTTGCTTTGTATGAACATGGCCAGTGCCTGACTCATTTATTATATTACCATCATCATGCCTCCACTTTTATTTGACTATAGTTATTTAAATGTCCTTCATCCTAAAATATACATTTTAATACATAATCACATGCTGGCATTTCATTTACTTATTTATAAAATCCTCCATTAACATTAAATCCTCATATCCTGTTTTAGCTAAACATCCATAATATTTAATACCAAAATTTTCTAATCCTCCACATATATAAGGGAAACAACATTTTTAAGCATGTACCAATAATTCTAGAAGATACTGTTTTCTCCCCATCTTTTGGTTACCTTTTTGTCCAGTACATTTATTTAGAAAATTTATAAGCCAGTTTAGTCTAGTACAGTGATGGTGAACCTTTTAGACACCGAGTGCCCAAACTGCATGCCCAAACTGAAAGGTGCCTAGGGGTGCCTGCAAACATGTGCATGTGCATATGCAAATGCATGCATGGACATGTGCGAATGTGCACATGCATGAATGCGCAGCAGAGACCCGAAGACCAGCTGGCTGGTGGGAGGCAGGGCATCCCAACACCGGCAGCTTGGCAAGAGGTAAGATATTTTTCCTTCGTGAGCTTCTGTTTCATTGTTTGCAGGAAACAGAAGCTCATGCACGGAGATCTGATCTGTGGCAACAGTGTGCATACCAGCAGGGACAGCTCTGCATGCCACCTCTGGCACGCGTGCCATAGGTTCACCATCATCGGTTTAGTATTTAAGGCACCAGGCTATAAACATGGAGACTGTGAATTCTAGTCGCATCTAAGTTATAAAAGACAGCTGGCTGACCTTGGGCCAATCAGCAGAAGACCATAAGTTCTAGTCCCACAATCATGGAAGACAGCTGGCTGACCTTGGGCCCATCTCTGTCTCTCAGCCCAACTCGCTTCAAAGGGTTGTCATGGTGAAAACGGGAGGAGGAAGCTGGGTTGGATGTGTTCATCACCTTGAATTAGTTGTAAAAATAATAAAAGACAAGATACATAAAATAAATAAATAAATAAATAAATTCAAAAATCCCCGGCCTGACCTTGCCCAGTATTTCTAATATCTCTCTTGTATAAATCTAGTCCTAGAATTGTTAATTTTCTTCCATTGAGAGGGGAAAGAAAAGATTTCTCCATTGGGGAAGACAACAAACCAAGAAACGGCTGAAGAAATTAAGATTGTGCCGGCTATTAGAGTCGCTGTAGTAGAAATACTGTCCCTCAAACCTTCATACAGTTGCATGGATGTAAAAAACAAACAAACCACCACCTAATTCCCATGCTGTTTTTTAGAGATGGTACCCATGTTTCTTAGAAGACATATAACTTAATCTGTGTGTGTATATCTGTGCACTGTAATATTTGTATTTAGATGTATATGTATTACGTTTGTATTATTTGTATTCAGAATAAAAATATTATGGACAAAAATTAAGAAGAAGAAGAAGGGATAACTTAGAAATGCCGAATCTTTGTTGGCTCGTGTGCCATAAGCGGGGGGAGCTCAGGGTGTGTGTGCGTGGGTGTGCTGTACCCATAATGCAATGCACGACCCCCCACAGTGCGCATGCACGCATGACAGGCGTGACCTACCCCCAGCATTTTTTGCATGCTTTTTTTGCCCTCCCCAGGCTCCAGAAGCTTTATAGAAGCCTGTGGAGGGCAAAAACAGCTTCCTCCGCGCCCCCATGCCCCCCTGGAGGCTCTTCGGAGGCTTCAGGAGCTTTCCTGAAGTCTCTGGAGTGCAGAAAACCGGCCCTATGGGCAAACCGGAAGTTTGGGAACAGACTTCCGGTTTGCTCGTAGGGTCGGTTTAAGCCCTCCGGAGGCTTCAGGGACCTTCAGGAGGCTTCCTGAAGCGTGCCATAGGTTCACCATCCCAGACTTAGAAGGATCCTCTCGAGGTGAGGATGGAGGAGCTTCTTCACAGGTGACTTCAAGTTATAATTTTTGAGACACATCAACTTTCTTTCATATTCTTTTTAATAGTAGGATGTGCACACGGTTAGTGGACTTCTTAACATGTATTAGCATTGATAAAAATAGAAGAAAGGAAGAGGTGGCATTGAAATCTCTGTTTCCCTCCCCCCCCCACTCGCTCTGTCTTTCAATACACTTGTCCACCCCCCCCACCTCCCCCAGCCACTGCTTCAGCTGCTCTGCTGACCTTCTGAATTGCAGGATGCAACTTACTTTAGCCGGGACAGGATACAGCTGGAAAAAGAACTATGGTGCTCAGTGGGTGTCCTTTGCAATCAAAAATGGACAAGGCTGACTCAGGAAGAGTTTTCATTTAAATTAGCTTCTGCTTTTCAATTCTGAAAGGCTTGTCTGCAGGCCAAGATGGCTGTGTTTATTTTCTTCCTTCTCAATGTTTTGCCGATGGCATGACTTGCTTTCCAGGCCTCGAATCCTGATGAGATGTGCGTTTTTTAAAATAAATCCTTTTCTCTCCCCCCCCCCCTCTTAATATCTTGGTCTTCAGCATGATTAAGTGGCAGGGATTTTGACAGTCTTCCAGCAAAAATAAAAGTAAAAATATTTCCACTCACTTGTCATGTGTTGCTATTTATGGCTGGCGGCTGATGGTCCTCCCATTCTCTAGAAATTCCTCTATTCATGTTAGGCAATGGGGGGAGGTGATTAATTCAAGCTTGATGCCCTTAATTTTAAATGTTAACGTCAAGAGTTTTGGTGTTTGGGTGAGCGACATTTACGTAACAATTATCTGAATATACAATGTGAGTGTATTTGGATTCTTAATGTTGGTATACTTGAATTCTTCAAAACATTTTTAATAGCAATAGCAGTAGCAATAGCAGTTAGACATATACCGCTTCATAGGGCTTTCAGCCCTCTCTAAGCGGTTTACAGAGTCAGCATATCGCCCCCACAGTCTGGGTCCTCATTTCACCCACCTTGGAAGGATGGAAGGCTGAGTCAACCTTGAGCCGGTGAGATTAGAACCGCTGAACTGCAGATAACAGTCAGCTGAAGTGGCCTGCAGTATTGCACCCTAACCACTGCGCCACCTCGGCTCATATACCATCCTATGTTCCTGGGACATGGTGGCTCAGTGGCTAAGATGCTGAGCTTGTCGATCAAAAAGGTCGGCAGTTCAGCGGTTCGAATCCCTAGCGCCGCATAACAGAGTGAGCTCCCGTTACTTGTCCCAGCTTCTGCCAACCTAGCAGTTTGAAAGCATGTAAAAATGCAAATAGAAAATAGGGACCACCTTTGGTGGGAAGGTAACAGTGTTCCATGCACCTTCGGTGTTTAGTCATGCCAGCCATATGACCATGGAGATGTCTTTGGACAGCGCTGGCTCTTCGGCTTTGAAACGGAGATGAACTCCACCCTCTAGAGTCAGGAACGACTAGCACGCATGTGCGAGAGGAACCTTTACCTTTTACTATGTTCCTGGCACATTCCACTGTGGAGGAGTTATCTTTTTTCATCAAAAGTGATGTGTCAACCTCTGATGTAGTGGATATGGTCTGGGAGATTTTTGATTTTTTGCGGATTGAAGCCAGAGAAATGTTGATAGAACATAGAACATTTCTAAGCTTCTTTTGGATATGATTGTTCAGATTCGGAGAGATTTTATCTCAACTCATTGGGTGTATGCCAGTTGAGAAAGTCTACCTTGCTACAATCCTTTAAGACTACAGATTAGTCAGTTATTGTCATTTTATTACAGATACGTGTGTGTGTGTGTGTGTGTGTGTGTGTGTGTGTGTGTGTGTTGGGGATGAGTGTGTCTGCTTCGTTGTACTTCTGCTGCTTGAGGTAGCTTTGTTGCCCTTGGTGCCTTCCGAATGTTGTCCTATTTATTTCAACTCTCTTTATTTTTCTATTAAAAACACTTTGGAAGTCTAGCCAAAATAAATCAAGAGGATTTTTCTAAACTAAGAGTCCATCTAGCACCTAGATTTTGGAAAGCTCGGCGTTTATCTTTCCAAACAGAAAAATACACGTGGCTTATAAAATGGGAAAGAGTTTTGAATATTTTCCTCCTTTTTTATGTATAAAAAGGTCTGCTTTGTGGGTGGAAGAGATAGGGGAACAAAATGTCTGGGTGACATCCTTTGTCATGTGGCAGATCTAACCAGCTCGGAAATGGCTCACATATGCGTGTCTTCCAGAATTGCAGACAATATCTCTCCCCCGCCCCAAAGGCATAGACATCCTGAGGTCACTTCCTGAAGCAGGATTTAAGAGCGGTCTTCCCAATTCAATAGTCTGGTCTCTCTGCCAGTGTTCATTGTACTTGGTACAAGCCTGTTTCTAAAGTTGAGCTGTGTTGCTTGTGGTTGAGGGGGCGTGGTTGATTGCATTAGATTAACAGATTTTAACAGTTTAACAGAGTTGGAAGGGACCTTGTAGATCATGTAGTCCAACCCCCCACTCAAACAGGAGACCCAACACCATTTCTGACAGATGGCAGTCCAGTCTCTTCTTAGAAGTTTCCAGTGATGAAGGTCCCACAACTTCTGAAGGCGACTTCTGTTCCATGAGTTGATTATTCTCACTGTCAGAAAGTTCCTCCTTGTTTCTAGATTGAATCTCTCCTTGTTCAGTTTCCATCCATTATTCCTTGTCTGGCCTTCAGGTGTTTTGTAAAACAGCTTGACCCCATTCCTCTCTGTGACAGCCTTTCAAATATTGAAGACTGCTATCATGTCTTCCCTGGTCCTTCTCTTCACTAGACTAGCCATGCCCAGTTCCTGCAAACGTTCTTCATATGTCTCTAGTTCCTTAATCATCCTGGCTGCTCTTCTCTGCACTTTTTCTAGAGTCTCAACATTTTTTTATAGTGTAGTGATCAAACTAGATTCAGTGCTCTAGGTGTGGTCTTACTAGGGCTTTTTAGAGTGGTATTAGTACCTCACTTGATCTTGATTATATCCCCCTGTTAATGCAATTTCTGTTAATGCATCAACCCATTGCTTCTTATATTACCTTGAATTCTGTCCCGTGTGATTTTTATGGATTACATTTTAGGGCCCAATGCCTGAAATAAAGTCCTAGTATGAGCGTGCTTTTTTCCAGAAGCAAATCATTCACTGGCAATCCATCACACTGAAAATCACATCCTTTGAGGAAGCCCCTCTGAAGACCACCAGTGAAGGGAAGGAAGCTCCTTTTCAATCCATTTTGTTTCAGAATGGGGCATCAAATTGCTTCCATGCCTTGCCCTCCACTTCGTGATGTTCCTCCCTCCCCCTTTGAAAACATTCTTATTTAACATCAGGGATGGAGCACAATTGCTTTTTTTGTTTACCCTTCAGCTGGCAACCCCCTCCTCTTTTTCCTACCATCCATCTATAGTGTTTCTTCCCCTTCCCCTTGTCTCCCCCCCCCCCCCGTTCTTTGCTTGAATACCTTGGTTAGAAACAAAGGGGTCCCTATTTGTTTTTGGGTTGTGGTTTTGTTTTGTTTTTTTTGCTCAGGAAATCCTCCCTTTATCAACAAGGAGTTTTCCAAATGCAAAACTTCTCCAGCTGCTTGGAATGGTTTATTGACAGGTTCATCCTTGTCATCTTGACCAGGGTCTTTGCGCTGAATTAAAGGTTTGGGTTTTTTTTGCAATCAGTGTGTGTGAGTCCACTTTACCGAAGCTTTGATTCATCAGACGATGAGGGGGGAATGTGACTTGCGTGACATGAAAAACTTAGATCGCTTGTTTCAATTTCCTTTTTGAAGTAACAGTTGTAAGGGACAGGTCCTCAGTTTGACAGGCACTAATTTGTCAGATGGAGAGGAAGTTCAGATGAAAAGCATACTGACTGCATTCAAAGTCCGATAAATTTTATCTCAACTCATTGAGTGTATGCCAGTGGAAAAAGTCTGCCTTGCTACAATCCTTTTAAGACTACAGATTAATCAGATATGATCATTTTATTGCAGGTAGGTGTGTGTTTGTTGGGGAGAGGTTGAGCGTGTCTACTTTGTTTACTTCTGCTGCTTGAGGTAGCTTTGTTGCCCTTGGTGAATCCACTTGCTGCCTTCTGAATGTTGTCAGAGGCATCATACTTACTTATCTCAACCCTCTTTATTTTTCTATTAAAAACACTTTGGAAGTGATGAAAGAAATGTCCTTCTGGGTTCAGCTCCAAGTGGGGAAAAAGACACTGGAGACATGGAGACTGCTTGGAAAGATAGTTTATTGTTGGACAGGACCACATGGCTTGAGCCCTGAACAGAAAAGGTGATCACATGCTTCAATGTTGGTGGAGAAGAAGAGAAGGACTGAGGGAGGGGCTTGCTAGGCTTTTTATAACCTGTTCAGTCCCACCTCTCTGTTTCCTGTTCCTGTGTAAGAAATGTATTCTGATTGGTTGTCAGACTCCCATGGGGCCATGCAGGGGCAACTCTCTAGGCTGTGTTTTGAATCCAGGTATGGATGAGTTCTCAGATGCCATGTGGTCAGTTGAGTAAAGTTCCAACATTCCTTCCCCCTGCAGCTGCAGTGGAGAAGTCTTTATTATGTAAAAAGGACTAGCCTGGCCTTTTCAATGGCCCATTAACAGTGGGGATGGGCAGGAAGCTGCAGGCAACTATTCTGTCTTTTAAAACGTGTTTCTTTCTTTTCACATCCAGAGAAATATTCTGCCTTTTCAATATTTCCTAGGATATTTCATTTTTCTGGGAGGGGGGCTGGATGATAACTTCCCACAGAAGCCTCGCCAAAATAAACCAAAAGAGGATTTTCTAAACTAAAAATCCATCCAGCACCTAGATTTATATCTGTTAACCTGAGAGTTTGAGGCACGCATCGACATAGATCTGTGCAAACCTTTAACATCCGTGGTTTGAACTCGGATTTTGTGGGCGCTTCACAAAAGATGCCTATGTAGGTTTTTTTGGGCTGCCATACAGAAATAGTTTACCCATGCTTGCTTTTGTATAGTTTGCATGACTTTCTGATACAAGAGCTCTTGTACTCCTAAGAGATTTTCCTCCATCTTCTAATCAGGCATGGTCCTGGTGAGCATGTTAGCATGTGAGCTACAGTTAGCAAGGTGCTGCCATCTGGTGAGACATCTTTAGATTGATTAAACAGGAGACAACAGTGACTTTTTACTATTATGGGGAAACGGGGTTTCCAATTGTTATTTATTTACTTGAAAGATTTGGTAGTTGACAGCAGGAATTGGGCAAAACTCACTTAACAAACGCCTTACTTAGCAACTGAAATTTTGCTGAATTTGGGCTCAACTGAGATTGTAAGTTGTGGACTACCTGCACAACTGTGTTTCCATTGCGCCTTCATAAACCTATAATCCTCTGCCTTCTTTTGGCATATATTCCAGTGCAATCTTCTCTTGTACAGATCTGTTCTTAAATTGGTTGCTGGGCAAATCTGAGTGGTATGTTGCTTTGTGTTCCTCTTTGCTAAGTCTCACCACCGTTAGATGCTTCAAAAAGTGTATAACATTCTAGTCTATTTCCATACATACTTGTACTTAAAATAATTTGTCCGGCATCTGTCATTTGGCTTGTCTGCTCAAATCATAGATCAGGAATGTGACTGCGTTCCCCTTCGCTGCAGACTCGTACATTAAATACATTTAAATAAAATGCTTGGTTTGCATTTTGAAAACAAAGCAAATTTTGGAGGACTCTGATTATCATCTCTCAACTTGGAAAGGGTGCATTTATCCCTGAAAGAAGAGCAGGTTTAGTGTTATGGAGGCAGCAACGGATCATTGACCCATGGCAGTCTTCTGGACAGTCTATGGGGATTGGGGAGGGGGAGTTTAACAGATTGAGTTGGAAGGGACCTTGTAGATCATCTAGTCCAACCCCCCCCCTCCCAAGCAGGAGACCCTATACCATTTCTGACAAATGGCTGTCCAATCTCTTCTTGAAAGTCTCCAGTGATGAAGCTCCCACAACTTCCGAAGCCAACTTCTGTTCCATGGGTTGATTGTTCTCACGGTCAGAAAATTTCTCCTTATTTCTAGCTTGAATCTCCCCTTGATCAGTTTCCATCCATTGTTCCTTGTCTGGCCTTCGGGTACTTTGGAAGATAGGTTGACCCCCCTCATCTCTGTGGCAGCCCCTCAAATATTGAGATACTGCTATCATGTCTCCCCTGGTCGTTCTCTTCACTAGACTAGCCACGGCTAGTTCCTGTAACCATTCTTCATGTGTTTTAGTTTCCAGTCCCCTAATCATCCTGGTTGTTCTTCTCCGCAATTTTACTAGGACCTTAATGTCTTTGTTACAGTGTGATGACCAAAACTGGCTGTAGTATTCTAGGTGTGGTCTTACCAGGGCCTTATAGAGTGGTATTAGTACCTCACTTGACTTGATTGTATCCCTCTGTTAATGCAATTTAGGATTGCATTGACTTTTTTGGCTGCCAGACACCAGAAAATGTTCTGGTGGTTCTGTTCTTTTCTCTAATAGTTGAGTCCATTCACTGTTGGCAAAGTCAAGAGATCAAGGCAGAGATTCTTGACACTTGGGGTACCTTGACACTTTCTCCCCCTGTTTATCATTGTCATTGGGTTAAGCCATCTATACGTTTGAGGTCAGGTATCTTACATCTCAACTCTTAGACTTGACTAAGTAATATCAAACTCTTGTCCCATTGACTGGGGGCTGTATAGGTTTGGATGAAGAGAAGTAGGCTCAGGTCAACCCTGACAAGACTGAGAGGTTGTGAATTTGAACCATCCAGGTCTTCTAGGACAGGGGTCCCCAGCCCCTGGTCCATGCACCGGGTTAGGGCTGAGGCATACCAGAAATTGGGTTGCACAAACAAGCGAAGCCCCATCCGCGGGATGCAGGCAGCATTTGAAACCACAGCCCCTCTGGGAAGCATTTCTCCGGACTTTGGAAAAAGTGCAGCGAAGAGCAATTAAGGTGATTAAAGGCCTGGAGACTAAAACATATGAAGAAGGATTGTAGGATTTAGGTATGGCTAGTCTAGAGAAAAAAAGGATTAGGGGTGACATGATAGCAGTATTCCAGTATTTGAAGGGCTGCCACAAGGAGGAGGGGGGTCAACTTATTCTCCAAAACACCAGAAGGCAGGACAAGAAACAATGGATGGAAACTAATCAAGGAGAGAAGCAACCTGGAATTAAGGAGAAACTTCCTAACAGAGAGGACAATTAACCAGTGGAACAACTTGCCCTCAAAAGTTGTGGGTGCTTCATTACTGGAGGTTTTTAAGAAGAGATTACTGTAGACCAGGGATCCTCAAACTTTTTCAACAGGGGGCCAGTTCACAGTCTCTCAAACTGTTGGGGGGGCTGGACCAGATGGGTGGGCGTGGCTCGGTGGTCATGTGACTGGGTGGCCGTGGCCAATTTAGCAGTCCAAACAATACACACGAATTAAACTTTTGTTATGCTCCTAGGGGTGGAAAGCAGGTTAGTCAAGGGATGTGGCTGCCTTGGGTTGTGTATGAAGGGTGTGTGTGTGTGTGTGTGTGTGTGTGTGTATTTGTGTGTCCCACTCCTTCCCTCTCTCTTCCTCTCTCTCTGGAGGTCAGGAAGACCACGAACAGGATGCACAAAAGATGGGTGGGGCCCCCAGGTAGGTGGTGTGATGTGGGCAAGGCAGCCTTGTGGTCTCACGCAGGCTGGATTAATGACTTCGGTGGGCCGTATCCGGCCCGCGGGCCATAGTTTGAGGACCCCTGCTGTAGACAGTCACTTGTATGAAATGGTATAGGGTGTCCTGTTTGAGCAGGGAGTTGTAGAAGACCTCCAAGCTCTATTCTTAATTAAATAACCAGTCCTGGAAGCTAAATACTAAATAGCAGATTGAGATCTAGGATTGCCAAGAAATGCTACCTGTTCCACACACTGAGCCAAGTAGATTCCAGGAGACTCAGTGCGTGGCTGGGACAGTAATCCCTAGAAGGAGAGCTTTAGATTTGTTAAACACCTGGGAATGATTTGGGACTGTAATGGTGTGTAAGAACAACCTTGGAATAATGGGAGGGAAAAGTACCGCCTAGCCCTAGGGAATGAGCTGATAAGAGACGGCATAGCCCACAGGTGCATGATGGGAAGAGGGGAAAAAAATTAGGAAGGACCCTCCCTAACTTACCATGTGATAAAATGAGCTGGCTGGAGATTTTTACTTCCAGACTTTCAAGTGTCTGCTAAAGCAGCTCTACCATAGAATAGAATTCTTATATTCATCTTGTCAGGTTTCCTACCTAACTTTTTACGAGGAGGACTGATATCACTTGAACTAAAGTAGAACAAAAAGGTAGGCAAAACAGCTTTTAAAACAATCCTTGGGGGAGAGCAGCTGGTTTGGAGGAATTAAGATGTGTTAACAAATGCTAAAAGAATAGGAGCAGACTTGAGAAGTGGTTGGTGGCATTCAGAAAAAATGAAGAAAAAAAAAAGATTTATGCCAACATTTGAAAAAGAATGTGGTACAATATATAGTTGTTTATATGCCAATGCCAGAAGTCCCTGGTCCTCATGGGGCAGTAAGAGTGCTTGTATAAAAGAACAGAATTAAAATGGTGGAAAGGAGAGAACTAGCAAGGGAGGAAGAAGGGGAGAGATATTGCTTTTATATCAAGAAGAAAACTAGATGCCTCCATAAAAATAATTATGGGTTGCAACATTTATTCCTAAATGTAAAATACATCTAGGGATATGATGGATTGTTAAAAAAAACACTTGAGGGTGATTTTGTTGACTTTTAAAAGAAACTAGGGAAGCATGCTTAGAGGTTCTAATGGTGGACCAATAAACTGAGAAAGAGATGTACAGGAAAGCTTAAGAGGTCTGTATCTCTTTGCCCTGCATGCAAATTATTTAAAACCAAAATCATTGAAGCTCAGCTCGAATTTCAAAATGTAAGACAAGGTTAACTGAATCCAGGAAGAGACCAGCCTGGTTTTCTAGCAGTGCTGTAAAAATGAAGGCAGGTGTCTTAAATTATAATTTATCAATTAAAATGGCCGTAGTGAGAAGAAGAAAATGGAGGAAGGGCTAGTGAAGGTCAATATAAAAGGAATGAAAAAAAAAACTGGCAAGGAAAGAAAGAAGGATTAAAACACATGGTCTTGATTGCATGTACTTGATACTCAAAAGGCAAATTTTGTAGAAAAGATATAGAAAAAAGAAATAGAGATAAGAAAGAGTAGGCTTTCCTGATGGAAAATCAATGACCTTGATCTGAGCATTTAGTGGGATAAAAATATAAAACATAAATATTGGGTAGACGTACTGGGATATTTGCCAAACCTTTAGCTCTGGATTTCAACTGTCCCTGGAATATGTAGTTGTTAGAAGTCATGTCCAATCCATCATGACCTCATGGACAATGTTCCTCCAGGCCTTCCTGTCCTCTACCATCCTCTGAAGTCTATTTAAGCTCATGCCTACTACTTCAGTGACCCATCCAGCCACCTCATTCTCTGCCATCCCCTTCTTCTTTTGCCCTCCATCTTTCCCAGCATGAGACTCTTCTCCAGTGAGCCCTTCTTTCTCATTAGGTGGCCAAAGTATTTGAGTTTCATCTTCAGGATCTGGCCTTCTAAAGAGCAGTCGGGGTTGATCTCCTCTAGGACTGACCTGTTGGATCGTCTTGTAGTCCAAGGGAACACAGGAAATTCAATATATTGCAAAAGACTAAATCTAGAGTGTGACCATTATAAAACTAGGATACTAAGTTCTCGCATCCTCCTTCCTTCCTTCACCTCTGTTGGTCCTTCTAGCTGTGTATTTCAATAACAGCAACTTCCCAGGGATTTTTCCTAACCCATGTAAGAAATGCTGGGAATTGGACTTGCCTGCTAGGGGTCAAGAGCCCTGACCCTGATCCCTAACAGCTGGGGTTGGCAGTGAAGATGAGTCATAGGCCAGTGATTCTGTAGCTGAGATTCCTTATAATTCCCCACCCTTCTCCAAAGCAGACAATACAGATGTCAGTCACCCAATAACCCATCCGTCTTGCCACAACCAGAGTTTAGACTTACAAGTGAGGCCTCTTTTAGATACATTATTTCTAGACGGGGATGTGGCTGCATTTTTAAATACTATTTTAAAGCTCAATTTTAAAGTTTTCTTGGCAACAGCATAGAAGTGGTATGCTCTTGTCTTCTTCTACAATGTTTGGACATCCCACTTTAGTGTTCTTCGTACCAGGTATTAACTAAGAGAGTTGGGACCAGAAACTCCATTGTTAAGCAACGTTGCAAGTTGAAAAACCGGATGATTGTGCTGGTTAACCATGACAGTTGTGGCAGGAACGACTTGCCTCCAGAAGATGTGGGTCAGTGGTGGGTTCCAGATCCCGTTCCAACTGGTATGGTTGAAACTTGCCTAGTGTCGTCCACATGAACATGTGCAGCGTGCGCGCACATGCATCGTACCTGCCAGCGATGCCTCCATAAGCCTTCGCGATGCTCCAGCTGCTCGGCGGAGCATCGCGCAGGTGCCATATGTGCCGTGCATGGAAGCGCCGAAGGCTTTAAAGGACAGGTAAGGAGCTTGGGCGGGTGGGTGGGCCCTCCGGAGCACTGTACCGAAATGGTACCCGGTGCTCCAGGCAGGCTCCGGTATGCCCGTACTGGGGCGTACCGTCCAATTTCTTCTGGACAACCATTTGTTCTGAATGGTTATAGGGTCTTCTGCTTGAACAGTGGGTTGGACTAGAGGACCCTCAAGACCCCTCCCAATTCTGTTATTCTGTTAAATGTTAACCTTCCCAATCTAATATTCCACCCACCCTCCCCCAGAGTTGTGTTAGACCACAACTCCCATTATCTCCAACCATCATAAGTTAGAAAATCGATGGTTGCAGGCATCATGATGAATCTATTTGTAAAATAAATCTTTTAGATGAAAATCTTTTGCATCCATATTGGCTGTGTCTCTAGCTATAAAACTGCCCCTCTTGTCTCCCCTGCTATCACCATAGGAAGTCGGGTGAGGGAAGAGGAAAAAAAAATGATGCTGCCAAAGCAGAGCATTTGTTTTATTAAAACTACCCGGGGAAATTGTCTGCAGAGTTTATCTTGCCAAAAGAAACATGAGAACCGTATCACTAACAATTGTTAGGACGCTCTTCTGCAAATGCCATACAAGGAGAAGTTTTATCAGATTTTTTTGCAAATGTTTAAAGGGCAGTTAATAATCAGGCTTGCACGAGCTTGGAGCCATCAAGGTAAGAGAACACCAAGTATGGTTATGCTGTGTTGGGTCTTAATAGCATCTGTGGCTTTGACAAATCTTAAGTGGGCTTCACTGAACTCAACAGAGCTCCAGCAAGACCGCCTCGCCTCGTATGTTTTGAGAGAGAGCGAGAGAGAGATGCACAGCGTAATCCACTTGTAAAAAATGTACTTAACTGTGTCTTGTTAAGCATTGGCCTTGTTCTCTTGGCCAGACTCAGGGTAACTCGGAGCGCACGGATCTCCAGGTTCTCCACGTTTTGAGACTTTAGGGTAATGAATGTACAAATGTACATCATTAACATTCTGTAAAGCATTCTTTTTCTCCCCTCTCCTCCCCAAAAAACCTGTTTTGGGCTGCCTGACTAGAATTCTACCTTTGATTAACAAAATAGTATTTGCAATGTTTATAAGGGACCAAAGGATTCATTTGGTTGTTGTCCATTTGGAAACAAGTATGTTAAAAAAAAGTTTTGCAAATGTTTTGGTACCAGTCAACTCTGAATTGAACCTGGCTGAAGCCATCTTGTGCTGCTTCATAGTTGCCATGCGCTATGGGTGGGAAGGATGAGGGGGAAATAGCTAGACGGTCTTGTAGACCAAATAAAGGGCTCTCCCATGGGAACCAAGGTCATCCCAACAGGTGGCAGTAGGAGGAGGAGGAGCAGAAGTGGTGAAAGGAGCCTGCTAGCCGCTTTGATTGGACAATGTGACCTATGACATCTGGGGAAGGAAACATTTGCTCTTTTAATTATATGGTAACCGCAGGAAACTTTTAGAGTTGGTTTTCACTGGCTGTGCCGATATGATGTGTCCAATAAACAAGTTCTCTGAGGAACGTTCCTGCCTTGGAGTTCTGATTTTTGGGATGTGTTACTCAGAACATTGACAGTACCATAAAGCTGACCACATTTATTGTGATACAAATCCGGGAAAATTAGTGCGGTTCTTTCTAGATGTTTAAGACCGTGTGTTGTCTTCAATTTACAACTGTTTGGGTAGAAACTGTTCAAAATTTCAGTGGCACTGAGAAAAGTGCCTTATTAGGGACTCCTCACACTTATGACTGTTGCAGAATCCCCATCATGGTCATGCGACCAAAATCCGAACCCTTGACAGCCCGGATGTATTTTTTGATGGTTGAAACAACCTGAGGTCATGTAATCATCATTTGTGACTTTTCCAGATGCCTTTTGACAAGCAAAGGGAATGGGGAAAGTCAGATTCGCTTAAAGACTTCACAATTCACTAAACAACTGGTGATTCACTTAACAACTAAGGCAAAAAAAGAGTTGTAAAATCTGATATGACTGCCTTGCTTAGCAATACAAATTCTGGTCTTAATTATGTTGTAAATAATGGAATCCCCTCTGTTGTGTCCCTAATCCTTGTCCCAATGGCAGGAACTATAAGCCAAACTGGAGACCAGGGTATTTTAATCAGTTGTCGTCTCCTCCTCCTCCTCCTCCTCCTCCTCCTCCTCCTCCTCCTCCTCCCCTTCCCCTTCTCCTCCTCTTCCCCCCTCCCCCTCCTCCTTCTTCTTCCGCCCTAGCCATCATAGGAGGTTGGCGATCATGTTGGCAATCCTGTTAACGTTATTAATAATTATTAATATGTGTTTATTGAACTAATGGTTTTTTTTTTGTTTTTATTTTTTCCCTTTAGCGTTCTGGGTCATGAAACTTAATCCACAGCAAGCTCCATTGTATGTGAGTAAACCATTTTTTCTTTTCAATTTACATTTTCCATCTGGGGATTTAGACATTAGGAAATCGTTATGGCTTATCAATCACTGAATCAGATGCTGTCAGTTGGATAATTTTAATAATTAAAACCTGTGGTGTAATGGCTGTAGGAGTGTTGGCAATATTTGTGCCTCAGCTCGGAACACTTGTGAGCAGAATGTAGGTGAGCAAAATTGTGAACAGTCCTCTTTGCAAGCAAGAACATGTTCTCCTCTTTCTTTGGAGTTCTCCTAGATACCCTGATGTGGGTAGACCTTTGACTTGGTTGCCTTTTCAGCCACTATCTTATGATCTTATGGGCACCAAAAGTAAAGTTATGGGCACCACAACGATTCCACCAATAGTACTTGATTACTATAGGATGTATGAACACAATCTTGAAAGCCCATTTGCAACCTTCACTGGGCCTTTTGAAGGACAACCAGATTCAAGCAAGGTTCTTCTGACTTCTTTCTCATACTTTCTACTTTCTGATCAATTGTTTTGCCTCCCCTACTTCTCAAAGCCAGGACTACATTCCTTGCTCTCCAAAGTTTCTCCCCTTGCTCTCCAAAAGACCCAAATCTCCATGAGGTTTTGACAACCTCATCTCGAAGAGATCACATTTATAACCTGCTGAATTAGCTACAGATTCCTGACGATTTACAACAATAAAAGCATTATCTCTGCCCATCCTACATCTTCTAACAAAATGAGCATGTTCCAGGCTCTCTCTTTAAAGCAGTGGTGCTTGATGGGACCTGTAGCCATGCCTTTTTTTGTTACATTGCTTACCCATTAGAACAAGTGTCTTTTGTGTGCATACTTCCACCTCACAAACATGATTCAGTTGTCCTCAACCTTGTTGAGCCATATTCTGGAAGATAAGTATATAATTGATGAACCCCAGCTATACAATGTTGACATATTGTCTTATGAGTTTCTTTTTTATTGACAACTAGCTGATAACCTGGGTATTTATTTATCCCAACCCTCCTTCCGTGAATGTTGCTGCAATTTCTAATGTTGGGTTTCCCCCACTTTACCAGAGGAACCCTTGTGGAGTACTGGGAAGCCATTACCACGGCAACTCCACAGTGCAGTATAGTAGAATTCATTTTAAGAAAGGACAGTAGAAGCCATTTTAAGGCACAACAGGCTGTATCTTAACAGAACACATACCCTGAGGAGTGTTAGGGGTGTCTTAACCCCCACAGTATTTGCTTCCAGAGAGTAAGTTATCTGTGTACCAAGTTTGGTTGAAATTACTCAAGGCGTTCCAGAGTTATGCTGGAACAAACACACACACACTCATGTATGTATGTATGTATGTATGTATGTATGTATGTATGTATGTATGTTTTATTTGCAATATGGGGTGGCCTTCTTGATGTACTTTACTCAGAGCGATGATTAGTTGAGTCAATACATATAAATATATAAGTCAAATAACAGAAAAATTAAGATCTCCAGAGAAAAGGTCAACCATAATGATTGTGTATCTGGCTATGTTTGCTTGGGATACATTTGCTTGGAATGTTGAAGAAAGGACCCTGCATTTCTTCTGTTATGACAGGGCCTTCCTTTATTAATCTCCTTTGATAAAAAAGGAATGCTTTATAAGCTAGGCTTCTTTTGATCCACTATTTACCTTGTGGCAAGATGTAACCCAATGGAGCGGTGGGAGGGAAATATTTCTTGGATGACAAAGGAAAGTCTATATTTTTACAACCAGGACTGCATCTTCAAATGCCTGAAGGTGATTCTGGAAGTCAACCACAGATGTAGCTGCTCGTCTGTCATCCTTTTTTTATATGAAAAATATTTGGAAAGTAAAAGAGGCAGTGCCAGAGGTTCAGGGACAATGTCAAGAGGGATTTGTCTGTAGGGCAAAGAACAAAAAGGATGCTCCATGTTTGAACCATCTTTACTTGTCTTAAGGGACGCTGTGCCTCAGTGGCTAAGATGCTGAGCTTGTCGATCAGACCAGGGGGGCCTTTGCCCAGGTTCACCTGGTGCACCAGTTGCGGCCCTATCTGGACCAGGAGGCACTTCGAATAGTCACTCACGCCCCCGTCACCTCAAGACTGGATTACTGTAACGCACTCTACATGGGGCTGCCCCTGAAGAGTGTTCGAAGACTGCAGTTGGTTCAGAATGCAGCCGCCCGAGCGATAATGGGTGTACCCAGATACACCCATGTTACACCTATCCTCCGTGAGCTGCACTGGCTCCCCATTGGTCTCCGGACCCGCTTCAAGGTGCTAGTCGTTACTTTTAAAGCCCTACATGGTACTGGACCTGGCTACCTGAGAGACCGTCTCCTGCCATTTACCTCCCAACGACCAATAAGATCACACAGGTTGGGCCTCCTCCAGGTGCCGTTGACCGGACAATGCCGGCTGGCGGCCCCCCAAGGGAGGGCCTTCTCTGTAGCTGCACCGGCCTTATGGAACGAGCTACCCGCGGAGATCCGGACCCTTACCACTCTCCCGGCCTTCCGTAAATCGACTAAGACCTGGCTGTTGAGTAATATTCCAGCCCCACGTGACTGAATGGTGATTTTGTTTTAAATAATTGTATTTTTAATACTTTATGTCTTTGCTTTGTTGTGAGCCGCCCAGAGTCCCCTGGGAGTGGGCAGCATACAAATTTTATTAAAGTTACAAAGTTACAAAGTTTGGTGGTTCGAAAGCTGACCTGTCCCATTGCTCAAGTTTTGACAACCTCTGGATTGAACTGTTGAGCTTGTTACACATGGGAGTTGGGACCCAAACCATTCATTTTTCAACTCTGTGCTTAACTTTTTCCCTTCTTCTCTCCTTTTTCTCGCCCCCCCCCCTCTTTTCTCATTCTCAGCCTTGGATGAGAACAGTGGAGCGCCACCAAGTGGCCTCTGTTAAACCTGCCCTTTGGCTTTTAATCATGATCCCCAAAACGTCTTCTCCCATCTCTGCTTTCTCCAGCTCTGCTGGCCAGGGAATTCTGGTAGTTGAAGTTCACACATCTTCAGGTTAGCAAGATTGAGAAAGACTTGTTTAGAAAACTTGGAAGTTTGTGAACATGAAAGTCCCAGAGCTTCTCTGTGAGATGACACTGGATTTCCTCTCTATTCTTCTCTGTGTTTTAAAATAAGTTGCCAACACATTGTCCGTGCCCCACTCAAAAGAATAAATACTTTTAGACGGTTTGCTTCATCGAAAGTTCAAGAATACAAGTTAACATTCTGTGTGGCTTCCTTGCACTTCTTTTAAATGAAAAACAACAGGCCATTTTGTATATCGCAAACTCTCCCTACCAAGTTGGACGCTCTTAATAAATGTCACCAATGGCCGTTGCCTGCTTGTCAAAAGAGTTGATGAAAGATGTCAGAGTGCTTTTTATGTACACCTTCTTGGACAATTGTCCTTCAGCATTTGTGATACGGTTTCGTAGCCAGCTGTGAGGTGAATGGTTGCCAACTGCCCCCACCCCCCGAAACTTCACAGTTTGATATTAATCATCCAGCGCTATCAAGCAGAATGAATGTGTTATGAGTAAGTGTTGAGTATTTGTTGTCTCGCTGACATTCTACATTTAGTAATAATAATAAAGAAAGCTTGCCCTTCAGCCTAAAGCAAAAACAGCCGAAGCCATTGTGTTGACATGTAGATTTCCTGAAATTAGTTGGAGATTGGAAAGAGACTGGCATTTCTTTTAAGGGGTATAACATGTGTCAAAACAAGAACATTTTCCAGCTGCAAGATCCCTACATTACCCATGTTTCACCAATGTGCTTGCTAGCAATTTGCTTTCTCTGAAGAGAAGATGGCATTGGAAAAAAAAATTGCTCTTTCTTCTGATCCAGGAGAAGGTACTTCTAGTTAGAACTCCTATGTTATCAGGTGGAACGCATCAGGGCCATATCTTAAGTTGCAGTTCAAAAGATTCACTGCTCAGAACAATACACAAGAATTTGGTCAACTAAAGTTCATTACTGAATTGGTGACAGATAAAAAGGCTAATGGAATTCGAGAGGGGTTCAATTTAGAGCTTTTGTGGGAATGTCTTGCTCTAGGCTAATGTCTTGCTTAACTTGGCCCTTCCAAGCTCTTCTCCTACATCAATATCCTTTCCATTGGCTATTTTAGCTACTGGGACTTGAAATCTATAAGAAGAGTTTGGTTGGATTAATCCAAAGTCCATCTCAGTCCAGCTTCCTGTATTTCAATCTGGACAACCTCGTGACACTGAAGTGCTCACCTGCAGATGGAGACACAACTCGCTCTGCTATTATTCCCCTGCATCCAGAATCTGGAGATATGCTTCTCGAAATCTAGAATGGAATAGAATAGAATAACAGAGTTGGAACGGACCTTGGAGGTCTTCTAGTCCAACCCTCTGCTTAGGCAGGAAACCCTACACCACTTCAGACAAATGATTATCCAACATCTTCTTAAAAACTTCCAGTGTTGGCGTGTTCACAACTTCTGGAGGCAACCCGTTCCACTGATTAATTGTTCTAACTGTCAGGAAACCACCTCCTTAGTTCTAAGTTGCTTCTCTCCTTGATTTCCATCCATTGCTTCTTGTTCTACCCTCAGGTGCATTGGAGAATAGCTTGACTCCCTCTTCTTTGGGGCAGCCCCTGAGATATTGGAACACTGCTATCATGTCTCCCCTAGTCCTTCTTTTCATTAAACTAGACATACCCAATTCCAGCAACCGTTCTTTATATGTTTTAGCCTACAGTCCCCTAATCATCTTTGTTGCTGTTCTCTGCACTGTTTCTAGAGTCTCAACATATTTTTTACATCGTGGCGACCAAAACTGGATGCAGTATTCCAAGTGTGGCCTTACCACCCTTGGTCCTTTTGAACTCTGGCTCTTGACATCTTGCACCTAACAGGTTCTTCTCTTACTCAAAGGTTGAGGTTTCCTCGAGAGTCACTTAGGTGAGATGGCCAGTTTAGAAATCGAGTAAACCATTAAAAAGAACGAGAGGGCAGGATTCAAAAGAAACCAGAAGAAACCTCTGGAAAACCCCATGTTCCTGCTGTCCCAACCCCTTTTAGAATTCCTTCCACACATCTTCACGTTTCAGAAAGGTTTGCGACTCGAAAGAAAAGCTGACTGTTTTTAAGTGTCTGCCGAATGGCGGAAAGCAATCTGTTTTCCTTGGCAGTGGGGCACTGAGCCAAGTTAATGTTAGTCAGTCCAAACCAGGTACAAAATTAACTTATACTTTGTTTGCTTGTCTGGGCCAGAAGTCTGCTTTGATCTCGGGAGCCCTTTTTCTCCAAATGAGAGTTGGCAAGGCCAAGTAGTCATTTGTTAGCTGCTTTAAGTGAAGGGGGGTTATAATAACCACCTTGTGTGGTAGTGATCTCTAACAGATGACATTATTTGGGTAATAATAAACCAGGAAAAGTAAACACGCTTGAATTAAACGGCTCTTTCAGAGCTCAAGGCAGCCTTGCTGTTGCAGAGGTTCTTGTTCAGCAACCATTCAAAGTCACAACAGTGCTCAACAAGAAGACTTATGGCCTGTCCTTGAAGTTGTGACTGTCGCGGTGTCCCCACAGTCACAGGATCACGATTGGGGCACTTGGGCAACCGGCACACAGTTACAACGATCACAGCTTCCCACAGTCACATCATCACCCCTTGCGATCTTCACGGCCAGCTTCCAATAAGTCAAGTCAATGAGGAAACCAGCCACCCCCTGCTGTTGTGCTTAATGACTGCACAGGATTCTTTAACAACCACAACCTCAACTGTCATTGTGCACTGAAGATCGCATTTAATTTTGTTGTACAAGGTGCAATGACAATAAAGTAAAGTAAAGAAAGGGGAAAGGCTTCCTTGATGGCAACATTCTGGATTTATTTAAACCAGGATGCTTTGCCCTGAAAGGTGTTGAGCCTGTCTTCCTAACAGGCTGATCGGGTTTGTCGGAAATATAGGCAGTCTTTGACTTATGACCACAATTGACCCCAACATTTATGTTGCTAGGCAAGACAGCTGTTAAGTGACTTTTGCTCCATTTCTTTCTTGCCACAATTGTTCAGTCAATCACTGCAGTTGTGAAGTTAGTAAAACGGTTCTAAAGTGGATCTTTCCCATTGACCTTGCTTGTCGGAAGGTCGCAAAAGGGGATCGCAAGAACTCCGGGCATTGCAACCATCATACATACACACCAGCTTGCCAAGCTTCTGAATCTGGATCAGTGACCATGAGAATGCTGCAATGGTCGTAACTGTGAAAAACGGTCATAAGTCACATTTTTTCAGTGCCGTTGTAACTTTGAAAGGTCACTAAATGAACTGTTGTAAGTTGAGAACTGCCTATATCTGGACACAGTCCTCTGTCATTTTCTAAAAATGAGACGAGATATTTTTGTTCGCTTTCTCGACAGGAGGAAAAAAATCATTTACGGGAACGATGCAGAAAATGACCTTGTTGAGGCTGAGGGTGGGATCAAATGCATCATCAGTCTGGAGTCCCTATGCCCCCTCCCCCCAAAAAAAGAAATCTACATCCACCCTCCCTAAAAGCCCCTTGACTCTTATCTGGTGCCAATTTGCCTTGACCATTAATAGATCCGATTCTTGTGTACAGGTAATACAGAATAAAACCATAGCACATTCTGAACTCTGTTTTGGTTCCTGGTTATTTGTGCCTGATATATAATTTTTCTAATGATTAAAAGCATTCTGCTTCTGTTCCTGATTTTTACTTTTTTTTTTTGGCACCAAATTTGAAATTTACCTATGAACTTGGGTGGCTGATCCCAACTCACACAATTATTCTTCTGAGTGTTTATCAAAAGGTTGCTTGGTACAAGCACTCTCCTTGACGGTTACTCAATCTTCATCCCCCCCATATCAATCTTCATCACCCCCCATATCTATATATCTATATATCTATATATCTATATATCTATATATCTATATATCTATATCTATATATCTATATATCTATATATCTATATATCTATATATCTATATATCTATATATCTATATATCTATATATCTATTTCTATTATTTCTATTTCTACTTATACTTATATTTATACTTATATTTCTATTATTTATATTTACATTTACATTTACATTTACATTTACATTTACATTTACATTTACATTTACATTTACATTTACATTATTTATATTTATATTTATATTTATATTTATATTTATATTTATATTTATATTTATATTTATATTTATATTTATATTTATATTTATATTTATATTTATATTTATATTTATATTTATATTTATATTTATATTTATATTTATATTATTATATTTATATTTATATTTATATTTATATTTATATTTATATTTATATTTATATTTATATTATTTATATTTATATTTATATTTATATTTATATTTATATTTATATTTATATTTATATTTATATTTATATTTATATTTATATTTATATTTATATTTATATTTATATTTATATTATTTATATTTATATTTATATTTATATTTATATTTATATTTATATTTATATTATTTATATTTATATTTATATTTATATTTATATTATTTATATTTATTTATATTTCTATTATTTATATTTCTATTATCTATCTATCTATCTATCTATCTATCTATCTATCTATCTATCTATCTATCTATCATCTATCTACGTTTTTGTAGATTTTCAGGGGTACAGGTATGCAGGTCTTGGCGTGTTTGGGTCTTTTCCAGTTTAAGATTGAGAGTATCTTGGTGACTTTTTGACGAGGTCTCACTTGCCATCTTCAGTCTGGTGCCTTCAACTTCGTGCTTGTGCGAGCAAAGCACAAGCACGAAGCTGAAAACATTTATACATATACATATACATGTGTGTGTGTGTGTGTGTTTCTGTATGTATATGTGTGTGTATGTGTGTATCATACATACATACACATATATGTATGTATAAATGGCTGTGGTGTGTTTGTGTTTATGTTCCAGCATAACTCTGGAACGTCTCGAGCAATTTCAACCAAACTTGGTACACAGATGGACTTACTCTCTGGAAACAAATACTGTGGGGTAAAACACCCCTAACACCCCTCAGTGTGTGTGTTCTGTTGAGAGCCTGTTGTGGCTTAAAATGGCTTCTACCGTACTGCCTTAAAATGGCTTCTACGGTACAGCGGTGTGGAGTTGCCATATTAACGGCTTCACTGTACTCCACAAAGGGGCTCCCTCTGGTAGAAAATACAACATTAGAAATTGCGGCGAGGTTCACGGAAGGAAGGAGGGCTGGGATAAATAAATCCCTGGGCAGCGCCAAGTTATCAGCTAGTCTGGAATAAAAAAAGCAGTAATCAATAAACTGTGCCAATTTTTTTATTCTGGTTTTGTTTCTTCTCTGTCTGAAGGAAACTTCTGTTTTTCTGCCACTTTTTAAGGCTGAAGGGGATGGAGTACGGGGGTTATTTTGTTGCTCCAAAGTTTTGGAAGTTGTTTATTACCCCCAGTTCCATCAATATATCTCCCTTGTCCCTTTCTACAATAATTAGGAGCATGGATACACTTTCCTTGCATAAGGAGTTGCCTCCCTAGAGGGTTATTATGGTTTCTATTATTTGACCAGTTGTGTTTCTTGCCTTTTCTATACAGCAGGAAGACTTGAGGCCCAAACCCCAAAGGTGCTTTTTCAAGAGGCAACTGGACTTTCTTGTATTTCTTTGAAGTGTCATGCAAGGGAATTCAAAAACAGGAAAGTCCAGTTGGCTCTTGAAAAAGCACCTTTGGGACAGCCATGTCCTGGATGTCTGAGAATCTCCAGAGACATTGAGGCAAATGAAATCCAATACATTTAAGAAGAGAGAAGATTAAAAAAAAAGCCAAATGAAATCATTAGCATATAAAGATCTGGCTAAAATGATGTCTCCCAATTGTTCTTCGAAGAATAAGCCTAACTTGTCTCCACACCTTGAAAACCATTCTTAGTAACATTTTCTCCTTCTAGCACCAAACTTTTTAAATTCATCCAATTTGTCACAATAACGTAAAGGTAAAGGTTCCCCTCGCACATATATGCTAGTTGTCCCCAACTCTAGGGGGCAGGGCTCATCTCAGTTTCAAAGCCAAAGAGCCAGCGCTGTCCGAAGACGTTTCCATGGCCATGTGGCCGGCATGACTAAACGCCAAAGGCGCACAGAATGCTGTTCCCTTCCCACCAAAGGTGGTCCCTATTTTTCTACATGCTTTTAAACTGCTAGGTTGGCAGAAGCTGGGACAAGTAACAGGAGCTCACTCCCTTACGCAGCACGGCTGGCCTTTCTGATCGATAAGCTCAGCGTCTTACCCACTGAGCCACTGCATCCCTCACTTTCTTAGTAAGACCCACATGCAATTTCCCGCCCCCTTCTAGCACCAAACTTTTTAATTCATCCTATTTGTCCTAATAACTTACCGGTATGCTATTTTACTTATTATGGTTGGTTGCACATTCACCCGAATGTTTAGGTTGGATATGGAATTTCTATCCACCTGACAGGACAGGTAGAAACGTCAATGGATAATTAGGACTGCAGAAAAAACAATTGCAACCAGCCTGCCTTCCATTGAGAACCTGTATACTACATGAGCCAGAAAGAGGGCTGAGAAAATATCTACATCCTTACATCCTGGACATAAACTGTTTCATCTCCTTCCCTCAGGGTGGCGCTATAGGGCATGGTATGCCAAGACACAAAGTTTTTTCCCACCATGCCATCACTCTGCTAAACACCCACTTCTCTCAGCATTGTCTTATACCTAAAGATATTTGTAGTAGAACTATATTGCTATTGTCCTTCTTATCTTCTCATCTTCTCTTCCTTTTCATCTTCTCGTTTTCCTCATCTTCTTATCTTCCCTACTACCCTCTCCTGTTGGTATCTTATGATTATGACTGTATCCTATGAGTTACGATCTATGTCTTACCCAGGGGTGGTATTCACTTACCTTCCCTACCAGTTTGCAAATGTGAGTGCATGCGCCGCCACCGCATATGCGCATAGCCTTCTGTTTTTGGCAAAGAAAAGAACCTAAACGGGATGCCGTAGAACTGTGGTGGGGGTGGGGACCCGTGATTTCCACTACCGGTTTGGGCGAATCGGTAGAATACCACCTCTGGTCTTACCACTATGTTGTTGTTTGTGTGTACACTGAGAGCTTATGCACCGGAGACAAATTCCTTGTGTGTCAAATCACAGTTGACCAATAAAGAATATTCCTATTCCTACTGAGTTCTTCCCAAGATCTGAGAAAGAAGGACCACACTGTTGTTTAAATACAATAGCAGAATTGGAAGGGACCTTGGAGGTCTTCTAGTCCAACCCCCTGCCTAGGCAGGAAACCCTATACCATTTCAGACAAATGGCTATCCAACATCTTCTTAAAGACTTCCAGTGTTGGGGCATTCACAACTTTTGAAGGCAAGCTGTTCCACTGATTACTTGTTATAACTGCCAGGAAATTTCTCTCAGTTCTAAGTTGCTTCTCTCCTTGATTAGTTTCCACCCATTGCTTCTTGTTCTACCCTCAGGTGCCTTGGGGAATAGTTTGATTCCCTCCTCTTTGTGGCAACCCCTGAAATATTGGAAGACTGCTATCATGTCTCCCCTAGTCCTTCTTTTCATTAAACTAGACATATCCAGTTCCTGCAACTATTTTTCATATGTTTTAATCTCCAGTCCCCTAATCATCTTTGTTGCTCTTCTCTGCTCTCTTTCTAGAGTCTCCATATCTTTTTTACATTGTGGCGACCAAAACTGAATGCAGGATTCCAAGTGTGGCCTTACCAAGGCATTATAAAGTGGTATTAACCCTTCACGTGATCTTGATTCTATGCCTCTGTTTATGCAGCCTAGAACTGTGTTGGCTTTTTTGGCAGCTGCTGCACACGGCTGGGTCATATTTAAATAACATTTTAATAACATTGAAGGTCAAATCACAGGATGTAAGTTGTTCCAAGCAAAGCTGCCTTTTGCAATTGACTGATGGTAATTTTGTCAATGCCTAGGGATTCTCCAGATGTTTTCGGATTCCACCTAAGGTGCCTATTACTAAACAGATCTGTTCCATGAATGGATGTTAAATTTTTTGTAAAGGCTAAAAGTTCATACGCTTCTCTTTTTCTTCTTTCCCTTGATCGTTTAGGGTGACAGCATAATCACCATATTGCTTACTGAAGATGATCATGTTGAAAGTGACGATGTGATTTTTTACCTCGTTTTCACTGGATCTGCCCTTCAACATTGCACTAGCACTAGGAAGCTTGATTCAGGGAGGTTGGAAACCGTTGCTCCAGGTAAGCTTGCAAAAATAGGAGGCATAAAATCCTATCCATCCCTTTGCGCAGCTCTTAGTGCATTGGGTCCGTGCATCTGAATGGAGCACGGGTACAAAACTGGCACTCTCCCCATAGGAGTAGCATCGTGCCTGGGCACTCTATGGGGAAGCATGGTTTGCTTGTGAGCTAGAGTGCCCAGGAAGAACTGGTCTGTAACTTGGATAGAAAGGTGGGCAGAGGAGAACGCTTCCAGCGAATGACTTCTTTGTCGGAAAAAAGGGAAGGTGGGGAAATAGAGGTGAAAACCATGGAGAACTTCACACAACTCTGAATCTAGCTTAGTAAAAGAGAGTTTGGTCTTATGACACCAGTTTGCTTGAACCTGTGTGTTGCATTGTGCTCAACATGCTAAAACAAGAGCTGGCTCTCCCAAGCATCCTGAACCACTAAGCCCCCACTTCCAGCATAGGGGAGATTGGCTGGAACATCACTGGTGAAGTGGATTTTTAGAAAAGAGTGCAGCTTCCAGAGAAGATGGTCCCTTTGGCTCCCTTTGGAAAAAAACAGTGGGGCTTTCAAAGAATTGCTGGCACTAATTATGTGGTGGGAATTCTCCTCCCTCCCCACTCCCTCCCCCCCTCTTTCTATTTTCCTTCCCCTCTCTCTTTTTCTTCTTTCTTTCTTTCTTTCTTTCTTTCTGTCTTTCTTTCTTTCCTTCCTTCCTTCCTTCCTTCCTTCCTTCCTTCCTTCCTTCCTTCCTTCCTTCCTTCCTTCCCCTTTCTCTCCTTTCCTTGCTTATTCCCTCCATCTTTCCCTTCATCTTCCTTCTTTCCTTCCCTCTCACTGAGAGACCATGGAAGTCCAGGCACTTTCAACAGTGACTTCCTTCCTTCCTCCCTCCCTCCTCCTCTCCCTTGCAAAATACTCTGCCTAGTTAGTTCTTAATGATTGTTAGGCTTTTAAGTAACAAAAATATTCGCATTTATTTTATTTGCATTTAATATTTTCATTTTAACGAATCGTACCAAGGATAAACGTAAGGGTTTTGCAAACCCAAGAAGAGCTGGGTAGATGTTTCTGAAATTAGGGCTCTATATACACAGTTTGCATTACCGAGAGCTGAATGTTGTCATTTCCTTTGCTCTGAATAATTTTGCTGCTCCAACTCATTGCAGAGGCAGGGAGTGGTGTCTCCACCCATTGTCCACTGGAAATTGGATTCAGTCATTTTTTGCAGAGTGTCATAGGGTCAACCTCACCATCTCCTGATGGAACTGGGAAAAGACTCTCTTTTCAAACAACGAAGAGCCATTTCCAGTCTGGGAAAACAATGCAGATGTTGATAGACCAGTGAAATGACTCATGATGAGGCAAACTTTCTTATATTCCTACACTTTTCAAAAGTAACAAAGGTGGGGGGGAAAGCAGCTCGCTTTTTAAACCGAACGCTCTTGTGAAATTCAACAGCCTAAGAAGGAGGGAAAAAATCTTTTGGCCATCATGCTCTCCTTTGACCTTCACCAGGACCTCAAGAGTTTGAGAAACCCAACTGGGTCAGGAATCATCCCTCCCCATCTCTTGGTTTGCTGCTCTCTTTGGTCACTTGCTCCTGTTATTTGCTTATCTCATCAAAGACTGACAGAACCAAAAAAGCACGAAGCACGACAAAACCCCTTTTATTAACAAATGTGAATTCCTCTCATTCACCTTCAGCAAAGACCTGGCAAACAGTCTTTCAAAGGTGAAGTTATGACCACAGACCTCATCTAGCTTGGAAAGCTGCCATGGAAATATTTTCCAAACGCAGTGCTGTGCAAGGAAAGACTGGGCACAGAGTCTCTGAGTCTCTGAGATTCAGGGACAGATCTTAACACTCCTGAAACGAATGAATGAACAAACCAATTGTTTCCTGCAAAAGCCCACTCCCCTTTTGCTCCTTTTTTATTTCCTCTGGGAGGGGCCAATCACCGTCCACCTGTGGCTTTACTCCCACATCGACCCTGATTTCTGAGTTGTTCTTTTCTTCTGGCAGTTGTGTGCATGCATATTCCTACACTTTTCAAAAGAGCCAAGGTGGCGCAGTGGTTAAATGCAGCACTGCAGGCTACTGCTAGATCAGCAGGTCAGCGGTTCAAATCTCACCGGCTCAGGGTTGACTCAGCCTTCCATCCTTCCGAGGTGGGTAAAATGAGGACCCAGATTGTTGGGGGCAATATGCTGACTCTCTGTAAACCGCTTAGAGAGGCCTGAAAGGCCTATGAAGCGGTATATAAGTCTACTGCTATTGCTATTGCTACCCTGGGAACAGGCTCCAGTTGTTCCTCTGCCTCTCTGCTGTCTAGCTCTGAAGGCAGCTGAGAACTGCCAGATGGCCTTGGCCCCACCTCTGCCTCTGATGCAACACCCTCGTCCGAGCCTTCCCCAGCCTCCAGGACTGGTCCATGCTCCTCCCCAACCTCCTCACTGTCCGACTCTGCTGCCAGCTCCGCTGGCTTCTGGGGGGGCCACAACAATGGTGTGTCTTGAAGCCGTATCGGTGACAACAGAAAGGGAGTCAGATCCAGCATCCTTTGAGTGCTGCAGGATGAGAGATGGGCAGTAATGAAGAGGAAGCTCTTTTCTGTCTGTTAGAGAAATGGTTCATTGGAAATGAACTGCTCAAAAACTACAATGGAAACATAAATGTAAAAGATACTAAAGTGCTGTGTGTAAATAATGTTTATGGAGATTCTCAATAATAGCAATAGCACTTAGACTTATATACCGCTTCACAATGCTTTACAGCTCTCTCTGGTTTATAGAGTTAGCATGTTGTCCCCAACAATCTGGGTTCTTATCCAGGTCATGGGTGTCCCAAAGAGGCTTTTTTTCCCCCAAAGGCAACTGGATTTTCTTCTTTTTCTTTGAAGACATTTCACTTCTTATCCATGAAGCTTCAACAGCTCTGACTGGATGGTGGGGAAAGGAAGGATTTATATTCCTTGCAGACAACTGGTCACTTGCATCCTTTTAGAGAGTCATTGAGGCCACTTGGAGGTTTATCTGTGTCCTCGGGATCACTTGAGTAGTGCAGATGTTGAATTGCACACAACAGGGAATCCTTTGCGCTTCAGTTTGAGATGCAGTCAACGCTGACTTATCCCGAACAGCCGGTGTCTGTTTTCAACAGTGAAGGGACACAGGGAAGGAAAACTTCCTGCAGCCAAGAAGGCTCCACACACATTTGCATTACTCAAGTGTGTGTCAGGGTCCCAAGTAACACCCCCAACGAAAGAAGACTCCGAGGCTTGAATTTCCTCAAAGTTCCATTTTTATTAGAGATGTCCTATTGGCACATCTGGGAAAACCCGAATCTGAAAGCTTCCAGGTTTCTCCCCACCCAAAGGAAAGTTCAAGTCCCTGCCCAGCACCCACCTGTCAGTCACATGGTCCAATCAGGCACCATCCAAAACTGGAGATGCCTCCCAGTCACACCACTCCAGGTGCAGGGCAAGACGTCCTTGACTCTCTGAGAAAAGAATGTTATTTAGACTATATATCTCCCATACTCCATATAATCCCCCCTCCCATTTTCCCACAGTAGAAAATGTGGCAGGCCTGAAGGCCTAGCGTAAAAGATGGCTTCCAGGCCAGACAGGGTGACCACGAGGGCCCAGATAAACCACCCAGTGGCTTTTAAATATATATTTTATATTTTAATCCATTAGTATATAAAAAGAGAGCAAACCCTACTCCCTTCTAGCACTGATGATGTTACCTAATTGGGTAGTGAAACATCTACAAGAAAACTACGACATTTAGAGAGCACCAAAGACCCCACAGTCCTCGTCGTTGTTATCGTCCTCCTCCTCTCCACCCCCTCCAGTATTGAGGATGTTACTTAATTTGGTCTGCAAGAAAACAGCCAAGCTCAGAGAGCACCTCACCACAGAGCTTTCTGACTAAAGATCCTCATCGTTAGGTTTGAATGTGCACTTTGCACATACTTTTCGCCTGATTATGCATGCACACACCCCTATTATGTGTACTATAGTTTTGGTACTTCCAAACAATTCTCCAGAACTATTTGCTTTTTTATGTGTCTTGTAGAGATTGTAGGGTTCCCCCCCATCCTTTGATGAACTACTCTTCGTAGTGAGGAATCACATAAGTAAACAAGTTGTGTAAGGTGTGGTTGCTTGAAAGTAATAGTCATATGGCCTTGGCTTCATAAGACACTTTGTTAGGAAACATATCAAGTGCTCTCCCCCCCCCCCAAATACAATTCTCAATCGTCTTTTCAGTTCCTTGTATGATTTTGGAGAGTAAGTATTTTTTTAGAGATTTCAAAGAGAGACCATGGCAGTCCAGGCACTCTCAATAGTGACTTCCTTCCTTCCTTCCTTCCTTCCTTCTTTCCTTCTTTCCTTCCCTCCTTCCTTCCTTCCTTCCCTCCCTCCTTCCCTCCTTCCCTCCTTCCTTCCCTCCCTTTCTCCTTCCCTCTCTTTCTCCCCTCCCTCTCTTTCCTCCCTCCTTCTCTCCCTCCTTCCTCCCCTCCTCCCCTCCTTCCCCTCCCTTCCTCCCCTCCTTCCCTCCCTCCCGTCCTGCCAGGAGTCACTTTTTATGAGCTCTATTTACCCACCAAGCTCAGAGAGGACCAAGGACCCCATAGTAATTCAACCCTGAGCTACAACTCTTCTGTTGGTGAGCCAAGAGTGCCCCTAATTGCCAATCCAAATGCAAAAGAGTTTCCACGCTAAATCTTCACGAACAAATGTTAGTGTTTCCCTTGCCGATATCCTCAGAATTTAAGCCGAATAAGTATTAGAGATGTCCTGTGCCCTTGAGTGAACTCCAGTATATTCCTCCAGACGTGACATTTTTTTTTACTACATCATAATGATTTCAGGAGACCCATTAATGTGGCCACCCTCAATCAGCCACAGAAGTGATGCTACGTTGGGGTTCCTAGAGAAGCTTGAAATAGTTTCTGAAACTGGGCTGTCTGATCTTGAGATTTGAGTCCTCAGAAAAGTTGATCTTGAATAGGCTGGATTCCACACTTGGCTGGATGGGATGTGAAGTCATGCTGTAGTGAAGCAGCCAATATTTCTTGTTTAGTCACAACAGTGTTGTGTCTCCAAGCAGCTTGGTGATAAAAGCAGTCTATTTGAATGGAGTACAGCTGGAGGGGAGGCCAAAATGTCAGCAGGAAGAGAATGCCTTCCATATTATTTTTCCTATCAAGTCTGATTGCTGGGTTTCCCTCCAAGAGAAGCTAGCATTTCTCACTGGTTAAACAGGACAGAGGTGGATTTGGGACGGAGACTGTGCTATGATGCATTGATGCAGTTCTTACAGTGAGGTGTCCGTGTCACGGCAACTCAGTGGATGTGACATGCATAGGTAACATGGAAGAGTCCGCGGCACGACATAACCGTGAACGTCAAAAGCGCGCCGACAACACCGCGGCACTAAAACCGCGATGTCAAAAGCGCGCCGACAACAGTGCGCCGACAACAGTGCGCCAACAACAGCGTGCCGACAGAAGCGCGATTTAATTTAAGGTAAGGTTTAGGGTTAGGTTTAGGGTTAGGTTTAGGGTTAGGTTTAGGGTTAGGTTTAGTTAGGTTTAGGGTTAGGTTTAGGGTTATTTTTAGGGTTATGTTACAGCGCGCTTCTGTCGGCGCGCTGTTGTCGGCGCGCTGTTGTCGTGCGGTTTTGATGGCACGGTTTTGTCACCGCGCTTTAGTCACACGCGCTTTAGTCGACCGCGGTTTTGTGGTGGAACCGGAAGAGTCAGCTTAAATTCATTAGCTGCCCACCTCCAACAGCCAGTAATCCTTGAAAGAAAAAGAGGAGGACTGATTTAAAAACAAATAAAAACTGAAAAATGGCCACCTTCTCCTGATGTTTTGGAACCTCTGCACACGATCATGGCAAATGAGATGTTGAAACCATATATGCCATTTCAATCTCTGCCATTTTTTTTTTCTTGAAATGGGGCACCTGAAAAGGTGTCTGTCTCCATTGCCTACATGTTTGCGATCACTGCAGGGATCCATCAAGTATAAAACTGTATGTGAGAATCACTCTGAGAGACGCTACGTCGGAATGGTCAGATGAAAGGCAGAATAGCCCACAGTTGGATAGAATACAGAATAACAGGAAGGGACCTTGGGGGTCTTCTAGTCCAACCCCCTGCTCAAGCAGGAAACCCTACACCATTCCAGACAAGAGGCTGTCCAGTCTCTTCTTAAAAGCCTCCAGTGAAGGAGCACCCTCAATTTCTGAAGGCAAACATTTCCACAGGTTCATCATTCTCCTTAGGTCCAGGTTGCTTCTCTCCTTGATTAGTTTCCATCTGTTGCTTCTTGTCCTGCCCTCAGGTGCTTTGTAGAAGAGGTTGACTCCCCTCTTCTTTATGGCAACCTCTTAGATATTGGAACAGTGCTATGAAGTCACCCCTGGTCCTTCTTTTCACTAGACCACTAATGGATAACCTTTTGGCCGCCGTGTTTTGAAAGCATGTATGTGCGTGTCCACACGCATAATGCAATGCACGCGCAATACCCCTTGCATGCCCCACCACCTGCACAAGCATGCAAGACGCCCCGACGCATAAGTAACCCCCCATGCTCCATTTTGAGCCTAGCGGGCCTCCCTGAATCCTCCTAAGACCAAGAACTGGGCACGAGAGGAGCATGCCAAACCCCAATGCACTCCCCCACATGCGCACGTGACCCCCCCGCAATCCCATGCATGTGTATGCATCTCCCACATGCACCCATGCATGCACATGCATATGCATCTCCCGCATACACCCCGCGCATGCGTGGCAAGAGACCCAAAATTTAGCTGGCCAGTGGGGGGCATGCATGCATGAGCTGATTGACAGCTTGCTTGCTCTTAGAGAGGGCCCCGAGCAGGCAGTAGACTCTGGTTCAATTCCTGCAACCATTCTTCATATATTTTGGCTTCCAGCCCCTAATCGTTGTTGTTGCTCTTTTCTGCACTCTTTCCAGAGTCCAAACAGTAGGCAGGACAAGAGTGTTTCGAAGCACATCCTGGGCGTATCTGTTCCACATTCTCAACATGGCATGTCTAATGTAATGATGTTTAAAATCCACATTAACCTTGACTTTGTTGTGCCACAAATATCCATGCCACCCAAATCCCAGGTTGTGTCCTCCTAACCCCAAAAGCCTTCCATTTCTCAGCAACACCCACTCTTTCATCCAAAGCAAACATCAAGCCACAAAATACAATTCCAAATCCGGTAAACCTACTCCTCCTCTTCCCTTTGCCTCTTGCAACACCTTATACTTAGCTCCCTTGCTACGCAAATTTAGCTATCTCCTTCTGCTACTGTTTAAATTGCACATCAGTTGTCAAAACAGGTAGTGCCTGGAACAAAAACATTATTCCCAGGCAACATGTACATTTTCATTACCTAATTTTTTTTCCTCACTAGTAATGACAGCTTCCCCATCTCCATGAAATGTACTTTTTAGTTTAATTCAAATGAATTCGACGATACACGACTAAGTTCGGGTGATTTATCGGGAGTAAATCCACAGCAAATTCATTCAGGGTTCTTGACGTACTATAGAAGTGCTAGCCATTCCTTCTGGAATGTGAACTGGGATTATTTCCCAATCCAGTCCACAACCCTTACTATTCCCCTTGTACTAACACCATTAAAAATTAAAAAAATGTTGATCTACAGTTTTTTTTTTAAGGGACAGTCAGCTTGGAAGTGGGATAGTGTCTAAACAGTGCAACCAGCACCAGTTTGATTAAGGATAATAGCTGTGTAGTTTAGCCTTTTCACAGTTACGGAATCACTAGTATAGGTTCCCTAACCCTCAGGCTGCAGACTGGTACCAGTCCATGGCATGTTAGGAACTGGGCTGCAGAGCTGGAGGAAAGCAATGGGCGAGCGAAACTGTACATATACAGTATCCAGGTTGCATGCTTCCCTTCCCCCTAATGAGAGCAGCTGTGAGTATTTTTGTAGGAAAGAAATAGAAATAGAATACCAGAGTTGGAAGGGACCGTGGAGGTCTTTAGTCTAACCTTCTGCTTAGGCAGGAAACCAGAGGTGGGTTACTACCAGTTCGCACCTATTCGGTAGAACTGGTTCGTCAAATCTACCGAACCGGTTAGAAGAGGTTCCACCAGTGGACCCGGAAAGCAGGCCACACCTACAAAAGAGGTTCCAAATTTTTTTGAAACCCACCACTGGTCCTTGGATATGATTGTTCTACACTATCATGCTCATATTTATAAACCTCAGTGCCTCTGTGAAAGGTAAGGATGACTACTGCGTTTGTGGTGCAATCAGAACATTGCGTGTGTTGAAGTTGTTTTAATGCAAACCAAAGATGCCTTTTAAAAAACAAGCATACATCATATTCTTATGTATGCCAGTGCTGTGTGTGAGGTAATTTGAGGTGGTTCTGACAAGTGTCGTCGGCATCTTCATATCCGGTCACATGGGCGGCAAGCCACTCCCACAAAGGAGGCCACACCCACAGAGTAGGTTCGAACAATTTTTGAAACCCACCACTGCAGGAAACCCTGTACCATTTCAGACACATGTTACCTAATCTCTTCTTAAAAACTTCCAAGATTATGAAATATGAGAATGGAGGCGATTTGGTAAAATTATTTGCAAAGCTTTATTTGTGTATTTTATGAATGTGAATGAATGAATAAAATTTCCATATATTATACATAGATCTTTGCACTCAGGGTTGGGGGAAGGATAGATGGTTGTGTTAATATCCTATATTAATTTTTCAGTGCAATATAGTGCAAGGCATTATACATATTTTTTTTCCTCTGTGTATAATATTTTATTTAGTTATGTATTGCTAAGATAGTACCTTATGAGATTAGTTACAAATTCTGTTATATCCTGTTTCTTTTCTGATCCTAGGACTATATGATTTATCTCCTAGCGTGGCAGATGAAACCTATCTTTTAGGCTCCAGCTTGTGTCTGGATGTGCGTGTGTTTAATCTTGTTACTCTCCTGCCTTCTTCCTTTACAAATCCATAATACCGAATTGCTTCTTTTGGCAATTTGATTTCTGTCGTTCAGCCTTAGAAGCAATATGAAACAGACACTGCAGAGCACAGATCTTTCTCTTTTTAATGGGATGGGTTCTGGAAGTCCTGAAGCAATTTAGATCTTCACCGTGTTCTTTGAGGAATAGCTCTTCTTGCTTTTGAATTAATTGACAAAGTCAAAATCTAATTCTGGGCTCTGGGGGGTGGGGGGAGAGCATGTCAGCGGCAAGGGAAGAAAAACATAAAAGAACTTGAAAGAGAGCAAACACGTTGCTCTCTGCAGCTGGATGTTTGATCTGATTAAGCCTTATTTGTCACCTTGGTTTCATCTGCAAGAGCTGCAACACTTCAAAGTTGCTTAGTTCAGCATTAGTTCAGCATCCCAGCATTTTAGGTGTCTTTTTTCTTCAGATCCCAGATTCCTGGATACTTCTCCTTACCTAATGGTCCAATGTTCCTCATCCTGATGCTCTCCAGATGTGAGGGAACTGCATTTTCCAAAATTCATCCCTAGCGTGACTATTCTCAAGTCTTGGAAGTTTGGCATTTTAGAATTCGACCTTTTGGTTATTTGACTTTTTGACCCAAGTCTGTTACACAGGTTATACCCAGATACACCTTGCCAACAAAAGTGCAGATAGTCAAGGCTACGGTTTTCCCAGTTGCAATGGATGGCTGTGAAAGTTGGACCATAAGAAAGGCTGAGGGCCAAAGAATGGAAGCCTTTGAACTCTGGTGCTGGAGAATACTCCTGCGAATCCCTTGAACTGCAAGGCGATCCAACCGGTCAGTCCTAGAGGAGATCAACCCTGACTGCTCTTTAGAAGGCCAGATCCTGAAGATGAAACTCAAGTACTTTGGCCACCTAATGAGAAGGAAGGACTCCCTGGAGAAGAGCCTAATGGTGGGAACAATGGAGGGCAAAAGAAGAAGGGGATGACAGAGAATGAGGTGGCTGGATAGACTCACCGAAGCAGTCGGCGTGAGCTTAAATGGACTCCATGGGATGGTAGAGGCCTGGAAGGCCTGGAGGAACATTGTCCATGGGGTTGCGATGGGTCAGATATGACTTTGCAACTAACAACAATGACAACAATCTAGATTTATACATAGCCAAGATCTTAGATTGTTATATAAAGTACAGTTGGCTAGGTCATAAGTCACAACCTACAAACCATTAATGCAGGCTTCATGTTAAGTCAGAAGCAAATAAACTTCTTTATCCTTTAACTCCTGAACCCAGTCATTTAAGATGAACTTCTGGACATCATGAAGATGTCATTAAGAGCATCAAGATTCCCAGGTAGTTTTCTTATTAACAGGAAAAACTACCGGTATATCTTGATGCTCTTAATTTCCCCCCCCCCCCCCATTTTCCAGTTGCAATGATACAGGAGAATGACCCTAAGGGACAAGGGGAAAAGGTGCTGTCTAAGAAATGATCAGACAGAACTCAGAGAAAGAAACTTGGGAAAAGCCCATCAAAGCAGGCAGTTAAAAATTTTAAAATTCTAAAATACCCGCACCTTGCCTGGCTACTTCTGCTTCGACTCTTTAAAGAGTGTTGGGGTTTTGGAAATGAATGTGCCATCTGGTTCCAGTTTAGCTTTCAAACCTAGAATTCCCTGAAGTAGAGAGAATCCTCGACATAAAACAATTCATTTAGTGACCATTCAAAGTTACAACAGCACTGAAAAAAGTGACTAGTTATGTCCTAGTTATGACTGGTGCACCATCCTCATGGTCAACATGATCAAAATTCCAACACTTGGCAACTGATTCATATTTATGATGTTTGCAGTGTCCTGGGGTCAAGGGGGATTCCCTTTTGCGACCTTCTGACCAGCAAAGTCTATGGGGAAGCCAGATTCACTTAACAACCGTGTTATTACTGGTTAAAATCCAGTGGCAAGAAAAGTCGTAAAATGGGGCAAAATTCATTTAACAACTCACTTAAGAGCAGAAATTTTGGACTCAGTTGTGGTCATAAATTGAGCAATACCTGAAGTACTGTTTCAAATTGGCCTAGGTTGCTAAAAGTACTTTAAAGGCCAAAAGCTAAAACTACGTACTTTCATTTTTGTTCATATCCATCCAGACAAGCATCTCTCCATAAATCTGGATGACCCTGATTCTGTTAAGCTTTTACTAGTCTTTAAGAGAATAACAGAACAGAATAAGAGAGTTGGACGGGACCTTGGAGGTCTTCTGGTTCAATCCCCTGCTTAGGCAGGAAACCTTACACTACTTCAGACAAATGATTATTCAATCTCTTTTAAAAAAAATCTTCCAGTGTTGGAGCATTCACAACTTCTGGAGGCAAGTTATTTCACTGATTCATTGTTCTAACTGTCAGGAAATTTCTCCTTAGTTCTAGGTTGCTTCTCTCCTTGATTACTGTGAAGATCTGAAGTATTTTTGCCAGGAGATTAGATGAGCTGATGCGGTTTCTGTGATTTGAGGTTGACTGTTTTAAACTGGTGCATCATTTTCTATATGTTATGACTATTTTTTTAAACCTTATATGCCACCCAGATTTGGCTGTGGTATTGATAGCTATATAAATCTCTCTCTCTCTCTCTCTCTCTCTCTCTCTCTCTCTCTCTCTCTCTCTCTCTCTCTCCCTCTCCCTCTCCCTCTCCCTCTCCCTCTCCCTCTCCCTCTCCCTCCCTCTCTCCCTCCCTCTCTCTCTCTCTCTCACACACACACACACACTCACACTCTCACACACAAACACACACACAAACACACACACACACACACACACAAGTTGTTCTTGTTGCATTCGGGTCTTTTTCTGTGTACACCCGTGAAAATGTATGTATGTATGTATGTATGATGTATGTATGTATGTATGTGTGTATGTATGTATGTATGTATGCATGCATGCATGCATGCATGTATGTCTCAAGCAATTTCAACCAAACTTGGTACATAGATTACTTACCCTCTGGAAACAAATACTGTGGAGGGTAAAACACCCCTAATCAGGGTGTGTTTTCTGTTAAGATATAGCCTGTTGTGCCTTAAAATGGCTTCTACTGTACAGTGCTGTGGAGTTGCCGTGGTAACGGCTTCACAGTACTCCACAAGGGGGCTCCCTCTGGTAAGAGGGGAATATCCAACATTAGAAATTGCAGTGAAGTTCATGGAAGGAGGGTTGGGATAAATACATACCTGGACAGCCCTGGGTTATCATCTAGTATAACAAATAAATCGGTTACCCATTTTGCTACTTGCACAAGTTGTCTGAATCACTGGTTGGCTGAAGAAGACAGAGAAGAGCATCTTTTAGTTCAAACTATTTGAAGAGTTATTGGCAGTGATAATATCTTTATCATCCTTTTCTCATTACCTTGGTCTCTTGACCATGGAGTCTATCTGCTTGACATTTATCTTTGAACAGAATTAAGTTGGGCAGCTCCAAATAGCTTCTTTCTGCTCCTTCCACTTGGATTCTTAACTCCAGTTACCTCTTTGCTTATGAAAACCTAAGTATTGTGTTTTCACTTGTGGCTATATTCGTTCTGACAACTTAAGAGCTCCCAATTCCTGCTTCGGTTTTCCTCTTCAATAGTGAATGAATTGTTTTTGCCACGTTACCGTAAAAGGATTCCCCCCCCCCCAGCTGCCACTGTCCAGCTGTGGATTGTTCAAGTCTGTTTTCTGGAGAAGAAAACATCATTTGAGTTCATTGATGTAATTAAAAATAGAGAGGAAGGAGGCAGGAGGGGGGGGATGTTGATTCACACAATTAGGGACTGAAGTAGTTGGCAGAGTAGCTTTTGTAGTAATTAATGAGTGGCCAGTCCAGTTTGGGCATGGAGGGTGGTGACTGCAATGGGGTACAAGAAAGGAGGAGAAGCGAGGCCTGGATCCACCAATAAAACACTGCTGGTTTTGAAAATAGGAAGGAAGAGGAATTTGAGTTGGTGCACGCTGTATAATCCTTGTTCGGCTTCATTTGGTACAATCCTAATATTTCAGCCTCTTCCCTTTTTGCTCAAAATGTTTTGAAAGGACAGCATTCCCCATCTTGACTGGTTTTGATAGCTTTCTCTGTGAAGCGACGTTTAACCAATGTAGTTAGTGAAAATGAAATGAATGTAGCTTTTGTCTTGTCCCTTTCTTTGAACCTGGCCTCCAGTGGGCTCTTCCGAGGACTTGTGCAGTCCCTGAACTCAGAAAATGTTGCACACCCATGAAGAAGATGCTTGTAGCCAGAGATGGAAGGACATGAAAAAAGTAGAATGGAAATGTCTTAATTTAGGTCAATTTCTCTCCCCCTCCCCCTTGCAGGTCACGACTGTTGTGAAACCGTGAAAGTCTCTCTCTGTGCCACCAAGCAAGGCCACCCACTTCTGGTGGTGGCAGAAGACAGCTTGCAGTTCGTCCAGGATGAAGCTTATGACGCGGCGCAATTCCTGGCATCATGCGCTGGAAACCAGCAAGCGTTAAACTTTACACGTTTCCTGGACCGTTCCAGGCCACCCGCCGGGGACTTAGATTTTCTGGATGAGAAAGTAACTTTGGCGTTTCGTCACCTGAAGCTGCCGACTGAGTGGAACGTGTTGGGAACGGACCACAGTCTCAATGGTAAGATGTGGTAACGCTTTGTGCGTGCTGCAGATTGGATTGTTATGGTGATAATCAAACTTAGGGGCCGGTTCCCCTCGTCGTAATTTAGGCATACCGGACTGAGTTCTCCCTGCAAAATACAGCTGTTGAATCTTGTTTTCCATAAACCTGATTTATTCTATCAGTACGCTGTTTGTCTGCGCAGATTAGCTTTCTCAGCAATTTGCATTTGTGCCACACCACATAAATGAAATATCAGTCAAATGATTCTCTTGTTGTTAGTTTTGGTAGATGTTATCTGCAGCATTTTTACCCTGTGAGTTAAGCAAAATGACCATCAGGACAGTTGAAGTGTCATGAATGAGAACAAGATAGTTCCTTCCTAAAAAAGAGAGGGGGGGGAGAGAGAAAGAGAGTGCTAACTTTTGGGTATAAAAACATTAAATTAATGGTTCTTCTTTCGACTATGGAAATTCTGAGTCTCCAGGTCATGTTTGGTCCCAAAGATGCTTTTTCAAAAGGCAACTGGACTTCCTCAGTTTTTCCTTGAAGACGTTTCACTTCTAATCCAAGAAGCAGCTGCAGTTCCAATCCCCACTATTCAGTCAGAACTGAAGAAGCTTCTTGGAGAAGAGGCAAAACATCTTCAAGGAAAAAACAAAGAAGTCCACTTGCCTTTTGAAAAAGCACCTCTGGTTCATCATTCCTACTTCAATACCCATGGAAATGTCTAGAAAAGGCCACCGTTAAAATGAAATGGAGAACGGAGCATCGGAGGCTAATTTTATATATATTCAGAATTTTAACCTCGGCTGCTTTTCTTTTCTCTACCACCTGTATATTTCATATTTTTATCAACTGTTCTTTGTGGTCACGTTGTGGTAGGTATTCTTTGACTGGTTGGTTTTCCGTGATTGCAGCACACAGCTGACTGAACAATGTGACCATAATTTGTTTTTCCTTTGCAGAGATTAGTTTCCTTGCTATTTATTTAACAGATTTAACAGATTAGCAGTTGGAAGGGACCTTATAGATCACCTAGTCCAACCCCCCCGCTTAAGCAGGGAACCCTACACCATTTCTGACAAATGGCAGTCCAGTCTCTTTTTGAAAGTCTCAAGTGATGAAGCTCCCACAACGTCTGAAGGCAACTTCTGTTCCATGGGTTGATTGTTCTCACTGTCAGCCAGTTCCTCCTTATTTCCAGGTTGAATCTCTCAATGGTCAGTTTCCACCCATTATTCCTTATGTGGCCTTTGGTTGCTTTGGAAAATAGCTTGACATCCCCCTCCTCTCTGTAGCAGCATCTCAAATATTGGAAGACTGCTATCATATCTTCCCTGGTCCTTCTCTTCACTAGACTAGCCATGCCTAGTTTCTGCAACCATTCATCCTATGTTTTTAGCCTCCAGTCCCCTAATCATCCTGGTTGCTCTTCTCTGCACTTTTTCTAGAGTCTCAACATATTTTTTATAGTGTGGTGACCAAAACTGGAGGCAGTACTCAGTGGTCTTACTATGGCTTTATAGAGTGGTATTAGTACCTCACTTGATCTTGATTGTATCCCTCTGTTAATGCAATTTAGGATTGTATTGCCTTTTTTGGCTGCCGCTGCACACTACTAGCTCATATTTAGCTGGTTGTCCACTAAGACTCCAAGATCTCACAGTCACTGCTAGTAAGCCTGGTTTCACCCAGTTGTTATGTATACTTTTGGTTTTTCTTAACCTAAGTGTAGAAGTTTACTTTTCTCTTTTCTTTTACGATTTGCTTTTGGGTTGACTGGCTTTATGCATAAATACTAGGGTGACATCACATATCCTTATCTTGCCCTCTTTACTCCCATTCTTTAAGCATTCCATTTATTCTCAGGCACAGTTTACTTAGCTCACATGCCACTCTTATCCTACTCAACCATCAACTTGGAATTCCATATTTGTGCAATGCATTCCAAACACAAGCCTGTTCACACAACTTTCTCACATTCCTTAGCAAAATCTGATTTGCCTGCCACAATGCCATGCTGCGCTTTTGTCCCATGTTAGAGTGGGACAACAAGAATTAGCTGTCTATTGGCATTGAACTCATGTGCTTGATGATTTTATAATATACTACTACCAATAACCCGGCATTGCCCGGATATTTATTTATAGGGGGGAAATATCCGGACCAACCATAATTTCTAATTTTGGATTTTTCCCCCTTACCAAAGGGAGCCCCCTTGTGGAGTACTGTGAAGCCGTTACCATGGCAACTCCACTGCAGGGTACAGTAGAATCCATTTTACAGCAGTACAGTAGAATCCATTTTAAGGCACAACAGGCTGTATCGGAATAGAACACACACACCGAGGGGTGTTAAGGATGTCTTACCCCCAACAGTATTTGTTTCCAGAGAGTAAGTCATCTGTGTACCAAGTTTGGTTGAAATTGCTCAAGGCGTTCCAGAGTTATTCTGGAACACAGACACACACAAACACAAATATAGATAGATAGATAGATAGATAGATAGATAGATAGATAGATAGATAGATAGGTAGGTAGGTAGGTAGGTAGGTAGGTAGGTAGGTAGGTAGGTAGGTAGGTAGGTAGGTAGGTAGGTTAGATAGGTAGATAGGTAGATAGGTAGATAGGTAGATAGGTAAATAGGTAGATAGAGATTGATTGATTTTGGAAATTCAAGATCATAAAACATAAAATAACGGGGTTGTAAGGGACTTGGAGATCTTCTAGTCCAACCACTGCCTATGGTAGGAGATCCTATACCACTCTGGATTTTCTTTGGGCTTGATGGGATGGATATATGTGATCCTAGAATGATTAACATAATAACAGAAGATAATAATAGAGCTAGAAGGGCTGCTGGAAGTCTTCCAGTCCAATCCCTTACCCAAGCAGGAGAATCTAAACCATTTCAGATAAATCTGTTTTTAAAAGCCTCCAGTCAGATGGTTTTTGTGCTACTTTTTTTTTTTAAAAAAAATTGTGGACACTATCAAGATCCACTGTTGATAGCAAGGGCATATAAATGCAATGAAATCAATCAGTCAGTCGTTCTTGGAAGACCAGTCTTATTCTCGTTTTTCTCAGTTGTTCAGCCCTTATTTATTCTCCAAACCGCTCTAGAATTGCTTTAAGGCCAACTCTGAGCAGTAAGTCCTTCTTAGCTGATACCAGGCTGAGGCTATAATGTCTTCCTGCCAAAGTTTAATCCAGATATATTTAGCCCTGCAAGATCCTGCAGCTCTTTTGACTCTTAAGGGCAGCTCAAATTTGCGCGGGAATAAATGTTACGTGACTCAAAGCAACAACAATATTGCTTTCTAACGGAGCATATATAGGCACCAACATGTTGATGCCATTTGGAAATTTTCTAGGAGGGGAGCCATGCCTTTCCTCTCTGCGGTCACTCAGCTGCCGGTTCTCAGCCCCAATTTTGTCTGGTTTTAATTTTTTATACATAAAACAGGGCTGACAGATTTACGCCAGGAAAGAGAAGTTAACTCTCTCGAATGAATGGCGAGAATGAAATGAGATCTAAAAAAAAGAGAGAGAGAGAAAAAGACGAGAAACGTTTTCTAATTTACTTATTACTCTTGATGAAATGCTGCTCAAAATGGCCAACGGGACTTAACAAGAAAGAACAAGAACAGACTTGTCTTCCAAGAATGAATCAACAAAATGATTTTAGCTGCAAATGGGTCACACGCAATGCTTTATATTTTCTTTTTAACTTAAAAAAAAAAAGGGCTACTATTCATAGGGCTTCTGTGATGTACACAAGGCTGCGCTTCTGCAGAGAGCTCTGATTTCATTTTTAGGATGACAGGAGGCAGCTCCCAATCCCCAGGGCTGCAAAATGATGGGAGGTGAGTCACGTTGGCTGAAATCACAGAAGTTGTTGCGGTGACTGTAGGTTTCCTGTGCTGTGTGACCTCCCTCCTGACTAGCAAAGCCAGGTTTCATGATGAAGTTTGGAAGCAGTTTGATGATGAAGCTTGGAAGCAGAATTAATTGCTTTGAGGAGGAGGTAAACAGCAGACAGAGGGCACTGTTTGACACTGAACAGATCACCTTGCTAGACGCTACTCTTCTTTAAATGATGGTGGAAATGAAGAAGGGGAATGGAAGGAAAATAAGGGGTCACGGGTTGAATTATTCATGTGCCCTCTGAGTTTGTGTTCTGACCTAGGCTTCCCCAAAAAGCACGAGGCAGATTTCTGGTCCCGACAAAACTCCTTTTATTAAATGAATGTGAATTCTTCTCATTCACATTCAGTAAAGGCCTGGTAAACAGTCTTTTAAAGGTGAACTTATTACCGCAGACCTTATCTAGCTTGGACAGCTGCCATGTAAACATTTTCCGAATGAGGTGCTGTGCGAGAAAAGGCTTGGAACAGAGTCTCTGGGTTTCACGGACAGATCTTCACACTCCTGAAATGAATGAATGAATGAACCAACACTTTGTTTCCTGCAAAAGCCCCCCCCCTTTTCACTCCTCTTTTATTTCCTATGGGAGGGGCCATTCACCGTCCACCTGTGGTTTTACTCCCAAGTCGATCCTGATTTCTGAGCTGTTCTGTTCTTCTGGCACCTCTGTGCATGTGCACACTGGGAACAGGCTCCAGCTGTTCCTCTGCCCCACTGCTGTCTAGCTCCGAAGGCAGCTGAGAACTGCCAGACGGCCTTGGCCCCATCTCTGCCTCTGACGGAATATGGGGAGGAATATGGGGCAGCCTCCAGGACTGGCCCATATTCCTCCCCAACCTCCTCACTGTCCGACTCTGCTGCCAGCTCCACTAGCCGTTGGTGGGCCACAACAGTTTGATTCAGTCATCTCAGCTCTGTTGTCCCCCCCTAGTTGGGGGAAGTCCAGCCTCTTCTCAGGGTTCACTGTGAACCCTGGCTGAGGCGTTCAACTCTCATGCTCCAAATGAGACAGCATCTAGTGGGAAATTTCGAGACACCCTCTGAATATCAACCTGGAGGCTGAAGCCCTTCTTCTTTCTGCTTTGGTTTCTCAGAAAATGTTCCCCGGGAGACGTTGTTGCATTTTGCAGCCAGGCTCGGTTTGCTGCGGCTGACGTGGTTTCTGTTGAAGCAACCAGGTGGCAGAAGCGCCGTGAATGTTCCCAACAGTGAAGGAGCCACACCGGTGAGCTTAACCTTGGAGAGGGGCTACCAGAAACTGCATCACATCCTAACCAAGTAAGGACCATTGATATTGATTAAGCATTTCGGCTTTTTTGCTCTGTGCATTTACCTTTTGCCTCTTATGGTGATTCCTTAAACAGTCATCCATCCAGACAAGGATCTGTTTAACTTGAGTCACTTCCTCCCCTACAGTTTTCTAGAGCAGTGTTTCTCAACCTTGGCAACTTGAAGAAGTCCGGACTTCAACTCCCAGAATTCCCCAGCCAGCAAACGCTGGCTGGGGAATTCTGGGAGTTGAAGTCCGGACATCTTCAAGTTGCCAAGGTTGAGAAACACTGTTCTAGAGACTGTTCCAGGACTGGAATCTCAGATCTGATATAACTGGTCAGTATAGCAATCCTGAGCTTATTGCCTACTTAAGAGAGGCAAGTTTTTTTGTCTTCTAACTTTCTTGATGGTCTTTCCCCTCCCCCCCCCCCCCGCCTGTAAGTCAACTCACCAAGTGATGTTTTAAATCACTCAATCTAAATGTTTATAAGTGTTTTGCCGTTCAGCATAATGTTGGTAGACCTGCAAAAGTTCTAAGACAAAGGCAGACAAATTTGGGGTGGCACATAGCCCCCTGGTGCCCTAGGGCAGGGGTCACCAACCCTTTGGACCTCAGGGACCACTAAATTCATAATTTTAAATCCCATGGACCACTAATATGATCTGCCTAATGGCCAGGTGGGCATGGCTAGATGGTCATTGACTTGGTGGGCATGGACAGCTTGATGTCATTCACGTTGAGGGGCGTCTTTCTGGCCTCTACTCGCCCCTCCCCTCCCAGACACTCCTTGCCTGCCCACCAGAGCTCCTTAGGGCCCCAATAGGAAGCAGTTGTTGGGGCTAAGCAGCCACCATGAGAAAGAGTCAGCAAAACAGCTGGCTCACTTCAAATTGGATCTGAGAAGGAGGCTCAGCAGAAGCACCTCACTGAGGACTACGAGCATAGGCTTTCCAAGCAAAGGGAAGACCTGCGGGGCAGGTATTGGTGCCTGGCGGCTCAGCGAGCTGAGATGATCAGCCAATTTCAGGCCATGATGCAGTCCCACTGGAACGAGGCCCTGCAGCTCTTTGCCACCAGCGGTGCTTCCCTCCAGCCTTCACCCAAAGCCCCCCACCAGGAGGCTGAAGCAGACCCCAAGTCAGAATTTCTTTTCCCCTCTGACCCATACAAAAAGACCCCGAAGGGGGAGACTCTGCAGCAACACAAGCGTTCAGTGCGCATGTCCATCCCAGGGGCCGTAGTTTGAGGACCCCTGATTTAGTGGAATATAAAAAATGCAAATAATTTTTCTGCGGACCACCAAAATTTTCTTGCGGACCACCAGTGGTCCATGGACCACCAGTTGGTGACCGCTGCCCTAGGCGGTAGCTTACTGTTGTGACTTACTAGGAGACAGGAGTGGTTTTAGGGGCAATATCAGGTACCTGTATATTACATAAGAGCCTTCATTTCTGCTATTAAAAATCCCAAGCCTCCTTGATAGAAAAAAAATTCTCATTCAGGGAAAGTTTAAAAGGTTCACAGGCTCTTATTTCACCTCTTTCTCCGCAGAGCTTCAAACAAGAGTTTGAAATATGTATTTAATGGGTGATCCTGAACTGGAAGAAAGTTGTCAATTCCAGTTTAAAAGACCTTTAAGGAGATACTTCTTTCTGCCTGTCCAATTAAATTCTCTCTCTTTTTCTAAAACACATAATTTTGCAAGGCATTTCGACCTAGGGCATTTTGCTTGATGTCATTCATTTGGGGGACTATCCAGATATTTTTGCCTTGAGAGTAAGGTAATTTCAGTCCCCCCCCCCCCCTGAAATTAGCAATCCAAAGGAAAGCGGCTGGCTTCTTTAGGCAATGAATCTATCAGTTGCTCCTAGTTAGGGCAACCTGGTCCTCTATTTTAGAGCAGAAGGCTAATTGCCAAGTTCATTCTGACCCAAATTCCCGCAGAAGAGTATTCTTGTTTATGATAACAATGATGCAGTTAGAGATTCCAGAGACCATAATTGTATATAAATTCCTCCATACAGGAATCTTAAATCTAGAACAGCGTTTATAAGTATGATTCTGATGACTTGATTGTGAACCTGGTTAGGTAGTAATGGGAATAGCAGCTGTATCTCTGAGACCTAATAACTTTTGGATTTCATGTTTGATGTAAGGTGGAAAACACTTAGTCATCACAGTAGTGTATTTCTTAGCTGTGAGAGATTCATCTCAGCCAAGGCTGTTCTGTATTGTGTCACATCTGATGTATTCATTTCAAAACTGGTTCTCCTCCAAAGATGCTGATGAAAGAGGGAAATGTATTATCTTGGCTATGAGAATAATTTTGCTCTCATCAGTATTTGAATGGGGGACCACTTGGGAATGTTATAGGGTAGACGTAAAACATGATGGAAGAAGGAGCTGGCCAGCCACTCATGTAATCACTACCCTCATCATTATCATCATCTGAGAGAGAACCCATTTTGTCTTCTGCTGACCTAGACCTATAAACTGATGGCTTCTGTAGAAGTTCACCTAAAAGTTTGTTAGTAGTTCCAGCTCTACACGCTTCCCACATGTGTTGTAGATGACTTTTGTCAAGTAATCCGAAATATCATCACCTGGAAATCATTTCTCAAATTCTAGAGTGTGGCCCAAATGGTTGATCAGTTGTTAATCATCAGCTCTAGCTGTGATGCTGCCTTTTGTAGCAAATTTAAGAATTTGAGAGTTTGGTTGTCCCTGTCTTTTCCAGAAAAGAAGCCAATGAACCAGATTCCTGGAGCACCTTGTCACATATGGTACATTCTGGGGACTCCTGCATCAAGTACCACCAAGGCTTAAACGTTTACACTCTGACAGTGGAAATGAAGGAAGGAGACCAACTGAACATGGAAAAAGACATTGCTCAACTCCAGCTGCACATCCAGAATCTCCAGCATATGGTGAGGGAGAAAAGGGTCTGTCTTAGCTCATTGGTTTAACTGAGCTGGATTCTGAATAATTCTGATTTGTCATGGTCTTGTTGCTTGATAAGTACCATGCTGTTATTTAAAAAAAAAACTTGATAGGATTACAGTTTTGGTTTTGATTAGAGTAAGAAGACAGTTTTATTGTGTTATTCTTTGTAATCTCTTGAGGATAAGTTGCTTTGAGATAACATTCTGCTTCTGACAGCCGACCTAAACACTCTCAGATACCACAATTGAGGATCCTTGATTGCTGTGAATATGGATGGCATGTGAACAGATTAATGAGACGGGGAGAGGAATATGATACTAGGAAAAGCATCTGTGAATGTTTAATGATCCCTGCTTGTTATTTCTGTGGTTGCACGATATGCATGTAAATAATACAATTGGGAGGAGAATGTCCTGAGGGGGGGGGGGGGGGCTTACAGTCAAAATGTGTATATACTGCAGGAAGTGACCCCCAAATGGAGAAGTTATTGAAGGCAGGTGACAATCAGCATGGGTCTAGGTTGGTGAAGGAATAGCCATCTGGGATCCCCATATACTGCCCTCCCCCAATTCAATTAAAGGGTGTAAAAACAAATAATCATGAGAAAACAGAGATGGTATGGGAGAGGCCAAGGGTGGAAGAAGTGATTGTGAACGAAAGTAACTTATTTTCACTTCTGGAGAGAAGGAGCTAAAAATATAGAACTGATATATTGGTCACCTTTCAGTCCCATAGAATTCTAGGGTAAGGATAGGAGGCTTTGGTTCAGAGAAGAAATTATGCTAGGGGACATAACAGAATAACAGAATTGGAAGGGTCTATGGAGGTCTTCTTGTCCAACCCTTTGCTCAGGCAGGAATCCCTATATCATTTCAGACAAATGGTTGTCTCTTCTTAAATACCCCCAGTGTTTGAGTCATCTGGAGACAAATCCTTCCATTGATTGATTGTTTTGTCAAGAAATTTCTCCTTAGTTCTAGGTTGTTTCTCTCCTAGATTGTTTTCCATCCATAGCTTCTTGTCCTGCCTTCAGGGTGTTTTGGAGAATAGATTGGGAACCCCCCCTCCCTCCTCTTCTTTGTGACATGTTCTCATTCTGGTTGTTCCAAGCCTGTTTGTTTAGAAAGAAAGGGTGCAGTTTGATTTTCGGAATGGAAGTTGGACTTCTAGAAGAAGCAGATGTTTGATGAGTGGGTGGCTTGCATAGGGATAACTTATGGGCCACCTAAGGCTCATGGGCCAGATATCTCACCAACTCCTTAAGCAGTACTTCAGGTTTTACCACATAGTCATAGCCTTCCCCCCTGAGACCTTCTAGAGTTCACTAAATGCTGGGAATAACACAAAGCAGAGCTTAGCTTGTAAGTTAAGATGTGGTTGGGTAGCTTTAAGTATGTTGTAGCAACTCAGCTACCGTCGTAGTATGCTGTGTGAACTAGGTTATCATATTATAGCTTCAGTGGTGTAGTGGTTAGAGTGCAGTACTGCAGGCTACTTCTGCTGACTGCCGGCTGCCTGCAATTTGGCAGTTCAAATTTTACCAGGCTCAAGGTTGACTCAGCCTTCCATCTTTCCGAGGTGGGTAAAATGAGGACCCAGATTGTTGGGGGCAAGAGGCTGACTCTGTAAACCGCTTAGAGAGGGCTGTAAAGCACCGTGAAGCAGCATATAAGTCTAAGTGCTATTGCTATATGTTTGTATAGTGCTTGCTACATGAACCCCCAAATTGGTGTTTTACTAATCTGGATTCAGTGCATGGTGTGGATGTAGTCTCATTATATTTTTAATTTGTTGCTTATGCACCAGGAGTGAAATAGAGCCAATGCCCTTCCAGATTAAAAGTCTTGTTTGGGTATTAACTGATAGAAAAACGCACTGGAGGGGATACATCATGTGTCACCAGTCGGAAAAGCTATGTTTAGATGGCCTTCCATCAAGAGACCTGGTTTGTTTCACATCTAATCTAATTTGAATCTGGGCCAGGGAGCCTTTAATGATTTCAGTTTTAGTTCAGTCAGGGTTAGCTGAAAGACGCTTCACTTCCTGGAGAAGAAGGATTTGTCTTTTTCAGCCTAGGGAAGCAGGATGACTTCATTGAGAGGATGGCAGTAAAATCTTAATATTCTCTCTTCCTCCCCCTCCCATTTTTTCTCTTTCCTTCCCTTTCTCCCTTCCCCCAGTCACTTTGCGTTCCAGCACAAGTGTTTGTGTCTGCTGCATCTGCTGAGGGCTCCCAGCCAAAGCGTTTCCTTCTGGTTGGGCTGAAGTCTCCAGCAGCTTTCTTTATTTGAGGCTCAGTTGGAACTGAGGGCGTTTGGATGGATCAGTACTTAACTTTTTGGTCCCCCCCGCCCGAATATGTACATAGGAGGTCTTTGCTCATGCCCAGTAAAATTGGTACCCAATGGTGTTATAAAGGCACGGGATCTTCAGGCTGATGCCATCCGACCTTGGGCCTTATTTCAAAATGCATGCAAGAGATCAGATTCCTGATAAGAAAAAAAAATATTGGTCCCTCCTGGATTAGTGTGGGGAGAAAGGGGAGGGGAGAGAGAGAGAGAGAGAGAGAGGGAGGGAGGAGAGGGGAGGGGAGATAAAGAAAGGAGAGGAGAGAGGGTGGATAGAGAGAGGGGAGAGAGAAAAAGTAGAGGAGAGAGAAAGGAGAAGGGAGAGAGTGGGGAGATTAAAAAGGAGAGGAGAGAGAGAGAGAGGAAAATGAGAGGAGAGAGAAAGGAGAAGAGAGAGAAAAAGAAAAGGAGAGAGAGGAAAGGGAGATGAGAGAGAGGAGAGAGGAAGGGGAAGAGCGAGGAGACAGAAAAAGGAGATAAAAAGGAGAGGAGAGAGGATAGGAGAGGAAAGAGAGAGAAATGAAATGAGAGTGAGGGAGAGACAGAGAAAGAGAGGGAGGGAGGAAAGATTGTGAGAAAAAGGAAAGGAAAAAGAAGCTAGGGGGAACAAAACCAGCCATACTCATCTAATTTTGGGGTGAGTAACCCAGAGTCACTATTTGCCATCCTGATACCTTCCAGAGATAGATAGGCAGTTTGCAATTCTAAGAATTCCCTGCCAGCATGGGAGATGCTGTCCCAACCCACTGGGAGAGTACCTGGTCAGGTAAGGCTGGTCTAGTCTAGTCAATTATTAGTGGAATCTACCTATCTAAAGAATTCAGGTAAGGAGAGTGCCAGAAGCTGAAAGCAACAAAACTTGCTTGGAAGTGGAACAGAAGAAAGGGTGGTTGTGATTCAGGCCAAAGTGGAAAAAAGGCTTCCTGTTAGAGAACAGGAGGAGGCGGTTTGCAAAGCAACCCCGCCTCCCTTCTCCACTGTGGCCGTCTCAGGCTCAAAAGCAGCAAGGAACATGGGTGGGTGTCGAGGACTACCTATACAGGTAGTCCTCGACTTACAACACTTCTGTTAGTGACTGTTCAAAGTTACAACAGCACGAGGTGACTTATGATCATTTTTCACAGTGACAATCTTTGCAGCATCCCTGTGATCAACATTCAGATGCTTGGTAGCTGGTTCATACTTACGACCATTGCTGTGTCCCAGGGTCATGGGATCGCCTTGCGCGACCCTCTGACGGGCAAAGTCAAGGGAGGGAAGCCAGATTCACTTTATAACCGGGTTACTAACTTAACCAGCTGAAGTGATCCACTTAACCATTTTTTTTACGAAAGGTCGTGAAACGGGGCAAAACTCACTTAAGCATGAGTCTCGGTGGCACAGTGGTTAGAATGCGGTACTGCAGGCTACTTCTGCTGACTGCCGCTGCCTGCAACTTGGCAGTTCGAATCTCATCAGGCTCAAGATTGACTCAGCCTTCCATCCTTCCGTGGTCGGTAAAATGAGCACCCAGATTGTTGGGGGCAAGAGGCTGACTCTGTAAACTGCTTAGAGAGGGCTGTGAAGTGGTATATAAGTCTAAGTGCTATTGCTGTTAACAAATGTCTTCTTTAACAACAGACATTTTGGGCTCCATCGTGGTCGTAAGTTGAGAACTACCTGTACTGTGGTCTTTTCCTCCCACTGAGATTGACTCTCCAGTCAACAATGGTGGAGAAGAAAGTAACTTAATCTACTTAGTTAAATTACAAACCAAACCAGATATTGCATCTTAATTGCTCCTTTAATTTGGATTTTCAAAAGAAAAAAAGTATATTGTAACTGCTCCCCGCTTTTTAAAAATAATAGTAAAAATGTTCTTTTCTTCTAGAATGTGAATGAAGACCATTGTCCAGGGAAGACCTGTGAGGACTGTGATTTGGGTGCTGTGCCTGAAGGTGTTGAAGCTGCTGCAGAACATGGGTTGGATGTATTGATGGTTGGAGCCACTCAACCAGTGTCTTCTGATCCTCTAGAGATCTCGCCCCTTGTTTGCCTTGGGGAGGAAGGCACCTCCCAGCAACCAGAAGAGCTTTTAGGCGCATCACAAGAGGAAATGCAGAACCAAAGGACTTCCTGTGAGGGCGAAACATTGCCACACAAAGAGGAAGGGGAGTGTTTATCCTCTGTTGGAGACTCTGCTGAGACAGCGTTGGAAGGACATGATAGCAAGAGGACCTTCTGTGATGCTGCTGGCCTCCCCTCCTTTGGAAGTGCCAACAAGGAAGCTGGAATGAGCTCTTCTGGTCATACTTTGGAACAAGGGAGCTTACGTGAAGAAAATAATCTCTTCCAGGAAGTGCAGCTGGATGAATCAGGAATAACTGAAAATACACCCCCAGCCTCCTGCGAGGACACTAATGTAAATATGGGACAAGGAGAATGCAAGAGCTGCACAGGGGGCATAGATGTTAATGTGACGTCCCAACCATATATGGAAAAGGGGGACATTGATGTGGAGCCCTCCGGGACAACGGCTATGGAAGTGGTGCCATTATTTGTTGCATCCCAAATCAATCCTGCTGCCTTCTTCCTTGGTGACCCTACAGTTGCCTGTAAAGACGAGAATGAGCCAATGTTAGTGCCAGATGGTCTTGTAGATGTGGTTGCTACTACAGATGTTAGTTCTGTTGACAATGGAAGGGACAAAGAGACTGGGGCAGAAAATCGTATCAACAGTGGACCAAAAAACACTACTGCAAAACAGTCAGAGGAGCCAGAGAAGAAGGAGAAGGAGAACATTGCTCCAAACCCTGGAATAGAACAGTTGTCCAAAAACCTTGAAGACATCTCTGGCTTTTCTCTGGAGCATCATTCTGTGATGGAAGTGAATGATCAAGATGCAGAGAAGGTTATTGAAAACAGTGCTTTGGATTTGAGCAACAAAGGGCTGAGTGGTCCTCTAGATGGCAACGTTGGAAACCCCAGGATGAGCCCAACAAGTGTGCAGTCCCAGGCTGCCTGTAGTGCAACTGATATCCCAGAGACCACAGCTACAGAGCAGAGTGAGCAAAAAGTAGTTGACCTGACACCATTAGAGACTGAAGGAAATGCCGATCCTACCATGGTTGGTCAGGAGTTTCTTGTTGCACACCTGGATGAGAAACTGGACTTTGGCAAGGACCAAGAGTTCAGTTCCTCTGGACTGCAGACACACACAGATCCAGTTGATGGCCCTGCATCGCCTCCAGATGCCCTCAACTCTCTTATGCTGCCCTCTGATCTTGAGAAGCCTCTTTGTGGACCAGCAGAGAGGATAGGAAGCATAGAGGAACTGGATCAATCTGGCGAAAGCCTCCAAAAACGCATAGCTCTGACATCAGCCTTGCTGGTGGAGAAAGCTATTCAGGAAGCTCAGTTGATGGTTACGCAGAAGGACAATGCTAGAGCAGCCTCTGTTGGCCAGGAAGCTCCTTCGCCGTTGGAGAGCCTTGCCCTGTCTTTGTCTGGTGAGGGCACCCAATGTAGTCAGGAGCATTTCATGGGCACACCCTCTGCTGCTCTGAATCAAAGCTCCAAACAAAACCAGGAAGTAGGAGCAGCAATAACAGCAGAGGCAGCAGAAGCAGCGGAGCGGCTGACTGGAGTGGCTGAACAGGGAAGCCCAGAGCAGGGTGATCTGGCAGCCCCGTCTCTTGCTCTGGTGGTTGGCTGGGAGGAAGGCAAGGAGCACAGCTCTTCACAGCTGCCTGAAGGCGAGAAGGAACTGCTTGGCAAGACAGAGGAGAGTTTCCCTCCAGGAGCCCTTGTGCAATCGCCTCCTTGTGATCTGGGTGAAGAGCAGCCGGTGGATGGGAGCAATGCTGAGCCCGGCTTAAAGGAGAAAGCCTCCAGTCTGGAACCTGAGGAGCAAGTAAAGGTAGAGGTGGCCAGAGATGTTCCTCCAGAGCCTTCTCTATGCGACAGGGGGACTCCTTCCCCTGAGATCATGCTGAACGCAAGACTTGAACTTGGTCCAGCTGGGCCGGCAGCCTCCTCTCCAGCTGGCAGCACCTTGGATGAGATCGAAGCTCCTCTGGCGGCTCTTGAACTGGCCATGGAAACTGGCCTTTCACAGCATGGAGAGGAGGGGGAAGTGGAAAACACTCCTTCCCGAATATTACTTCAGCCAATTGCTGAAGAGCCCCTTTGTGACTGTGATTCTGGTCCCGAAACGCCTTCGTTGGCTTGTGAAATGGACGTTACGAAGCCAGGAGAGTCGGAAGAAGGGAACAGGAGGAGGACTAGCCAAGAGGATCCGGAATCCCTTCCCTTGCCTCTCTGCCCTCTTCCCGCAACCGAGCAGTTGGACAAAGTTGGAACGAAAGAATCTGCTCAGGAACCTGATCCTCTATTGGATAATGCTGACCCAACGCCCGGTCAAGTGATATTGCCAGCAGAAGCACATGTCCCTCTGGAATCTCTCGCTGGAAATCCCGTGGAAGTCCCCTGCTCGGTAGAGGCCAGCTCAGACCCTGGTTCTCTCCTTAATGGAGTGAAAGAGGAGTTGCCTTTACAGCCTGGTAGCAAAATGAACCCTGCAACATTGGAACTAACGGGCTCTTCACCTGTTGCAGGTAAGAAAATGAAAATGGGAAAAAGGGTGTGATTCAGTTTTCTTCAATAGGCCAGCAGAAGGGGCGGGTGGGAAGATGACAAGTGAGGATAGTTGGAGAGGGGGCTCTGTTTGCTGAAAGGATGTAACTAACAAAGCTAGAAAGAAGGTGGAGAGGAGAAAAGCAAGCAATTGCTCCCTATTTCTTGGTTTGGGAAGTCTGTAGCCTGGTTGCCTCAACTTCTCTCTCCCCTTTTGCACAACTAAACGTCAGGCTGTCAGTTGCTTGAAATGCACAACTGCTTTCCAACCTGACTCCTTTCTTTCCTTTGGAGTCTTTCCCTTCTAAATTGTCATCAAGGTCTCGTCATCTGCCCTACAAAGCATCTGTTAAGAAGGAGACAGACTAAGGAGGTGTTGTATGAGAGCAGCCTTCCTTCCAGAACAGGTGCCTGAGGTCTTGCGAGGTTTCCATGCTTCACACTGGCTTGACATGCTCAGAGAAGACCACAGAGCAACGGGTTAAACTTTTGCCTCTCAGCTGCTCAAGCTCTAAAAGCGGCTTTCTCCAATGGCTCGGGTCCAATTGGTAGTTTGAGGTCACAGGAAAGCTAACTTATTTTTTTTTTAACTTGGCCCCGTTTCTGCTTTTGCAAAATCTTTGCCAATTAGGGTACCCACTCTTCATATGTCTGTATATATGTGTGTGTGCATCTCTGTGTGTGTGTATTTGCTGGGCTTCAAGCCTTTATTTCCGACTTGAGAAAACAAAAGGCCAGGACGGAGGAGTTTGATTAGCGAGAGAGCAACGTTGACAAGCGAGGACCTGAAGGATCAAGGCAGACCGGTTGGACTCCTTCTTAAAACCATTTTGCCTCTTCTGTAACAGGAGTTGTTAGAGCATATTGTTTTCTTTGCTTTTTTTTTCTCTCTCTCTCTTTTTTTTAAAGGTGAGAGCGAGGAAGGTGGTGAGAGAATGAAGGAAAGGCCTTTCCTTCCCTCCCACCCTTCCATCTGAGCTGTAAAACCTAGAGGCATAATTGTTGGCAAGGCTTAATGATAGTTTAATGCAAGCTTTCGTGGCTCCACCTGTTCAGACAGCTGTTTAAAAAGAAAGAAGAAGAAAACAGCTGATCTCTCTCCCTGCTGCTATTATGTGGCTTGCCCTGAGGAGTCGCAGGTGTGGAGGCCTCTCTTCCTCCCCCAGTTAAGTTTGATCTGCTGCAAATTAGTACCAGCAAATTTCCCCGTAAGTTGAAACTGAACGAACATGACAGATTGAACCAACGTTGGGCACACGCTTTCATTTTTTTTAAAAATGCAACATGAAGGATTCTGCCTTCCCGTCCCCCCTCATGGCTTGCCCCGTCATCCCAGGACGAACTGCAAATAGTATGATAAACTGGGACATTTGCTGCTTGGGGACTAGTGGAGGCAGGGAGTGTACAAGAATATTTTTTTTTCACAAGAACAAAACTGAAAGGAGCACCCTTCAGCCTGGGAAAAAAAACATAACAGCTGCTCGCAGGCCCTGCGTGACAGCATTTGGCGTCCAGCGAGCTCCATTTTATTTTTGTGGCCTACGGTGGCTTGATATTTTGATCTCATATTGGGGAGTGGGGCTGTCATGCAATCCTGGTGAAGCCGTGCGGTTGATCCCTCCTTTTGGACTTCAGTGGCAGCCTCCTAAATTTATTCCCTCACCCCCTTTAAACTCTGGCTGTTTATTCAACGGGGCAGCCTCCAGAAAGAAGGAGCAAACCTCGGTTGCACAACAGATGAACGGCCAACTTAAATTTAAAAAAAAAACATGCTTTGTAAGCAGAGGTTGGTCTTCTGAGTTTGTTGCTTGGCTCCCAGATGATTATAAAAACCCTTTGTTTTTAAAAATGCAGCCTAAACTTTTTAGATGTCACCAGAAGACACAGAATATTATCAAACATGGAGCTTATTTTACCCGTGGTTGGAAAAAAGTGGTGGAGAGTAAGAATGGAATCTTTTAATTAAATACCCAGACAACACAATGTTTAAGCACTAAGGAATGGTATGTATGTATGTATGTATGTATGTATGTATGTATGTATGTATAGATAGATAGATAGATAGATAGATAGATAGATATAGAATAGATATAGATATAGATATAGATAGACATATATAAATATATATATATATATATATATATATATATATATATATATATATATGTGTGTGTGTGTGTGTGTGTGTGTGTGTTTGTGTGTGTGTGTGTACACCTACGTACATTCACACACACACGCATGCATGCATACATACATATGGGACGCAGTGGCTAAGATGCTGAGCTTGTTGATCAGAAAGATTGGCAGTTTGGCAGTTCGAATCCCTGGCGCCCTGTAACGGAGTGAGCTCCCATTACTTGTCCCAGCTTCTGCCAACCTAGCAGTTTGAAAACACGTAAAAATGCAAGTAGCTGGCTCTTCAGCTTTGAAACGGAGATGAGTACCACTCCCTAGAGTCAGGAACGATCAGCACATACGTACAAAGGGAACCTTTGCCTTTTACTTTATACAAGAGAGAGAGAGAGAAGAGAGAGAGAGAGAGAGAAAGAGAGAGAAAGAGAGAAAAAGAAAAAAGAAAAGAAAAGAAAGGCCTGTTGAAAAAATCTTGCTGTAGAGTGAGAGGGCCTTGAAAAGAGACATGTAGTGGGACTGTGGGTTGTGTTTGCTGGAAGCTGCTTTGGCTTCAAAACTGCTTTGCGTTGAATATGTGGGGAAGGCTGAAAACTGAAGGTGCGGGGGGGGGCTGGGAATTGGGCACCGGTAATTAAGGCGCACTTCCTGCTTTGCACCTGCTGCCAGCCACGATGCTGAGGCTGCGTCGTTCAGGAAAGCTCCAGAGCAACTGGAGAAACAGGATTAAACGGGAGTCTCCGCCGTGCCCCGGAACACAGCAAACACAAGTGTTTCTGTCCACATGTATCGAGGTAGTAGAAATGGCCTCAAGGAACCAGAGAACCTGTGGGGAGCGTCAGGAGCCAACTGAGAAAGGTGTGTGTATGCGGAGACCTCAAGGGGGGAGCGAGGAAAGTAGTCCTAAACTGTGCGTCTGTCCGTTCACCGAGAGAGATTCTGTAGGTGACTTGATGAGAAAGACGGATGTGAAATGGGAAAGAAGTGAGCCGCTGCCTTGAATTGCCCAGCATGTCGTCTCCCCTTCTCTCCCTCTGGGATATCAAATCCAACCCACCTCTTTTTTGTTCGCTTGCGGTTCCCCCCCCCTCTCTCGTGCCAAGCATGCGTTGTTTGTTCTGAGCTCAAGCTAAGCTTGTTCTTTCTTGCCAAGGCATGCTGTTCTCCCCTGTGACTTTGAGGAGACGTAGCCACTCTTGCACCAAAACAAACACACAGGCTTACAAACGCCTTCCTTCTCTCCCCCCCCCCCCCCGATTCTCAAATCCTTTCTCGTTCTCTCCCCCCCCCCCCCAACCATTGTTGTTGTTGATGCCATTGTGAGAGCTGGCAAAAATGTTGCTCTGGATCATCTGAAATAGCTTCCCTTGCAAATCTCCCCCTTTCCCTACACGAGAGAAGACTGAAAGGAAGTGCCTGTGTGTTCCAAACTCCTAAATGTTTGTTCGAAATGTAAGTTGGTTTTGCTTAAGGTAAAGGTAAAGGTTCCCTTCGCATGTGCGACTCTAGGGGGCGGTGCTCATCTCCATTTCAAAGCCAAAGAACCAGCACTGTCCAAAGACATCTCCGTGGTCATGTGGCTGGCATGACTAAATGCCAAAGGTGCAAGGAACACTGTTACCTTCCCACCAAAGGTGGTCTCTATTTTTCTACTTGCATTTTTTACATAGTTTTGAACTGCTAGGGACAAATAACGGGAGCTCTCTCGTTACGTGGCACTAGGGATTCGAACTGCCGCATTGCCCACCTTTCTAATAGACAAGCTCAGCATCTTAGCCACTGAGCCACTGCGGCCCTCTGGTTTTGCTTATTAGGCCCCAAATCTACCCCTCTTTGCTAGTTGTTTAATGTTTTCTAAATCTTAGGGAGTTAATGAGAGCTTTTTTTGAGTGCTTTGCAGAAGATGATGCAGCAGCTCACAGATATTAAGTAAACCAATGTTACCAAATCACTAGCGAAGTTACTGTTTGCTGAAGTATAACACGATAAATGGAAACTAGAAAAACTCTTCATCTCCAAAAAGATGTCTGCAGTTTGGTTTCCTTAGAAATGATATTGTAAACACATGACATCTGCTAGGCCTGAGGATCATCTGGCCTGATGTTGTTGATTCCAGGTTTGTCCAACTCCACCCAACTTGGTGCCCTCCAGATGTGTTGGAGCTGCTGTTTCCCGAATGCCCAGCAAGACGATGCTGGATAGAATATTCTGGGAGTTGCATTCCCGACACATCTGGACGATGCCACTTTGGAAGAGCCTTGACCCGTTTTGTGTGGGTGTGATCATTGATCCTTGTAGACCAGTGTCGTTGGCACCAGTTTTCTTAGATATGTAATACTCATTCCTTACACCAGAAGAAGCTACATGGCTGCGATTGGCTTCTTGTACGGGTTGAAGCTGACATGAGTTGAGAGTCTCACAGAGGATGTTCTTCACTTTGGTTTTTCAGAGGTTCCTCTCTACCTTTTCTGCAGCTAGCTCTTTGCCTATGATTGGCATCTTAAAAATTGTGCCTACGTGCAGCAGAAATGCCAGTAGCTCAGGGTTTGTTAGTTAGCCAGATCAGTATGAAACAGCAAAGCATTTTTAATGTTGTTATCAATATTCTTCTTAACACAGAGAAAATTAACATATCAGGAAAAAAAAGACTAAGGAAGGAAGCTGGTTGCTTTCTGTGAGCAGAAATCTCTTGTGGAGCATTCAGTTCCACAGAGTGCCTTTGACTGTTGTCTGATACCATGGATTTATTATCTGCAAGCATCATCTGTGGCTTTTCTTGTGGCTTAATTTCCCCTTCTTAGTATCCCTTTGGTCTTTAAAGAAGTTATGATAGTCAGCTTTCCAAGAAATCTGATTTATTTCTGTTTCCCTGTTAAACAAACCTAATTCTCACTGAAAATCAGAAAACAAATCAGTGTTTCCTGTTTTTTCCACCCAATACAGTAGATTAGAGACCTCCCTTCCTACAAAGAGGCAATCCATTTTATGGAACCAGAAAGCTTTGGCTATTGAAAAAAAAAGCAATTGAAGTTTTCAAATCCCCTGAAATATATATTCCTTAGGGCGCAACCAAAACACCAGGTTAAGGGTGGTGGTGAGGGAAGCCACTCAAACCAATCCTTTCCTCCCCTGCCTTCCAAATTCCAGATTGCAGTGGCTGGTGTCTGTCTGTCTGTCTGTCTGTCTGTCTCTTTCTGTCACTTCTTGGTGTTGCCCTCTTTGGTTGAGAAAAGCAGAGCTGTTTCAGAAGGACATCAAATGAACCAAACTTCCCAGCTTGGGACAGCAATGCAACAGGTGATGTAAAAGCAGTGGTGGGATTCAGGCAGCTCGCACCACTTTTAGAGAAACGGTTGTTAGTTTTCTGAACAGTTTGGCAAACTGGTTGTTGGAAGAAATCATTAGGGCAGAGAACCGGTTTTTAAATTATTTGAATCCCACCACTGCATAAAAGGCAATATGCAGGGATCAGCACAGTGGTGAAATTCAATTTTTTTTACTACTGGTTCTGTGGAGGTGGCTTGGTGGGCGTGGCAGAGGAAGAATACTGCAAAATCTCATTTCCCACTCTACTCTGGGGCCAGCCGGTTCTCCGAACTACTCAAAATTTCCACTATAGGTTCTCCAGAATCTGTCAGAACCTGCTGGATTACACCCCTGGATCAGCATTATCCGGAAAAGGTTGTGGGGTGAGGTGGGGTGGGAGGGGAAGAATTGGGAAGTTATAGAATGATCTAAAAGGAAAGCTGTAGCAGAAATGGAAGGGACACCATCTATGCTGTTTTAACACTGATGCACTGGAACAATTATTAAAAGAAAGATGAACTTTTCTCTTTCTCTCTTTTTTTTTTCTGCAGATTCTCTGGAAATGAAAATTGAAGAAGAAATGGATTTTCTGACAGATCTAACTGAGAACATTACTTCTGAAGAAACGGTAAGGTTTCCCCCCTCCCCCCCCATCTTCCACCGCTGAGCTTCAGCCATTGATTGAGGAACAAAAATGCACATGACCCCTCGCAGAACTAATTTCCTCCTGTTTATTTTTATTTGTTTATTTTGGTCTTTAATCACGAGGAAGCAGCTCTTCCTTTTTAAAAATTCTATGTTGGTTTTATTTTCTGAAATTATTGCTTTCTGAAGCATCTCTCTGCGCGCCTGGAGTTTCAGTAGCTTGATGGTCGAAAGATAGTTTAAGCTGATTAATTCATGATTTGGGGGGTTTGTGCAATTGGTTTGCAGGAAGGACTGTCTTTCTACTTGAGGATGGGTGCCATCACTACTTGAGAAAATTCTCTGGTGACCCTCTCTCTGACTTGGCAACTTTGAGAACTGAATTAAACATAATGAATGAATGAATGACTCTTCCAATCTGCTCTGTGAATGAGACAGACAATCTTTAAATTGGATGAATGAATGAATGAATGAATGAATGAATGAATAAACCTTTGCCATTTGGGAAAGTTATCCCACATTGGCTTGAAAGATTTCAGGCATCTTGAATAGAATTTCTAAGCATCCATGCAAGTTGTTGTTGTTGTTGTTGTTATGGTTTGTCACACAGTCAGCCAGATATTCAGAACTGGGTTTGGCATTTTTGTCTAACTATCGAGTTCTTTCCAAGGACCTGGGATAAACAAATGTGGATGTTTTGATGGTGTTACAGATATTGTCGCAGAATGGAAGCTGTTTCGAGTACAGTTGGTTTTGCAATTGACTGATGGAGAATTTGTCAATGCCGATGGTGTTCAAATGGTGCTCCAGTTATTTTGGGACTGCACCCAAGGGCCTCTTACTATTGGTACCACCCTTGCTTGCCTTTGCCACAGTCGTTCTGTTTCCATTTGCAGGTCTTTGTATTGTGTTATCCTCGTCAGTGCTTTCTCTTCTATTCTGCTATCTCCAGGTACTGCAACATCCACTATCCAGACTTTTTTGTCTTTCTTATTGACAATTGTTAAGTCTGGGTTGTTGTTGTTCTTATTATTACATTTATTTACTCTCCGTCTTGCAGTTTGAGGTGCCTCTGAGTGGCTTGGCTGGATCTGGTGCAGCACGATTCACACAAGTCTATTTGTTTGGATTTGGGTCACCTAACAGCAAGGATCTTTGAGCACTGGCCACAGTTACATCCTAGTTGTCCCTCTGGGCCTTTTGAAGGATAACAGTTCCTACAGTTGCTGATTTGGAAGGTGATGGACATAGCAGTGTTGTTTTAGGCATATGAAATAAGGATGGGATCAGTTGGATGGTGGCAGGAAGAAGCCTTCATTGCGGGGAGAGATGGGGGCAGGAAACGGCCCTTAGTGCTCAGGCCTGTTTCTGATGGATGGAAAAGTTGGTCTTCTATTTTAACTGGCTGTTCTTGGTGAGAGTTTTGTGTCTTCTGCTATTGGTTCCATGCTCCCCTTGAAGGAAGCCAATTCTTCTTCTGGGCTGGCCAAGGGCTGTATGGAGATAGTAGTGTGGAATATATAGAGCATAGCCAGTAGTGAGGCCCACTGGAAACTTACATTTAGGTTTTCACATGATGAGGTGCTTAGGGCTTGTGACTTGTTTAACAGAGTAACAGAGTTGGAAGGGACCTTATGGGTCATCTAGTCCAACCCCCCGCTCAAGCAGGAGACCCTACACAATTTCTGACAAATGGTACTCCACTCTCTTCTTGAAAGCCTCCAGTGATGAAGCTCTCACAACTTCCAAAGGCTGATTGTTCCATTGGTTGATTGTTCTCACTGTCAGAAAGTACCTCCTTATTTCTAGGTTGAATCTCTCCTTGTTCAGTTTCCATCCATTATTCCTTGTCTGGTCTTTGGGTGCTTTGGAGAATAGCTTGACCCCCTCCTCTCTGTGGCAGCCCCTCAAATATTGGAAGGATGCTATCATATCTCCCCTGGTCCTTCTCTTCACTACACTAGCCATACACAGTTCCTGCAACCATTCATCGTATTTTTTAGCCTCCAGTCCCCTAATCATCCTGGTTGCTCTTCTCTGCACTTTTTCTAGAGTCTCAACGTATTTTTTATAGTGAGGTGACCAAAACTGGATGCAGTACTGTAGGCGTGGTCTTACTAGGGCTTTACAGAGCGGTATTAGTACCTCACTTGATCTTGATTGTATCCCCCTATTAATACAATTTAGGTTTGCATTGGCATTTTTGGCTGCCGCTGCACACCACTCGCTCACTGGAAACTTACATATAGATTTTCACACGATGACGTGCTTAGGGCTTGCGACTTGTTTTATGAAGTGCTTAGGCTTTGTGATTGTCTTTTATGGACAAATTGATGTGCATTATTTTATTGCAAGAGTCTTCAGAGAAGTAGCTGATGGGATGGCCACCCTCCTGCAATTGTAAAGCTTCTTGCTGTTCAAAGTCTCCTTGATACTTTGCTATTAGCGGCAGTTGGTTGTGTTTTGTGACTAATTATATGTAGACTTTGAAATATCAAACCAAAGGGCAGAATGGAAAATGCTTTAAATAAATACTTACAGCAGAGCTTCCAGTTGGTCTTCTACTCTGGTCTTTTTAGCTTCAGCAGCAGGTGGCTTTGATCTTCTTTACATTGATGTTGGATGAGAAGTTTTCCCTGTCCACCCACTCTTCTTAAAGCACGTCAGATGCTTCCCCAGTCACATTAAGAACTCTGTTCGGTTCTCGTATGTTTTGAGAATGAAGAAGTTTGTGTCCAAATGACCCCAATGTGCTCTTCTTTTGGCTCATTGCATCACAATAAGACGTGAGAGCAATTTGAGAGAACTGAGCTCCTTTGAAAGCGAGGCAAACATTTTCTAGATCAATGGCAGCCGTCAGTTCGATATGTTGCTTAGCCTTTTGATTTTCAGTTGGGGAGGTGATTGACCTAGCTTTTTTGGGGGGGGGGGACTGGGGAGGCATTGATCATAATTAAAGCGTAAGGTTTAAGGAACTGAGATTTTGTAATAATGTGAAGAAGCACAGCAAGATTTTCCCCTCCTGGATCTGATTAGAGACTAACAGAGTTGGAAGGGACCTTGCAGATCATCTAGTCCAACCCCCACCCCCACCCCCCCGCTCAAGCAGGAGACTCTATACCATTTCTGACAAATGGCAGTCCCATCTATTCCTAAAAGCCTCCAGTGATGGCGCTCCCACAACTTCCGAAGGCAACTTCTGTTCCATGGGTTGATTGTTCCCACTGTCAGAAAATTTCTCCTTATTCTAGGTTGAATCTCTCCTTGGTCAGTTTCCATCCATTATTCCTTCTCTGGCCTTGCCATGCTTTGGAAAATAGTTTGACTCTTTCCTCTCTGTGGCAGCCCCTCAAATATTGGAAGACTGCTCTCATGCCTCCCCTGTCCTTCTCTTCGCTAGAGTAGCCAGGCCCAGTTCCTGCAAACCGTTCTTCATATGTTTAAGTCTCTAGTCCCCTAATCATCCTGGTTGCTCTTCTCTGCAGTTTTTCTAGAGTCTCAACATATTTTTATAGTGTAGTGATCAAACTGGATGCAGTACTCTAGGTGTGGTCTTACTAGGGCTTTTTAGAGTGGTATTAGTTCCTCACTTGATCTTGAGTGTATCCCTCTGTTAATGCAATTTCTGTTAATGCATCAACCATTGCTTCTTATATTACCTTGAATTCTGTCCCATGTGATTTTATGGATTACACTTTAGGGCCCAATGCCTGAAATTAAGTCCTAGTATGAGCGTGCTTTTTTCCAGAAGCAAAACATTCATTGGCGATCCATCACACTGAAAATTGCATCCTCTGAGGAATCCCCTTTGAAGACCACCAGTGAAGGGAAGGAAGTCTTACTAAGGCTTTATAGAGCGGTATTAGTACCTCACTTGATTTTGATTGAATGCCTCTGTTAATGCAATTTAGGATTGCATGGGCTTTTTTGGCTGCCGCTGCACACTGCTGGCTCATATTTAATTGATTGTCCACCAAGAGTCCAAGATTCCTTTCACAATTACTGCTATTAAGCCTGGTTCACCCAGTCTATAGGTGTACTTTTTGTTTTTCTTACCTACTGTAAGTGTAAGACTTTTCTCTGCATGAATTTCATTTTGTTAGATAGGGCCCAGTGTTCAGGTTTATCATAATCCATCTGGATCTTGAGCCGATCTCTAGGGGGTTAGCTATTCCTGCCAGCTTTGTATCATCTGCAAATTTGGTAGGACTCCTTCTAGTCCCTTATTTAGTAATTTATGAAGTTATTGAAGAGTTCTGAGCCTAAGACGGAACCTTGTGTTACCCCACTGCTTACGTCCCTCCACGTAGACGTAGTACCATTACGGACTACTCGTTGATATGGTTTGTCAGCCAGTTACAAATCTATCTGATGGTGATGCTATCTATCCCACTATTTCTTTCTAGCTTATCAAGAAGTAGGTTAGTTCTGTAATTTGTTATTTTCTTAGAGGATGCATATCAGAGGTGGGTTCCTACCAGTTCGCACCTATTCGGTAGAACCGGTTCGTCAAATCTACCGGACGGTTAGAAGAGATTCCACCAGTGGACCCGGAAAGCAGGCCACACCTACAGAAGAGGTTCCAAAATTTTTGAAACCCACCACTGCTAAAGTGTTAGGGGTGCAAGGATCTTGTAACTTGGCAGCTTTAAGACGTGCATGCTTCAATGCCAGAGTTCCTGAGCCAACGTGACTGGAGGAGGAATTCTGGGAGTTGAAGTCCACAAGTCTTAAAGCTGTCAGGTTTGAAGACCCCTAGTTTTTTTTTCCTAAAGGGTTAGGGGTGCAAGGATCTTGTAACTTGACAGCTTTAAGACTTGCATGCTTCAATCGCAGAGTTTCTGAATAGCTACTTGGACTGACCTAAGTACTAATTCATAATTTCATATCTGGTCACATGGGTGGCAAGCCACTCCCACAAAGGAGGCCACACCCACAGAGTAGGTTCGAACAATTTTTGAAACCCACCAGTGATGCATATTATTGCTCGGCTAATCTCTCAGCTCAAAAGCCCACATTGCTTTAAAAAGTGAGCTGTTTGGGAGTCGAGGGTGGTGCCTTCCATCTACGCTGGATTTTAGGACCCCATCATCCTGGGCCTGCTCTTGCTTTTGACCCTGACTAATAATGCTCTCAAATGCAGTGTCCTCCATACAGAGAAGCTTTTCTTTCTTTCTTTCTTTTTTTGTGTGTGTGTTCTTCGTCTCTACAGGTTGTGGTTATTAGTCACGTCCAATCTTTCGTGTATTTTTAACGAAGGTAATTTTTAGAAAAAAAACCAACCACACTAATCGCATCTCGTGGCAATGGTTTCCATAAATTGGATTACGTGTTGTGTGTCAGAAAATTACTGGAGGGTGGGGAGGAGGGGAGGCTTGCAGAAAGGATGAGAGGCCGCCCATTAGCTTTGCTGCTGGCTGAAGAAGCAGCTGTTGGTTTCTTCTCTTTGGTTTTGCTTTATGACTAATATGCAATATTGTGCTATTGAGAATTTATGAAGCCGCAGTATAGCAGGTTTTTTTAAAATTCAACTTGACATCCCCTATATGGATTATTGATTCCTAACCACATCCCCATCTTCTTCTCCTCCTATCAACATTGCTGTCATTCCCAATCAACATTGCAAGCCAGGAAGGAAGGAAGGCTGAAGGAACATTTCAAAAAATGGTGCACAGGAATTCCGGCTTCTCTTGAAAGCTAATCTCTGAGCTGAGTGTGGCGCAGTGTTTAGGGTGCAGTACTGCAGGCCACTTCAGCTGACTGTTAACTGCAGTTCAGCGATTCTAATCTCACGACTCAAGGTTGACTCAGCCTTCCCATCCTTCCGAGGTGGGTGAAATGAGGACCTAGACTGTGGGGGCAATATGCTGACTCTGTAAACTGCTTAGAGAGGGCTGAAAGCCCTATGAAGCGGTATATAAGTCTAACTGCTATTGCTATTGCTAATTAGGCAATTGAATGACATTTTGCTTTCTTAGTCTTGAATATAAGACTAGTGCATGAGGAACAGACCTCATGTTTTTTTGAAAATGGTATTTATTCTTTCATGGAAATCACGATTCACAAGAACTTTGGGTGGGGCAAAGAGTAAAGAGAGGAGGGAGAATCACCGGTTTAATTTAATGGTAGAGGGCACATTTGATCCTCCGTCTTTTTGTTCCTAGAGCAGCCTGGTGTCTTCCCACATCATGCAAAACCATGGTTGCTTTGGTTCAGATTCATCATTTTGTATGAATACAGGAGTGGCCTAGAGGTAGAGCTCTCTCCTCATAATCAGGAAAGTTATAAGTTCAATCCTAGGTAGAGGCAGATATTTCTCTCTCTGAGCACAATGGGAATATATCTGCTGAACAAATCTCAGCATTGGCATCAGGAAGGGCATCCGGCCAGTAAGTTCCATTCAGTTGCCCAGATTCGACCCCGCAAGAGATTATGGGGTTGTTAAAGAGTGATGATATTGTATGAACACAACCAATCGTTGTTACATGTTTATGGAAGCCATAGTTAAGCATACTATGTAATTTAAATCTATTAATAATAAACCAGGCTATTCCCTGGTTCTTGGAGGAGATTGTAAAAGTAAAACAAGACAGCTTTCTGTATAACCTTTCAAATGCTTTTCATGTCTTACCCTTGTTGGGATATAAATAACAATCTTAGGAGATGGATATTATGAAATCTTTCCCCCTACTGCAGATTAAGGGATTGAAGTGGGGTGGACTAGAGGTGTGATTTTTTGCTACTTCGCTAAATTCCAGCCTGCCTTGGGTGTCAAACTGAGGATTTGATCAGTCTCCAAACCATTGCATTCATGTAGATTAGATTAGGAGGGATGCGGTGGCTCAGTGGCTCAGTCGCTGAGCTTGTTGATCAGAAAGGTTGGCAGTGCAGCGGTTCCAATCCCTAGTGCCACGTAATGGAGTGAGCTCCCGTTACTTCCCCTAGCTTCTGCCAACCTAGCAGTTTTGAAAGCACGTAAAAATGCAGGTAGAAAAATAGGAACCACCTTTGGGGGAAGGTAACAACATTCTGTGCACCTTCAGCATTGAGTCATGCCAGCCACAGACCACGGAGTTGTCTTCGGACAGGGCTGGCTCTTGGGCTTTGAAACAGAGATGAGCACCGTCCCTAGAGTCGGAAACGACTAGCATGTATGGTGCGAGGGGAACCTTAACTTTACCTAGATTAGATAGGCATAAATTCCTTCCTTAGGTTGTGATTGTTTGTTGGTGGCTTAACAGATATTCACATGGGGTTCTTGGTTACAATATAAAATATATTTACCTTTTCCGGGATGTGTTTTTGTGCATCAGATCTATTCTGCAACTAGGGGTTTCCCCACCAAAGGTCTTCTCGGCTTTGGGGGATAATTCCATATCCACTAGTTGTTATCATCTGCTTGTGGTGATACGTCGGTTGTCTAACTAGCCCTCGATAATCAAATGTGTATTATCTTAAAACACCTCCCTTTTATTAGAAGATTAGAGAATTAAAAGGCGTTGGTAGGCTCACTCAGCCTGCCTCTTGATCTGTTATAGATATTTGGGTGACTAATCTCTGAGCGTTGCTTTGAACAGAAAGACCAGCGCTGCCTGCCAGAAAGTTCCAGATGAATAAACTTTGATCTGTGGTTTTATGTTAGGTCTTGGCAATTGCTCTCTTTTAACAAACAACGGCTTCTAGCAGGTAGTACTGTGAGGATTTCATTGGGTAGCTGGCTTGTTGGCTTGCAAGACAAAAAGGAGGAGGTAGCTACCCTTCCTTGCTTGTCAGGTGGTTGAGTTAGAATGAATCAGATTGGAGACACGTCTTGAGGTTTGGTGCGTGAAAGAGGCTGGTGGAAATGACTGTGTGGGCCAGTCTTTCCCCACCCCCCCTTCTCCTTCAAATATTCCTTTTAACTGATCTTTCTGGTATGACATTAGGAATGCCAAGGCAAATGGAAAGTTTGCTGCAGGACCAGCAACCGCAATTTCCTGTTGCTCAGTGTGGAAGAGAGAGAACTTAATAGCCAACAAGCAGATTACACTGCATTAACCGCATTAGAAAACTGCAGAAATGTGCTTGAGATATGTGAGATAACCCTCAAATGAATAAGATTTGATACAGATACATGTACGTGTACATTTGTCTGAATGGTATAAGCTGGTAATGGCCACCAGCCTATACACAAGTGGCACGCAGCACCCTCTCTGTGGGCATGCGAGCCATCGCCCCAGTTCAACTCCGTTGCGCATGCGTGCGCACCTCCTGCTGGCCAGCTGGTTGTCGGGTCCCCTGCTGCTCATGCACCGGGGGGGCATGCAGGAGGTAGGCGTGCATGCATGGGGTGTGTGGGGCACATGTGGGGGGGGGCACGTAGCCATGCAGGGGTCTATGTGTGCATGCACAGGGGCTGCACACACATTTCATTTTGTTGTGTGCGTGCATTTGTGATTTGGGCACTCGGTCCAGAAAAAGTTAGCCATCACTGGTATAGGCTGAGAGGTTGGAGTAGAAGACCTCCAATGTCCCTTCCAACTCTGTTATTCTCTTCTCTTCTTATTCTTCTATTCTACACACACATATATAGTGTGAAATAGATATAGATAGGTATGTAGATATAGATGGTATACATAGTATTAAATAGATAGACGTAGAGAGATATACATATCATGTGTAAACTTTGTCATGCCGCTGGTGAGATGATTAAGAGCAAGGAAGAGACAGAAGCATTCTGCTTTGCAGTTGAAATCTGACTTGATTGCTTTGATTCAAGGTTTTGACCTTGTTGTGAGTTTGGGTTGAAACAGTCTCGATTTGTCTCCCATGGATAACTTGGAATTGAAGAGCAGATCTAGATTTGCAGAACCCCCTACCACTGATCATGATTCCTTTTGATCCTGCATCTTTAAACCTAGATTGGGAGCTGCAAGTGTGTTTAGGCCGGCTGGTAATTTGGAGGCTCTCTGAAAAATGGCTCAGGAACACCATTAGGTTCATATCAGTGCTAGCACTATCACTAGCACTGATGATGTAACCTTGTTGGGTAATGAAATGCCTTCAAACAAATGAACAAGCTCTGGAGAGCACAAAGGATTCCACAAAGAAAATAAACAAACACATGCATTCCACACACTCAGCCATGCCTCCGGTGTTTATATGTTCTTATCAGTTCTGCTGGGAAACAAAAATATACTTCACCCATTTCTATTTGCAGGTGTTTTGGCATGAATGGATATGTGAGATCTGATATGCTTGTAAAAATACATACCCGGTCCTAAAGAAACAGAACACTGTATAAAGAAAGAGGGCAGCTGTTATATTGGGATAGTCTAGGATGCAAAGGTTTAAAGCTCTTTGAATGAACAAATCTGGCCATTTCAGATTGGTTTATTTGTTGAGCAAGGAAAAAGATTTCTCTCTTGCCTTCTTTCTTCTGGAACTGCTCTCTGCACCAGGAAAGGCACGCGGTGGTCCAACTAAGGACACAACAGTGATGATTTGGGGTAAAGGGAGTTAAATTTATTTATTTTTTTCAAAAAGGAAAGCAAAAGTCAATTTATAGATGTGGGGGGAAAAAAAGCTTCTTCCTTAACTCGCTTCCCATATTTATCTCGTCTATTTTCTTTCTTCCATTGGTGGCCCTTGACGCCTTCTGCATGGCACAATTGATACTTTCAAGACAGTAGTGAAATTTCAATTTTTACTACCAGTTCTGTGGGCGTGGCTTGGTGGGCGTGGTGTGTGGCTTGGTGGGTGTGGCAAGGGAAGGATACTGCAAAATCTCCATTCCCACCCACTCTGGGGCCCAGGCAGAGGTGGCATTTGCTGGTTCTCTGAGCCACTCAAAATTTCTGCTACCTGTTCTCCAGAACCTGCTGATTTCACCCCTGCTTTCAGCCAACAAAGAAAGGGCAACATAAGCTTTAGGGCAGGGGTTGGGAACCTGCAGCTCTGGAGCTGCATGTGGCTCTTTCATCCCTCTACCTGCAGCTCCCTGTCTCTGGTTGGTAAAAGGGAAGAAAAACACCACACTAGAAGGAGACTCTATGGTGTGGAAACCTAATTCTGGTCCAGAGAGGAAAAAGGACGCTGCGCTAGGAGGAGACTCTATGGTGGGGGAACGACTCCAGAACTGAACTGGGAGCTTCCAGTTAGGACCTTTTGTGGCTCTTTGAATGTTCAAGGTTGCCTGCTTTAGGGGAAAAACAGCCATTAGGGATGAAAAGGACCCTCCGAACAACGAAGAGCATTGTTCTTCCCTCTGCTTGCAAGGAATGGCCTCTTAGTAGAGCTAAAAAGGAGCTGTTTTGCAGGGGAGGGATATGGATCATCCCAAGATGCATTGGTAATGCTCAGAAGCTCAACACTTAAAGTCCATCTAGGGAAAGGGGTACTTTTGGAAAACCTGCCTTCCTGTGGTTTGTGTCCCTTCTTCTGGAAATGGGTCCACAAGGTACACATCTACTACTAAGAGGTGCATATTAAGCAACTCCAACCACAATTCTTAGCCTCAGAGAAAAATAAAAAATGACAGAGTAGCTGGCCTTGGTTGAAATGGATCATAGGACAGAAGGAGTAACCAGAAGTTCTAAGGAAGGGATGATGTCATAAAGTCCAGAAAAGCATCTTAAGTCCCTGGGGCATAATACCGGAAAGATGACATGATGGTAACTAGAATAGCTTGACAAGTTTTAAATCATTGTTTAATCTTCCTCACATCTACAATCATCTTTTCTCCGATAGGATCCTTCATATAATAGAGGAAGCTATTTGGAAGAAACAGGAGTATTAGGGCAGCTGATATTTTTAATTCTTTAGTGAGAGGTTTTCAAAAAATATACTGGACCACCATTTGATTGTGGTGGTGTCCTTGAGCAGGAGGCTGGACTAGATGACCTCCAAATCCTTTTCACTTCTGTTATTCCATGTTCTATGAATAAATGGGTTTTTTTTCCCCAGACCATTGTGAAGTTTTTCAGTGTAGTGCATCTGTTCTTAGCACATGTTTTCTCTCCCAACTTATTGGTTTCCTGATGGAACTCCACTCTAAAGGTTCTTTGAGATGTACAATGTGTTAACCTAGGCTGGTTCAATCCCAGTAATCATGGGTTTTCAGACTATCTTAGTTTATATTTCGTTATCTGGGTGGCCAAAATCTGTTGTTCTGGCTCTTTATGTGTGGAAATGGTTAGCTAAGGAAGTACATAATATGTGTGTATTTTATTTTGAATGAAGCAGACTGTAATTACCTTCACATACTTTCCCCCATATAACAAGAATGCATTGAGAGGTAACTCAGGCATGTTCAGTAGATCATTGGAGATACTCAGGCAAGATTATTGCAGCATGATGTGAGGGGAGGTCTTGTCTTTGATGGACATTTGGTTCTACCATGGTTCTGACACTCTCTAGAGTGTTGGCTGTGTGCAGAGGGAGGCTTTGCCATCCCAACTGCTTAATTCTGTAACTAGTGACTGGATGTAGGAGATGACCAGGCTGAGCCCCAGAGAGAGGGTCCAAAGGCATCAGCAGTCTCGAGTTCCATTGTACACACAATAGATCTGAGTGTAGCCCATCTGGAATTAAGAGTTGACTCTTATTATCTGCCCAGCAATTTTCTTTGACCTTTAGTAGGTCAGATTCTTGTAGGGAGTTTTAAGCTCGGGTTAAATCTATCTATTCATTTGAACTGCCTGGACTCCTTCCTGATTTCTTGCGCTTGACATTAGGCCTAGCAATACTACTTTGTGGTTAAATATTAAATTTATTTAATGCAGTGACTCAGTGACTAAAACGCTGAGCTTGTTGATCAAAAAGGTTGGCAGTTCTGTGGTTCAAATCCCTAGTGCTATGTACGAGTGAGCTCCCGTTTCTTCTCCCCAGCTTCTGCCAACCTAGCAGTTCGAAAGCATGTAAAAATGCAAGTAGAAAAATAGGAACTACCTTTGGTGGGAAGGTTACAGCATTCCGTGCCCCTTTGGCATTTGGTCATGCTGGCCACATGACCACGGAAACGTCTTCGGACAGCGCTGGCTCTTCGGCTTGAAACAGAGATGAGCACTGCCCCTAGAGTCAGTAATGACTAGCACACAGGGGGAACCTTTGCCTTAGTAAATCAAAGCTCCATTCCGATGAACCACAGAAATGGATAAATCTAAGCATCTGTTGAGCAGGAAATATAGCACTGTTTCATAGGCCTAGGTTTTGATATTATTGCTGCTAGATGCAAAACCTGTTTGGAAAAACCGAACCATGCTTGAGAATCCCTTAAATCCTGTTCCCTGCCACCAAATCTGTTCCATGCATGAAATGAAACTCTGGTTCTGCTCCGCTTCAAAGTGGCAGTTAGCTTTCTCCTTAATGCAGGGAAGGAAATGTGGGATTGACCTCAAAGAACAAATGCTGACTTATCAATATGGACAGTTGCCTTGGATGGGAGGAGAAGGGCTCGAAAGCTCTGGACATTACCAAAACAGATGACCGCATTATGTAATCTGGAAGAAATATTTTTTTTCCCCTTTGGATAAGGTTGCTTCATATAAAGGCAAGGGCAAAACAGAAAAAAACATGACTTAAAAAGGAGATTTTCCAAGCAATGTTGGGTTAAAAATCTCTGTCTGTCTGTCTGTCTGTCTGTCTGTCTTCTGTCTGTCATCTATCTATCTATCTATCTATCTATCTTCTAATCTATCTATCTATCTATCTATCTATCTACTATCATCTCTGTCTGTCTGTCTATGACTTTCAGTCTGTCCATCTGTCTGTGTGTCCGTCCATCCACCCACCCACCCACCCATCCATCCATCCATCCATCCATCCATCCATCTACAGCCCAACTATGCAGCTGCCCGATTTGCTTATAGCTGACTCCATTGCAATGCTCAGTGAAGCTACTGGATGGTCAATTCATCCTGATATTCTGTCTTGAATCTCGTTTTAAGCTTTGCTGCATTGGTTCCTCATTTTGGGGCAACTGAACAGTAAGTGACATGTGGAGGAGCACTTTTATCCGCTCTCAATTTGGTAAAACCAGAAAGGGACCCAAACGCAGGGGAGCCAACTGTCTACATTTTGATAGACTCACTGAGTCTAGAATTCCACTGCCAATAAGTATACCTAATGTCTGATGGATGGTTTAATGTAGAGGGAGCTACTCTACTGTTGACCTTCAATTCATGACCCCAGTTGAGCCCAAAGTTTGCACTGTTAAGCAAGGCAGTTGTTAAGTGAGTTTTGTCCCATTTATGATCTTTAGGACCACAGTCGTTAAGTGAATGACTTCAGTTATTAAGTGAATCATGCTGCCATTAAGCAAATCTGGCTTCCCCCGTTGACTTTGCCTGGCAGAAAGCTACCTGGAAAGGTCACAAATGGCGATCACATGCGCAACTGTCCATAAATACATTCCAGTTTTCAAGCAACAGCTATAGCACATGGGTATCATATATCAGAGATTGCAAATCGGATCAGGTACTATGGAGATATGAACTGCAATGTGGTCTACCATGAATTCAATCTCAAGGGCATCTCAAGATGTTGGAGAATCCCAGGGAAATAGCAATAGCACTTAGGACTTATATACCACTTTACCGTGCTTCACAGCCCTCTCTAAGCGGTTTATAGAGTCAGCATATTGTCTCCCAATAATCTGAGTCCTTCATTTTACCCACCTCCAAAGGATGGAAAAGCTGAGTCAACCTTGAGCCTGGTGAGATTTGAACTTCCAAATTGCTGGCAGCCGGCAGTCAGCAGAAGTAGCCTGCAGTACTGCACTCTAACCACTGCGCCACCTTGGCTCAAGCAGCCAAAATTTTGATCATATTACCATGCAATGGTCATAAGTATAAAAATCTGGTCATAAGTCACTTTTTAAAGTAACTTTGAATGGGTTGTAAGTCAAGGACTACCTGGATGTATATAGATCTTGGGATTTGTCCCTCTCTATGTGATACCTCCACCCACCAATGGGTGCTCTCTAAAGCTCCACCTCTCTTTTCATTGAACTCTGGCTGGTTTCTTAATAAGCCACAATCACAAGCCAGGTATAAAAGCTAACTGACTAACTGGCTTCATTATTACAAGGCACAATGATGCCAATATCCTGGGTGAGATTTTTCCCAAACAAATATTTTGTTAGTTGCGAAGTCATGTCCAACCCTCGCAATTCCATGGACCACATGTCCTCCAGACCTTCCCATCCTCTACCATCCTCTGGAGTCATTTAAGCTCATGCCGATTGCTTCTGTGATTCCATCCAGCCACTTTATTCTCTGTTGTCCCCTTCTTCTTTTGCCCTCCATCTTTCCCAGCATTCGGCTCTTCTCCAGTGAGTCCTTCCTTCTCATAGGTGCCCAAAGCATTTGAGTTCCTCTTCAGGATCCTCAGAATATTTAGGTAACAACTCTTAAGGTAAAGTTCTGGTGGAGGTAAAACGGAGAAAAAGTTTACACAAGGAACTTTCACGATGCTTCTCATGTATCACCCACCTCTGTAGCTCACAAAAAAGGGGAGAAAGTGTTTTTTTCTCAAAGGGTCAGTTGTAAAATTTACAGCACAAGAAAGGAAACTGAAAAACCCAGGAAGCTTTTTTCCACAAGAGCTTGGTTTGTGGTACGTTATTTTGCAAGCCCCACTTCTAACGCCTGAACGTTTAAAAAGGCCGGTCACATAGGAAAAAAGGATGCAAGCATCTCTCATGCTGTTAAGAGGAACTGTCCTTTTGACCTTCCTACACTTACAAGCGTATCAGGGAATATGTGCCATTGCTTCAGCCATTTCAGAGAGTGACAGTTCTCACCCAGAAGATAGGAAACAGGCATGGTAATGAGCTCAAAAGATCTTGGCACTGGCCTGTTTAACATCAGGGCTTTTCCTGCAGAGATGTCCCATAGCTGGGGATCCAGGCTCTTGATCTGGGCGGCCACTACGTATTTCATCTTTATTTTGCCCTCCTTCCAAGGCATTGGTGCAGGAAGGGAAGCTATAACCATTGAGTTTTCCCTTCATTTCTGGCCCTCCCCTCCCCCCTCCCTTCCTTCCTTGACCTCCCCTCCCCTTCTTTGCCCTCCCCTCTCCTATCCCCTTGCCTTCATCTCTTGCCCTCCACTCCCCTTCTTTGCCCTCTCCTTCTTTGCCCTCCTCTTCCCTCCTTTGCCCTCCGCTCCCCTTGCCCTCCCCTTCTTTCCCTCCCCTCCCCTTCTTTCCCCTCCCCTACCTTGCCCCTCCCCTCCCTATTGCCCTCTCCTCCCCTCTCCTTCTTTGCCCTTCCATACCCTCTCCTGTCCCCTTGGGTTCCTCACTTGCCCCTCCCCTTACCCTCCCCTCCCCTTCTTTTCCCTCCCCTCCCCTTCTTTCCCCTCCCGTCCCCTGCCCCCCCCTCCCTTGCCCCTCCCCTCCCATCTCCTTCTTTGCCCTTCCATACCCGCTCCGGCCCCCTTGGCTTTCCTCCTCTTGGGCCCTCCCCTTCTCTCCCTTGTTCATGCCTTCTGTTGCCCATCCCCTCTCCTCTCCCCTTCCCTCTCTTGCCCTTCCCTTCCTTGGTCCTCCCCTTCCCTCCCCTTCCCTTCCTTGCTCTCCCCTCCCCCTCCTCTTCCCTTGCCCTCCTTTCAATGATCATGTAGAGCAAGCTAAGCTGAGGTGGGGTTGCTGGAAAAATAGCTTGGTGCTCTCAGCTGTGTTGGGTTTCAGCTCCCCCATGAGCAGAATATAGACAGTCCTCAACTTACAATTCATTAGTGACCAAAGTTACAATGGCACTAAAAAAAAAATGACAGGAATTGTTTTTCCACCGTTATGACCATTGCAGCCTTCCATTGTCACGTGGTCCAGAATTCAGATGCTTGGCAGCTGACTCATAGTTATGACAGTTGGGCAGTGTCCCGGGGTCATGTGATTCCCTTTGTGCAACCTTCTGAATGAGCAAGTCACGGGGGAAGCCGGATTCCACTTAACAACTGTGACACTAACTTAAGATCGGCAGCGATTCCCATAACACTGTGGCAAGAAAGGTCATAAAATGGGGGACAAAACTCGCTTCACAACTCACTTAGGTTTGGGCTCAATTGCGGTCAATTAAGTTGAGGACTACCTGTACCATTTAATGGGGAGATGGGAGCTGTAGTCCAACCCAGTTGGACTATTCTTGCTCTCTTGCTTCCAACTGCTCTTCCTGGATAATTTCTATCATATTTGATAGAATTCTAGCTCATCTCTTTCTCCTTGTGATCCTCTGAGCAGCTGCCCAGTTGCAAAGGTAGTCACCAGCCTTGCTGGTCTCTCTCTCTCCCTCCCTCCCTCCCTCCCTCCCTCCCTCCCCTCCCTCCCTCCCTCCCTCTCTCTGTGTGTGTGTGTGTGTGTGTGTGTGTGTGGTGTGTGTGTTAGTGGCACCAGATAATGTCAGTAAGGAAGGGTAGGGATAGATGTTTCTCCTCCTCCGATTTTAATCTGATGCCTGGCACCCTACAGTCTCTCTTGGTTTTCAGAGTGATGATTATCTGACATGCAGGGTTGATGAATGTAGACAGCTGGGACTTGTTACTGTCATCCGGGAAGGTTTAGTCACTTCTTTCCTCTTTCAGAAAAAGCAACTCCCCTCCCTCCCTTCCTCTCCTCCGTTGTTGCCTCCTGCAGTTTGAGTGCCTGTCCTTCAACTCTTGAGAATTTCCTAGTCACCATGACGGTTGCTCAGAATTTGGTGGTCGGCCTCTAGATCAGGAGAATAACTTTCTTATGAACGTCCCTGGTGCTCTATTCTTTTTTTTTTCTTCGTTAAGAAAACTTCTATTATTATTATTTTAAAGAAGTAAGGCAGAAGCTAAGAGAAACTAATAATTAAAAGGAGGAAAAGAGAAGCAGTAAAGAAAGGAGAGAACAAAGCCAGAAGGGCAGAAGAAAAAAAAGAAATAGTGTGTTTCAGTGGTGGGTTTCAAATTGTTTCGAACCTACTCTGTGGGTGTGGCCTCCTTTGTGGGAGTGGCTTACTGGCCATGTGACCTGGTGGAGTGGCTTGCCGGCCATGTGTTTCTTCTTTCTTTCTTCTTTCTTCATTTCTTTCTTTCTTTCTTTCTTTCTTTCTTTCTTTCTCCTCTCTCCTCTCTCTCTCTCTCCTTCCTTTGTCTCTCTGTCCCTTTTTCTTTCATCTTCTCTCTCTCACGTTTTCTTTCTTTTTTTATTTCTTTCTTCCCTTTCTTTCTCTTTCTCTGTGTGAGTCTGTTGCTGTTGTGTGTGTGTGTTGTTGTGTCAGTGGTGGGTTTCAAATTTTTGTCGAACCTACTCTGTAGTGTGGCCTCCTTTGTGGGAGTGGCTTGCCGGCCATGTGACCTGGTGGGAGTGGCTGCCGGCCATATGTTTTCTTCTTCCTCTCTCTCTCTCTCTCTCTCTCTCCTTCCTTTTTGTCTCTCTGTTCCCGTTTTCCTTTTTTTTCTTTCATCTCTCTCTCACTTTTTTCTTTCTTTTTTCTTTTATTTATTTCTTCCTTCTTTCTTTCTCTTTCTCTGTGTGAGTCTCTCTCTGTGTGTGTGTGTGTTGTGTGTCAGTGGTGGGTTTCAAAAATTTTTTGGACCTCTTCTGTAGATGTAGCCCTGCTTTCCGGGTCCACTGGTGGAACCTCTTCTAACCGGTTCGGTAGATTCACGAAACCGGTTCTACTGAATTGGTGCGAACTGGTAGGAACCCACCTCTGGTGTGTTTCCCGCAAAATAAGACAGGGTCTTATTTTCTTTTGGAACCCCCCACCCCCTTGAAATAAGCACTTGGTCTTATTTTTGGGGAGGTCTTGTTTGTTTTTTGAGGTGCAGGAGGCGGTGCGTATGGTCACCTCATGGCTGCTGCTGTGTTGCACATTGCTGGGCCTGCCACTCCATTAGCGTGACAGAAGGGGTACAGTGGCTGGGGTTGCAGGAGAGGCCATTAGGTAAGGGCATGTAGGGTGCATGGGTCATGTCCCCTCCCCATTTCCCACCTCCAGCCTCACCTCCTCACTTTGCAGGGCAAGCAACCAGAGGAAATGGTGGGGACTGGCTGCGCATGCATTAAATATTTTTGGGCAGGGCTTATTTTAGGGGAGGGCTTATTTTAGTGCATGGGCTCAAAAGCCCAATTGGATTTATTATCCGGGGAGTTCTTATTTTCCAGGAAACTACTATCAGAAATTACTTCTGATTCTCTTTTACATCAGTTGTAAGTATGAATTGAAATCGACCCCTGCAACAAAGCTTTAATATTTCTCATTATTTTTTCTAATCCTGAGTGGTGCGGTGGTCTAGAGGGTGGAGTTCTCGCCTCACAATCAGGAGGCTGTGGGTTTGATCCTAGGTAGAGGCAGATATTTCTCTCTGGGCACAATGTGAATGTATCTGCTGAACAAAACTCCGCAATGGTGACAGGAAGGGCATCTGGCCAGTAAACACTCAGCTCCATTCAGTTGCCCGGACTCTACCCCACAAGACATTATGGGGTCATTAAAAGGAGATGATAATTTTTTTTTCTAATTCTCAAACTCATATATCATATTTTTCCACTTCACAAAAAAGTCGGAAAGAAGTTTCCAGTTGGCATTATTTGATTGGTGTCTTTTTCTCTAATAAAAGCTGTCAGTTTTGTGCTATGTCAGCAAGCACCATCGTCTTCATCATCCATTGTTCCATTCTGGGGTCATGTCCCATCCACATGCATATAAAAGTCTTGCTGCTATTATCATATCTAGAAACAAAACAAACTTCCATGAGTTTTTCCCCCAACTTTTTATCAACTCCAAAGAAAACACCTGTGGCTTCAGCTGTCTTTAAAATCTTCGAATTAATGTATGCATTTAAATCCACGTTTCTTAGCATTTTTTACATCTCCATCAAGCATTCTGATGTTCTGTTCTTATATGTGTGCTTTGTTCCACCTTTTATGCTCTTACTTTCCAGAAGAGGGGGAGGCCACCTATATGTGGCCAATTCTTATTTGAAAATCCTTTTGGGGAACTGTTGGAGAACTCCCAAGTACTAATGAGATATGGTAGCATCAATGCCACCAGACTGCTAACATTAAAAACCCAATAGTACAAGTAGTCCTCTACTTATGACCATAATTGAGCTCAGCATTTCTGTTGCAAAGTGAGACAGTTGTTGAGTGAATTTTGCCCCATTGCATGACCTATCTTGTCACAGTGAATCACTGCAGTGGTTAAGTTACTAAGGCAGTTGTTAAGTGAATCGGGCTTCTCCACTGACTTTGCTTGTCAGAAGGTGAACTGATAACATGACTCCGGGACATGCTGCAAACCGTCATAAGTATGAACCAGTTGCCAGTTTGAATTTTGCTCACCTGAGCATGAGGATGCTGCAAAGGTTGTGCGGGAAAAAAACGGTCATAAAACACTTTTTCAAGGCTATTGCAACTTCAAACAGTCATTAAATGAATTGTTGTAAGTGGAGAACTACTTGTGCAGTGATTTTTTTTCACTTTTAAGGCCATCAGTTTTAATTTATACAGTATATATAATTTATATATACATAATTTAATATTTGCAATTTTCAAATATTGTAAGTAAAGAAACAACTCCATCCTATACATTAAATTTAATGGTAATGTGTGAACTTCCCGAAGAGTTAATTCATTAAATAGGCTCAACATGTTCAAATAAAACTATACAGGGAGACTTTTGCAGGACTCCTAAGTGGGAAGATTCTCTTCTGTTTATTTTTTTAAGCCAACAAAGAGTGACACTGGTAATGGAGCAGACACTGTTTTCAGCCAGGGAGCATTTTAAAAAGTAAGTCTAGGTAGAGAATTGGAGACGGTGCTGCCATCTGCTGCTCCTTCCCTTAATATTTCTGGAAATACGCATGATAGCAGAATTCAAGTTTATTTGAAAATAAGACATCCCTCTTGATCAGTAGATCCCTCGTTATGCCCCCCCCCAATTTTTTTTTTGTATTTTACGAGAAGAGTCCTCCACTCCTCTGCTTATAATTGAATTCCTTATGCCACCAGGCTTAAATTTTGGGCTTGGACAACCTAGAACTACGCCGACTAAGATCTGACTAAGCGTAGTACACAAATTGTCTGCTACAATCTCTTTACGTGTCAATGACTACTTCAGCTTTAGCCATAATAACACACAGTCAAACAATGGATACAAACTCAAGGGAAAGCGCTCCAAACTTGATTGCAGAAAATACGACTTCAGCAACAGAGTGGTCAACGCCTGGAATGCTCTACCTGACTCTGTTGTTGCATCCTCAAACCCTCATAACTTTAACCTTTAAACTGTCTAGCGTGGACCTCACCCTATTCCTAAGAGATCCGTAAAGGGGGCATGCATAACCGCACCAGCGTGCCTTCTGTCCCTCTCCTACTATCCCCTTTTATTCGTACCCATTTCCTTTGTTCATGTCCGTGTTTATATTTATACCTGTTATCTCGTACATGTTCGACAAGCTAAATAAATATATAAATAAAATAAATAAAAAGGAAATGTTATGTGATCATAGATCCCTGATGGCAGAGCTAGTAAAAATGAGTTAAGTCTAACACCAGGCTTACTTCTAAATAATTTTTACTTAAATGCGTAATTTGCTAATACAATTAGAATAGTGCAAAAATGAGAAAGCAACAGACTTTCCGTTTGATAGCAAAGTTACTCATGCTTCTGCTGTGTCCTGTGTCTTTTATCTATGACTAACTTCACTGTCTATGAAAGGGCAGGTCGAATCAATAAACTTTAGCAGTCTTCTTGAAGCATAACCTTATTTAAAGGGAGCAAATCCCTAAAATTTATCCATAAGAGCTTCATGGTTTGGGAGCTGAGAAATCCTGTTGTGTTATACACACATGCATTTACATGCACTGGAGGTTTTTAAGAAGAGACTAGACAGTCACTTATCTGAAATGGGATAGGTTCTCCTGCTTGAGCAGAGGGCTGGACTAGAAGACCTCCAAGGTCCCTTCCATATTCTATTCTACTCTACTCTACTCCAGTCCACTCCACTCCATTCAACTCCACCTTGAGGTCCAAGTGTTATTGTCTTGGAACAATGTTCCTCAACTTGGTGCCCTGCTGGACAATTCCCCAAATACTCATCCAGTATAGAATAGAATAGAATAGAAGAATAGAATAGAATAACAGAATTGGAAGGGACCTTAGAGGTCTTCTTGTCCAACCCCTGTTTAGGCAGGAAACCTTACACAACTTCAGACAAATTGTTATCCAACATCTTAAAACTTCCAGGGTTGGAGCATTCACAACTTCTGGAGGTACGTGTTCCACTGATTAATTGTTCTAACTGTCAGGAAATTTCTCCTTAGTACGTTGGGCTTTCATATCACACAACCAATTGCAAAAGGTGGCCTTACAGTATGTAATTATTTTGTGTCTTCTGATTTTTTGTTTGTTGTTGATTAAATACATATACTGCTGAATCTTAAGGACCAGTGGTGGCTTACACCAATAAATGCCCAACAAACAAACACCGAATAAAACCAAAGTACATTAAATTGCAAGCCCATTGAAACAATCTATCGAAAACTATGTCTATACCAGATCTTGTACTTCTTTAGGAGAACTTGATCCTCTTTGGAAACTAGGCAATAATGCCACTATCCTCCTCCTCCTCCTCCTCCTCATCATCATCATCCTCATCATCATCCTCATCATCCTCATCATATCATCATTAATTACCCCATAATCCCTTGCGGGGTGGAGTCTGGGCAACTGAATGGAACTAGCAGAGCATCTACTGGCCAGATGCCCTTCCGGTCACCAATGCAGAGCTTTGTTCAGCAGATATATTCTCATTGTGCCCAAAGAGAGAAATATCTGCCTCTACCTAGGATTGAACTCACAGCCTCCCAATTGTGAGGTGAGAGCTCCACCTCTAGGCCACGGCACCACTCCAATGTCACTATCCTTATGTGGGATTCATTATTATGTTTTTTATTTAATGATTTGAAGCAATCCTTTGGCGGTGTTTGGTACCATCTTCAGAAAACATCCAAGATTGTGCCTGAATAAGATTGAGCCTTATATACAGAAGTAGAGATGAGAAGTGGGTTGCCACCAACTAATTAACCAGTCCTTAAATAAAAGCCATGACCTCTCCATGGTTTGTTCTGGAATCTCCTCTGATTATGCTCTACCTTCCAAATATTTTTATTGTAAGGTAGCTGATTACACCACAATCACATTTCTGTTGGTTATCTGGTAAGCTTTCTTACAATGACTTTGAGACCCCGCTGTCTCTTTTAGTTGAGTTGGAAGCCAAACTCAATGTTGGGCATGTCTTAGGCGACACCTGTACAAGGTAACTGAGTCTGCCTCCAATTATACCTTCTGGGATCTTCCATCAGGAAAGATCAGGCAGGGTTCAACAGTTCCAGCTTGAAATCATGAACAGTTTCTGCTAGTCCATGTTGGAGATTTTGGAGAGTGCTACTCTTCCTTTATAAGGATGTGGTGGCTAAGATGCTGAGCTTGTCGATCAGAAAGGTCGGCAGTTCGGCGGTTTGAGTCCCTAGTGCCGCATAACGGAGTGAGCTCCTGTTACTTGTCCCAGCTTCTGCCAACCTAGCAGCTTGAAAGCATGTAAAAAATGCAAATAGAAAATAGGAACCACCTTTGGTGGGAAGGTAACAGCGTTCCGTGCGCCTTCAGCATTTAGTTATGTCGTCTAAACAACCACGGAGATGTCTTCGGGCAGCACTGGCTCTTCGGCTTTGAAACAGAGATGAGCACCACTCCCTAGAGCCAGAAACGACTAGAACATATGTGCTACCTTACTCTTTCTTTGTTCTGAAATGAGGGTGCCTCCCTTTCCTGCCTTTGAAACCAGTTTATCAAAATGATGTCGCTGAATATTTGGTCGTGTTCCAAGCTCTCCAGCATGTCATTCTTTGGAGGTGTTTAACCACGCAAAAGATTGTTAAGGATATGTTTTACAAGTGGTGTGTGATAGGGCCTGTCCGTTGGAGTTCTGGAGAGTCAAGAAAAGTAGGAAGGGCATTTAAAAAAAATCTCAGTAATTGAACGGAATTGGGCCCTGCTGGTTGGGCCTTTATTTCTATCAGTTTTCTAAAGTGCAGCAATTTTTAAAATTCCGCTATTTCTTTAATATTTACTCCTTGAGGAGTTTTGGTCTTTAGTTTCGCAATCCAGTCGTCTCTTGCAACCAAGCAGAACTAAAAAGGGCCAATTAGTTTTGTCATTATTGATGTGCTTTGTAGGGTAGAAGAATTTCTTTGCTTTAATCACAGCCCCATTGCAAAACCTTCTTTCTCTCTCTTTTGAAAAGGCAAACAAGTTGGTGTCTTCATCGCCTTTTGTCCTTTTTCATTAGCAATGAAGCAAAGTTTTTGACTGCAAAAAAAAAAAAAACACCTGCTTGGTGCATTACAGGCTTTTCTTTCTAACTGCTCAGCTTCCATTTAAGCCTGTTCAGGTTGAGAAGAATCAGGTTGTTATTGTTTAATTATTATTGCCATCATTATTCCATTCCCCCACCACCACCTTCAAAATGTGAACAGGCAATCCTGACAGGAATTATTTAGTGGAAAAAAACCCTTTGAGTAAAAAGGCATGAATAAGCAGACAAGAAGAGGAGAAAGGAATTAAACATTTTATAAATTGTCCAAACTTGCAAAAACTTCCAGCAAGTTAGTTCTTCTTACATATCCTGTTTCCCCGAAAATAAGGCCTTCCTGGATAATAAACCCAATCGGGCTTTTGAGCTCATGCACTAAAATAAGCCCTCCCCAAAAATATTGCAACACAGCAGTAGCCATGAGGTGATCACTCTCGCCACCTCCTGACCTCAGAAATAATAAGACCTCCCTGAAAATAAGGCCAAAAGCTTATTGGGGGGGGGGCAAAAGAAAATAAGACCCTGTCTTATTTTCGGGGAAACACGGTATCTTTAGTATTCTCTCCAAAAAATTTCTTTTTCAAGAAATTCTGCATTGTGTTTAATCTCTTCATTTAACGTTGTTGAGTGCTGAGAAAAGCACAGCTTCTGGGAGACAGAACAAACCCTCATAGTCATGTTAGTTCTGGGGGTAGGAGGAAAGTACAGTTAGATAGCTTGATTCAAGCCAATCAAAATAGTAACTTAGTTACCTCCCTGATATATGAACCCAGAATTCCCCAGTCAGGAATGACCATTACAGAGAATTCTTTTGCCCAATTATTTGGAGGTGGCCAAGATTGGGAAGGGTGGAACAAATGGCTGAGTTAACAAGAAGAACAACCAAGATGATCAAAGGCATGGAGACCAAAACATATGAAGAACGGTTGCAGGATTAAGGTATGGCTAGTCAAGAGAAAAGAAGGATTAGGGATGGCATGTTAGCAGTATTCCACTATTTGAGGGAATGTCATAAAGAAGAGGGAGTCATCTTGTTTTCCAAAGCACCAGAGAGCAGGACAAGAAACAATGGATGGAAACTAATCAAGGAGAGAAGCAATTTGGAATTAACTTCCTAACAGTGAGGACAATTAACCAGTGGAACAGCTTGCCCTCAGAATAGCAATAGCAATAGCAGTTAGACTTATATACCGCTTCACAGTGCTTTCACAGCCCTCTCTAAGCGGTTTACGGAGTCAGCATATTGCCCCCACAGTCTGGGTCCTCATTTCACCCACCTCGGAAGGATGGAAGGCTGAGTCAACCTTGAGCCGGTGAGATTTGAATCGCTGAACTGCAGATAACAGTCAGCTGAAGTGGCCTGCAGTACTGCACTCTAACCACTGCACCACCACGGCTCCCTGTGGGTGCTCCATCATAGGAGGTTTTTAAGAAGAGACTGGGCAGCCACTTGTCTGAAATGGCATAGGTTCCTGCTTGAACAGGGGATTGGACTAGAAGACCTCCATGGTCCCTTCCAGCTGTTTTCTGAATGAAAGATCTCCACTCCACTTTGTTATGTGAATCAATAGTATCTGCCACTAGATGGCATCTACATTGCATCGATACCCATCTCGTTCTTTAACAGAAAAGTATGCCTCTGAACTCTATTTAATGGACAAGTGGAAACTGTGAAGAGAAGAGCATGTTACCTTATATTGATTTATGGTTCGGTCTACTAGCTATTGCCGGCTTTCACTAGCCTCCTGTTCCCCATCTGTGAGATTGGAGCACCTGAAATCCACAGGCAGCATGACAGTTAAGAGTGCTAATTTGGGGACGAAGGAGAGATGGTGGCTCAGCGATTAAAGACGTTGATCTTATCAGTTGGAAAGCTGAACAGCCCAGGCTCGAGACCTGAGCAACGGGGTGAGCTCCCATTACTTGCCTCAGTTCCTGCCCACCTAGCGGTTCGAAAGCATGCAAATGCAGGTAGATAAATGGGTACCACTTCAGTGGGAAGGTAACAGCATTCTGTGCACCTCGGTGAAAAGTCATGCTGGCCACGTGGCCACGGAAATGTCTTTGGACAACGCTGGCTCTCTCAGCTAAGAAATGGAGATGAGTACCGCTCCCCTAGAATTGGACACGACTGGACAGGGACCTTTACCTTAAGATAGGGACAGCCACAGTGGTCATATGTAGAATCTTCTGCCTCGTTCTCAACCCATCCTCAACATGGGTTGCTTAGCTTTCAGTGCTAAAGTTATCTAAAGTCGGCATGAATAAAACTGGCTATGAATATGTGACTTCCTCTGTCTTCAGTGACACAACCTAAAGTGTACACTACCATCTTCGAAGAACAGTGCTGTGAGGCTGTCTACTGTCCAGTTATTTTTTTCCCTTCCTACTGCTTCCTTGCCATCAAACCCAAAATCATTTTTTAAAGAGGCAACTGGATTTTCTGTTTTTTCTTTGAAGACATTTCTCTTCTCATCCAGCAGGTAAAAAAACATGGCACTGTAGATGAACTCTTGGGTTGGGTAAATGTAACAGGCTAGATTAAATGAGAATAACTACAGGGAGTCCTTGACTTACCATCGTTTATTTAGTGACTTTTCAAAGTTACCATAGCACTGAAAAAAGGGACCTTTACGACCATTGCAGCATCCCTGGGGTCACATGATCCAAATTGGGATGCTTGGCAACTGGCATGTATTTATGACGGTTGCATTGCCCCGGGGTTACGTGTGTTCATAGTTTGTGACCTTCTGACAAGCAAAGTCAATGGGGGAGCCAGGTTCACTGGCTAACGTAACAATGGCAGTGATTCACTTAACAACTGTGGCGAGAAAGGTTGTGAAATGGGACAATAGCAATAGCAGTTAGACTTATATACCGCTCATAGGGCTTTCAGCCCTCTCTAAGCGGTTTACAGAGTCAGCATATCGCCCCCGCAGTCTGGGTTCTCATTTCACCCACCTCGGAAGGATGGAAGGCTGAGTCAACCTTGAGCCGGTGAGATTTGAAACCGCTGAACTGCAGATAACAATCAGCTGAAGTGGCCTGCAGTACTGCACCCTAACCACTGCGTCACCTCGGCAAAACTCATTTAACAACTGTCGGGCTCAGCAACAGAAATTTTGGGCTCAATTGTGGCCGTTAAATCGAAGACCAGCTGTAGTTTGCAACTTGGGGGGGCAAGTGAAAATCACAATTTCCATGTGACCACGTGGAAAAGAGCCAAGTGAACATCACAAATGAGTTTTCTCTGAAGTGATGCTTTAACATCACAACAAGATCCACCTGTTTGCTTGCCCTAGTAGCTAATGCAGATCCATCTGTTGACCCAACGTGAGAGTTTCCTTCTTTTCAATTTGCTATGAATTGCAAATGTGTTGGGACCGGACCAGAGAGAGGCCTGTTGTCCCTTTCTGTTCTCTCCAGCTGGGTTATGCAAAATGTGATGGTCCTAATTGCGTCTTTGTGTGTTGTGTTTGCTCAGGTGGGCCTGGTCAATAAACCATGACTTGGTCATGGGACCTTGTTTACTAAAAGAGGATTCTAACTTTGGGCCGGCGGGGGCTAATAGCTCTGAGCATATCTCCTGATTTCAAATTGGATTAGGTTGAAAAGCTCAGCCAGATTCAAGCTGCCCTGCCTTTCTTTGTGAATCTGTTTGCTGTCTTGAGCTGCAGCGGTTCTGGCCATGAAAGTGCCCCAGTATTTCTCCAGATTGCATCATTTTTCAAGCTTTCATAACAATGTGGCTAGCCTAATATGAAACAGATATCAAAGGGGCTCTCTGTTTTCTGCCCGACTTATGATTTCCTTGTCGTTAAAAAAAGGTCAGCGGGTGGAAGGAAGAAGGCAAGGGGAGGGGAGGGGGGCAAGGATGGAACAGCCACAGCACAGTTTGGCTGGGGGGAAAAAAGGGGGAGGGATGTGCCTGAAAAATCTGCAGCCCCAGACTTTGGTTTGGAAATGAATAGCTGGTTCACATCACCAAAAGCTCTGGAAAGGACACAGCTCTTCCAGATGTTTTTAATAAGGCAGCTTGGAAGCATCTCTTCGGCAGGCGATGTTGATGTCGTTTTTTGGAGTCCTTTGTATCTTCAGGTTTCTCTGAAAAAAAGAAAAGAAGTCCATATTCCACCAAACATCCTCCAGCAATTTTTGAGCATGGCTGTCCCAAAATAATGCTGGGCTGAATGTTGCGGTTGTAACACCCCCAATGAAAGAGACTCCGATAAATGTGGCAGGCCTGAAGGCTCAATGCAAAAGATGGTTCCTAGGTCTGACAGCGGTTTCTTCACTCCTACACATGTGGTTAAACAAGTGGTGGCTTAATGTAATGGAGCAGACCCACGGAAATGGGCGCAAACAAATCAACAAATAGAATAGGATTCTTTATTGGCCAAGTGCAATATTGGACACACAAGGAATTTGTCTTTGGTGCATAGGCTCTCAGTGTAACTAAAAGAAAAGATACATTCGTCAAGATCATAAGGTACAACACTTAATGATAGTCACAGGACACAAATAAGCAATCAGCAACAATATCAATATAATTAGTAAGGATACAAGCAACAAAGTTGCAGTCCTGCAGTCATAAGTGGGAGGAGATGGGTAATACTAGGAACGATGAGAAGACTAATAGTAATAGTTAGTTAATAGTTTGACGGTGTTGAGGGAATTATTTGTTAGCAGAGTGATGGCATTCAGGGAAAAAACTGTTCTTGTGTGTAGTTGTCTTGGTGTGTGCAGTGCTCTATAGCCTCGTTTTGAGGGTAAGAGTTGAAACAATTTATGTCCAGGATGTGAGGAGTCTGTAAATATTTTCACAGCCCTCTTTTTGATTTGTGCAGCATACAGGTCCTTCGTGGAAGGCAGGTTGGTAATAATTGCTTTTTCTGCAATTCTAATTATCCTCTGAAGTCTGTGACTGTCTTGGTGGGTTGCAGAACCAAACCAGACAGTTATAGAGGTGCAGATGACAGACTCAATAATTCCTCTGTAGAACTCCATCAGCAGCTCCGTGGGGAGTTTGAGCTTCCTGAGCTTGTTCAAAACAGAGGCAAATGTTTCTCTTTACCCTGCCTCTGTCTAGCCCTGATGAGGTTACCTAGTTTGGGTAATGAAATGTCTGCAAGAAAACAACTTCCCTTGGAGAGCCCCGAAGGCTCCTTCATTTCAATCCTGAGCTACAGGTATTCTCCTTAAGAGATATTGCTTTGACTCTTCACTTGTCCTAACGTTGAATGGAAGATTGAAGCTGTCAATCCTCGGATGATAAAAGCAAACTTATTGTGCGAATATGTTTTTTTTATTATGATACACCAACTTTTTTTTTCTCCCAGAAATTTTGTTAATGCCCAGACTAGTAATAGCTTGGTTTGAGAAATATACCCCCACCCCTTTTTTGTTTGCTGGTAGCTCTTTCGGTCAGACCAACAACCCTATGAGTTTAAAACAGGAAAAATAAGTTCCAAGCTAGACAAGGTCTGAGGGGTATCTTCCTTTCCCCAGAGTTGAAAAAGAATATGCCTGAAAAAGGCAGCCTACATGTGATAGATTAGAGACTCCATATAAATCCGAGCAAAGCAGAGCGGGTCGAATTGTGTGTGTAACCAATCTGGCTATTTCTCACCACAACTGTTTACAGCATGAGAAAACTGCGGCCTGCCCAGAACAAGCTGAGGCGGCAGCTGTTAATGGTGAAGACATTTAGCCAAACCTGTGAAAAACGAAAGTAAATACAGAGCTCAGCCCAAGGTGTTCTGATTTAAATGCATATCTCGCTGGGTCCCTCGGTTTGAGTGTTTAGGCCCAGCAGGAGAACTGAGGTGGAAATTGGAGAGGTGGTTTGGAAAGTTGGGTTGCTTGGAATTTGGCATGTCCCGCTGTGGGCAAAAACCTCAGACCATGCTGATGGAAAAGGTCTCGATGCATATCCAGTACAGCTTGTAGCTTCTGAGAAAACATACTGTATTCCATGTTCCATATGTTGCTGTGTTTATATGATACCAGGTACACTTAAGGGTTAACATACACAGATTAGAATGGGGCCCCTATGCTCATGGGGCCCGTGCCTCGAGCCGATCAGGATCAAACTGCTGGCAGTCGGCAGAGTTAATAGCCTGCAGTACTGCATTCTAATCACTGCGCCTCCAGGGCTTCCTACTGACTATGAAAGCTGTGTTGGTGAATTCAAGGGTACTTCAGCACAGATTGTTGCTTTATACCATTTCAGCTAGTGAGTCGTTACACTGGCAGTAGTTCTTCGGGATTTCAATTAGGGTCTTTCCCAGGCTTTGAGAGAGTGAGGGTGGCACTGCCAGTTTGTAAAGAAGGTGCTCAGCCACTGAAGGACAGGGTCCACCTAAGTTTGTTTCAGAGAGTCCAAGTATAGGCCAGACAAGGAATAATGGATGGAAACTGATCAAGGAGAGAGATTCAACCTAGAAATAAGGAGAACATTTTTGAGAGTGAGAACAGTCAACCAGTGGAACAGAAGTTGCCTTCAGAAGTTATGGGAGCTTCATCACTGGAGGCTTTCAAGGGGAGATTGGACTGCCATTTGTCGCGGATGGTTGTAGGGTCTCCTGCTTGGGTAGGGGGTTGGACTAGATGACCGACAGGGTCCCTTCCAACTCTCCTAATCTATCTATGAATATCTGCTCCACGTTTGTACTCTTGAAGGGGCAGGGATGGTAATTCCCAAAATTTCTATCCAACATGAGTTGGGGGTTATTGGAATTGCTCTGTGTACCTGTGGAGGATCTAGGTTGAGAAGAAGTCCATTCATGTAGGTAGAGCGAATGTGAACAGAAGGATGCAGAATTTTGACAAAGACTTCTGAACCTTGTAAGCAGGGTAGGATCGCTGGTGTAATAAATCAATTTGGATGTAAAATTCTTTGTATTCAGGCCTTAAGTGGGACATTGTCTGCCTCATAAGCCCCATCCTTTTTCTGGAAAGTTCTACTTGTGTTGCAGGGATAGATCATCATGAACCAAAGAGCACCAATGAGATTTTTTTAAGCACGGAAAAAGCAGGAAGATGACACTCATTCAGTAACATATACTAAAAACAACTTCTCTGAAAGGAATTGTTAGGTTATAATAAACTTTGGTTAATATATCGGACTAAAATGTAGTTTATTGTACAATCTAGAGCTATACTCATCTATCACCACTCTTGCATCATGACTTGAGTCATTTCTGCATAAATGTAAACTCTGTTCTTTAATATTTTTAAATGTTTCCATTCCTTCAGCAGCTCTTCTTGCCCTGCCCATCTATTGGAAAAACTGAGGAACCCCTTAGTGTGACCTTGTTGAGTGGCTGAGCCTGTTCCTTGGGGTCCCAGCAGAAGACAAGAAACAGTCTGAATAAGTCTTTAGCATCCAAATTGAGTCAAGCTCAATTATCTCACCTTAAGGGGCAGACTAGGCTTGGAATAAAAAGGGATGCGGTGGCTCAGTGGTTAAGACGCTGAGCTTGTCGATCAAAAGGTCAGCAGTTGGAATCCCTAGCACTGTGTGAGCTCCCGTTACTTGTCCCAACTTCTGCCAACCTAGCAGTTTGAAAGCATGTAAAAATCCAAATAGAAAAATAGGAACCACCTTTGTTGGGAAGGTAAAAGCATTCCGTGCCTCTTTGGCATTGGGTCATGCCGGCCATATGACCACGGAGATGTCTTTGGACGGTGCTGTCTCTTCGGCTTTGTAACGGAGATGAGCACCGCCCCCTAGAATAGGGAGCAACTAGCACACATGTGTGAGGGGAACCTTTACCTTTACCTAGGCTTGGAATGGTATAATCAGGCCTGAATTTAAAAGTGGTTGAGGCCAGAACTCTCAGGCACAAGTAATCAGGGACTATACTTTAAGTTCCAGTTAAGATGATTTATTGCTCATGCCTTTACACAAGAATCTAATGATTCTTAAATTCTAATGATACTTTAAGACGAATTTAGTCAGCACTAAATGATCACTAGATAAGAGTTAATGGAATTCAACAGAAGTTGGACTTAGAACATTTGTGGAAATGTAATGACTCCAAGCTGATTCCTCTCTTGACTCCACCCCATGCTCTGCCTGTCGTCCTCCTAGGAATTAGGAAAAGTACCAGGCTTAATAGATTATTCTGAGCTGTAGAAAAGATTGGAGGAAAAAAAAGATCTGCTGTAATAACCTTAGAGATATATTGGGTGCAGAGTACCCAGTGGCTACATTTCCTTTTCCATTTCAATAAACCTGGTTAAAGAAGACACTTAGAATCTTGCCACTCAGTGGTGAAGGACTGGTTTAGGCTTGATAGTATAGTTATAAAGAGGTGAAGCAATTTGGGAAAATTAATCCCTACCTCTATTACATATGTAAAAAATTAAGTTAGATTGAAAATGTCTCTCTGTACATTCTGGTTCAGAGAATGTTATCTGGTTCTTAGCTGGTTATCTGGTCTTAGCTTTCTCAATTAAACGTTAGTATAGTTCTTAATCCAAGGGACTAATCCAAGGGATGTAGTGGCTAAGATGCTGAGTTTGTCAATCGGAAAGGTCAGCAATTTGGCAGTTCAAATCCCTAGCACCACGTAATAGAGTGAGCTCCCAGCTTCTGCCAACCTTGCAGTTCAAAAGCATGTAAAAATGCAAGTAGAAAAATAGGAGCCACCTTTGGTAGGAAGGTAACAGCGTTCCGTGTGCCTTCGGTGTTTAATCATGCTGGCCACATGACCACGGAGACGTCTTCGGACAGCGCTGGCTCTTGGGCTTTAAAATGGAGATGAGCACCGCCCCCTAGAGTTGGGAACAACTAGCACATATGTGCGAGGGGAACCTTTGCCTTATTTTATAATTCTTAATAATTTTTATTCTGTGTTTCTTTAATCTTTTAATTGGCTTTTATGTTTATAATTTGTAAGCCACCCAGCATTTTGTAGAGTAGATGGATAGTATAAAAGTATAATGAGTAAATGAATATAATGAATGAATACTACTAAAGCCAAACCAAATGATTTGCATTATGACTGAATGTGATGTGTTGTACCCAGCCAATGACTAAAATAAACATAATAGCTCCGTATAACCTTTAGAAGGAATTGTCAAGTCTACAAATTTTACTGAACCACAATACAATTGTATTGGGCTTATATACATGTTCCACCAGCTGGCACACGTGGATGGCTTTATCTAGTCTTCGGAGCCAAGTAGGGTTGGGCCTTCAAACCAGGTCATCTGATCAACTCTACAGGAAAACTAAAATGACCTTGCGTCAGCCTGTGATCGCAGGTTTTTTTTTTCCAAGTCTGTCCTTATGTCTTTCCTTTCATCCTTTTTTTGCCCAATGGAAAAGGGAGAAGAAGTGAGCGGTCTGGTTTCAGTCTATTGTACTACTCCCCACGTCCCTTGAGGTAACACATGTTTATTGCTATTTCATAATCTGGTGCTTCCCTAGCAACCTCTGAATTCTCCAAGATTATCTCCCTAGTTTTCTGTAGTCAGTTCAGTACTTAGATGGGTGACCCATATGACATTTTAAGACTGTAGGCTAGACAGAACTAATAATAATAATAATAATAATTCCAGAATAAGGCAATGAGAAACCACTTCCACAAACCACCCCAAAATGTCAAGATGAGGTGACGGCCACCAAGTTTCAGTCAAAGGAGACTTTTTCTAATAGGAATCCAATGATTGTGCTTTGGGGAAATCGTGGTTTCTGGCTTGGCATTGCATGTTAATCAGGCTTATTTTGGGTCCAACAAACGATGGTTTGAAGAAGTACGGAATTGGGGCCCATCACTGATTGAAGTCCTGTCAATGGAGTCCCCCAAATTACATTTCAGTGTTTAGTGTGAAGTCCTATCAGTGTTCTAGCAAGATCCCACGTAGTAAGTTTTCTGGTAGGTCCAGCTCTTACTGATGGGATTATTCAGCTCAATTATCCAGATTTGCTTTTGGTGCCTGCCTAGCGCATCTGCTTTTACAGCACTCAGAAACTATAATTAGCAGATCAGGGTTTCTCTGCAAGTAATATATCTAATGCTGCATATTGCCCCACCCAGTCAGTCTGTCTGTCTCTCTCCTCACCCCTCCCTCCCTCTCTCTCTGTCTTCCTTCCCTTTCTCTCTTCATTCCTCCCTCCTCCCCCTCTCTGTCTGTTTCTTTCTCTCTTTTTCTCTTTCTGTCTCTCCCTCTACCCCCTCCCTCTCTCTCTCATTCCCTCCCTCCCTCTCCTGTCTGTCTGTCTGTCTCTCCCCCTCTCTCCTCCCCCTCTCTCTGTCTCTCCCTCCCTTTCTCTCTCTCATTCCCTCCCTCTCTCCCCCTCTCTGTCTGTTCTTTCTCTCTTCTCTCCTTCTTTTTCTGTCTCTTTCAGTCTCCCTCTACCCCTCCCTCCCTTCTTTCTCCTTCCCTCCCTCTCCTTCCCTCCTCTCTCTCCTGTCTGTCTGTCTGTCTCTCTCTCTCTCTCCCCTCCCTCCCTCTCTCTGTCTCTCCTCCCTTTCTCCTTCCTCTCCCTCTCTCCCCCTCTCTATCTGTTTCTTTCTCTTTCTGTCTCTTTCTGTCTCTCCTCTACCCCTCCCTCCCTCTCTTTCTCCCTCCCCTCTCATTCCCTCCCTCTCCTTCTGTCTGTCTGTCTGTCTCTCTCCCTCCCTCTCTGTGTGTCTCTCTCTCTCTGCATACTAGAATTAGCCTGGCGGAACTTAGATATTCATCTTGTTATAAGGTCTTAGGGGTCTTGCAGTTCATGTAGAAAACATTAACATTTCCTCCACGTCATGATGCCTTCGAACCTTTGCAAGATATTTTTTATCACGATGGAAGGCCTCCTCCCATAGTTTACCCTCTATTGCAATCAGATTATGGAACATCCGCTGTTTGCTTTCCATCTTAATCAAAACTCTGCATCTTTTCCACCATAATATAAGAGCAGAGGGGCGCAAGTGGCAGTGTCAGTGGTTAAATGCGCACTGCAGGTGACTTCAGCTGACTGCAGTTCATGCAGTCAGCTGTTCAAATCTCACCGGTCCGGGGTTGACTCAGCTTCCCTCATCCGAGATGGGTAAAATGAGGACCGGTTGTTGCTGGTGGGAAATAGCTGACTCGGTAAAACCGTTAGAGAGGGGCTGAAAGCCTATGAATGAAGCTGGGTATTTATTATAAGTCTAATGCTATTGCTATAATAATACCAGAAATGCTCAGGGGATGGAAGAGGCCAAGATTATCGCGTCCGGCTTTGTTCTTTCCCAAATGGCCGATCAGATGCACACAGGTAGGGATGGAAAGGCACTGCCAATCACATTTTCCTTGGCATCCTGCGTCTCTTAATGCTATCAACGTACGGCCACAATCGACTCCAACATTCCTTTGCTAAGTGAGATACTTGTAAGTGAGTTCTGCCCATTTTACGACCTCCTGGCCACCATGGCTAAGTGAATCACTGCAGTTTTTAAGTCAGTAACACAGTTGTTAAGTGAATCTGGCTTTCATTGACTTTGCTTGTCAGAAGGTCCCAAAAGGGGATTGTGTGACATTGCAAACCATCGTAACTTTGATTAATGTGACCATGGGTGTATGCCACAGTCGTAAGTGGGAACTAGGAATGAATTCCGTGGCAGGTGATCTAAAGAGACTTGATACAGTCTTCTAAATTACTGATTTATGCATTGTTTGAGGAATGCATAGTTTGTCGTTAGGTCCAGAAATGCCCACTTTTCACGGAGGAATGGAACAGGTTGAGCTCCCCAAACATTGCTGTCTGTGAGTTACCCCACTTGTTCTATCTTTACCTTCGGGGAGGAAGAAAGAGTGAATCCTTGATGCTTTGTTTCCATGCCTCTGTATAGTTGCTGTCTAGAACTTAACAGGGTCGAAAGGGGATCCTATTACCCCAATTTTATTTTATCACGGCACCTCTCGAAACTCACTTTTCCTGCATCCATCCATCATACTCTCTCCTCTCTCTTTCTTATATTTCTTTCTTTTCTCTTCTCTCCTTTCTTTCTTCTCTCTTTCTCTTCTCTCTTTCCCTTTTTCTCTTTCTTTTCTTTATCTTTATTCTCTTCGCTCTCTCTTCTTCTCTTTCTTTTTCTTTCATCTTACTCTCTCTCTTTTCTTTCTCTCTTCTCTTTCACTCTCTCTTTCGCTTCTCTCTCTTCTCTCTTTCTTCTCTTTCTTTTTTTCTTCTTTTTTTCCCTCTTTTCTCCTCTCTCCTTCCTTCTTTCCTTTCTTCCTTTCTTCTATAACCAAGAATCAAGATTAAAGCAGAATAGGGGGTGGGGAAGGGAACTACAGCAAGATTTCATCTCTTGAGAGACCAGCCTGGGCTGAAATGGAGGCTGAAAAAGACTCCAATGATCTTGAAAACAGGAAACTGAGTGGCAGTGTGTTCTCCAGCCCTCGGTCGCTGTGAATAAGCCATTGAGAAGCAGAGGCAGTGAGAGCTTTGGCCAAAGCGAAGGTAAAGATGGGAAGGGGAGGGGTACACTCTTTCAAATAAAAAAAAAACCCTTTGGCTAAGAACAAAAAAAGGGGATCACTTTTTCCCCTCCTTTGCACAAGCCAATCGCGCATTTTGTTTCTTTTTCCTCTGCTCAAAGCAGAACGGAGTCCTCAATATTCTTCCCCTCCACCCGTTCCTGTCTGTGTTTGAGAAGCTCGGAGCCAGCCGACTGTGTTGGATTTCAGGCAGCTCTGGGCCCCAATTTCTTGCCCTTTACAATATTCAAAAGTGGTCCTTCCCAAGATCAGTGCAAGAGTCAGCCATTCATCCCCTTTGGGGAACTGCAGTCCGCCCCCCCCCCCCCCCCGCTTCCCCATTTGGAAGAGAAAATGAATCGGGGCCGTAGGAGGGGAAGGCTGGCCCTGCCTGCCTCCTCCCATCTCTCTCCAAAGGGATGAATCATATTCCCACAATTGCAATTAAATTTTCTGCTCTCACAGAATTCTGTGGGGCAGTGAGCAAAACCGTGACGTCTGATCTTGGGTCAAGAGGGAGGAGGGAGGTGTCTCCCCTACCTCCCCCTGCCTGTTGCTGTCATCATTCTTCAAAACTGATTCCAGACCAAACTTTTGAGGCTGGCCGAAAAGACGACCCTCTTCGAGAAGTAGCTTAGAAAACCAATTTGGGGGCATTCCTTTATTGTTATAATTTTTTTAAAAAAGCACTATTATTTTTGGTTTCCTTTTTACTGGACGGTCTTCCCTCCGTATCATCTCTCAACAGCGGCATTTTCTTCTGAGTTGGGTTGCCTTGCCTTCTTTCCCTTCTTCTTTTTGGTGAGTCTGTTTGAGACATCCAGCCTTGGCTGTTTCTCCCCCATCTTCTCCCCTTTTCTGGATGCAAGGTCTCTTCTTCTCTCTCTCTCTCTCTCTTTTTTAAATAGAGAGAGACTCGAGAACGTTCAGTGAGAAGTTTCAAGGAAGACTTGCTGTTCTGTTTTTCTTAAAAATAAATAACTTTTTGCACGGCTAACCGTCTCCTCCTGCGCCTCCATCCTGCTTGCTGGTCTAACTTTCCATACAAGCCACCCTGTTCCAAGAAGGTTTTTTTAAAAAAAAAAATCAACCAGCTGGAGTGCTGCTGGGCTGTGTTTTCTTCCTGGCTGAACTCTGCAATTCAGAGAAGGGATCTCTCCAAAGCACAAGGAGAACCCTCGGCCAAGGCATCCGGGAGAGGCTTCTGGACTGCTTGATCCTCTCTAGGAGTGAATGGTTGACTTGGCTCCCTTCTGCTGCTTCTTTGTCTGGACAAAATGTACGAGCGGCACAAGAGACGATACAGCCTGTGCGAGATTTCCAAAGAAGAGAGAGCTGTGGAAGTGGTGCTACTGAAGGTAGGGCATGGCTTGTGTCTTCTTCGGCTGAGCTGCACCTCCTCCGTTCGTATCCCACCTTTAAGGTGATCAGGGTCAGATCCTGGGTAGTCTTTTTCCCCTTTCTTCCTTTTTCTTGTGAAGGGAGTCTTGGGTTCTCATGAGGGATTGGTCTCTTGCCAAGGACAGGATTTGAAATTGAGAGCAGCAGTGGCATATCTAGGACAAGACATGGTTACTTAGAGGCATGTTCTTTGTAAGATAACCAAGGACTTGAGGATTTTTCAGTAGACAAAGAGAATCATTTGCTAGGTTTGTATGGGTAATTACTTAGGTAGAGATAAATGTTCCCCTCGTACAAATGTGCTAGTTACCTTCCCACCAAAGGTGGTTCCTATTTTTCTACTTGCATTTTTACATGCTTTCGAACGGCTAGGATGGCAGAAGCTGGGAGAAGTAATGGGAGCTCACTCCATTACATGGCGCTAGGGATTCGAACCACCGAACTGCCAACCTTTTTGCTTGACAAGCTCAGTATCTTAGCTACTGAGCCACCACGTCCCTATAAATTACTTAGATGTCTCTAATATATGTATATGCATATGTATATGTATATGTTTTTTATTGAAAGGGTTAGCAGTCCTATGTATAGGAGGTCTGGTGCAAAAACACAATGACGATGATAAATACCAATTTAAAAAAAGTGTATGGTCCCGGCGGTATATATATTATGCTTTGTGTATTCTTCTTGTCAGTTGGCATCATTTTTTCATGCTAGCTAAGTTTGTGGTTGGTTTCGGTTAATATTTTGATCAGAAAATTGCTTACCCATATTTTGATATTATTTTTGTGCTATGCATTCTGCTTCTGATTTTTTCTTTTTTTCAAGGGTGTATTAGGGTGGAATCCGGGCTCTGCTTCTGCACCCTTGCTACAACTAGCCCAAGAAGGAATGGCCTTTCCCATGTTACTCAGCCCAATTTATGGCTAAATGGTTGGTCAGGGATTTATTGTTTATGTAGGCTTCCATTGCTTATGTCCCACTAAATCCATCACCATTGAGTTTCATGGCAGAGAGCAGGGCTGAATCCATTTTCATTTCTTTCCCCATTTTATTTTATTTTGTGCATATCCACTTTTGCAACTTCCTATGAATATCTATTCCTCCCCCCCCCAATAATAATAATAATAATAATAATAAAACTTCTTGGAATTTTAATACGGACGTCCTATTTTAATAATACACCAACTATCACCCTCTCCACCTACTTTGAAGTTGATATGTATGTACGTATGTATGTACCTACCTACCTACCTACCTACCTATCTATTTATCTATTTATCTATCTATCACCTGCTCTGTCTCCTGGTCCCAAAGTTTTCAGTCTGTTTTTATTTGACTCCCCCCCCCCACTCTCCTGATTGAAATCTGGAGTTAGTTTTGTCTTTAAATAAGGAGTGTGGAGGCGGATACCTCTCTTGGCTAACGGTCCCTGGCATTTTTCCTCTCTCCTCCTTTCCCCACGCGGATGCTTTCCAAGCTAAAATTAGCAGCTGTTCCATCAAACAGTAAGGTGGCAGTCTGAGAATGTTTTGTCACTCTGAAGAGCTTGACTTTCCTGGCAGAGAAAGAGGCAGTTGAAAGAAAGCAGCCAGTGGAATGGCTCACACAGTCTGGCTTGGATGTATTAATCCAGAGAAATGGGAAAGAGCCTAAAATGGAGGCTTCGAGGGGAGAGGTCATGTATCATTTCCCAGATCTTTTTGAACTGGAATAGCAAGTTTTTTAAAAATGGAATTTAATGAAAGGAAGCAGCGCAGAACCCAAGGATTTGGATCATCCATTGCATTAGACCAGTGTTTCTCAACCTTGGCAACTTGAAGATGTCCGGACCTCAACTCCCAGAATTCCCCAGCCAGCGAATGCTGGCTGGGGAATTCTGGGAGTTGAAGTCCGGACATCTTCAAGTTGCCAAGGTTGAGAAACACTGCATTAGACGCAGAACATAGAATATAGAATCATAGAACTGGAACATGGAGGTCTTCTAGTCCGAACTCCCTACTTAGGCAGGAAACCCTACACCAGTGGTGGGGTTCATTTTTTTTTACTACCAGTTCTGTGGGCGTGGCTTGGTGGGCATGGCTTGGTGGGCGTGGCTTGGTGGGCATGGCAGGAGAAGGATATTGTAAAATCTCTATTCCCTCCCCACTCCAGGGGAAGGTTACTGCAAATCCCCATTTCCTCCCGATTAGCTCAGAGGGCAGAGAATAGATGGGGGCAGGGCCAGTCAATGGTGGTATTTATCAGTTCTCCGAACTAGTCAAAATTTATGATACTGGTTCTCCAAAAACTGGTCAGAATCTGCTGAATATCACCTCTGGCCTACACCACTTCAGACAAATGGTTATATAATCTCTTCTGAAAAACGTCCAGTGTTGGTGCATTCACAACTTCTGGAGGCAAGTTGTTCCACTGATTAATTGTTCTAACTGTCAGGAAATTTCTCCTCAGTTCTAAGTTGCTTCTCTCCTTGATTAGTTTCCATCCATTGCTTCTTGTTCTACCCTCAGGTGCTTTGGAGAATAGCTTGATTCCATCTTCTTTGTGGCAACCCCTGAGATATTGGAAGATTGCTATCATGTCACCCCTAGTTCTTCTTTTCATCAAACCAGACATACCAATTCCGGCAACCATTCTTCCTATGTTTTAGCCTCCCCTAATCAGCTTTGTTGAAAAGTTCTCAGTGATGGAGCACCCACAACCCCAGGAGGCAAGCTGTTCCACTTCTTAATTATTCTCACTGTCAGGAAATTTCTCCCTACTTCTAGTCTGAATCTCTCTCTAACAAACTTCCACCCCACTACTTCTTATCCTGCCCTTGGCTAGGCACACCCAGCTCCAGTGGTGTGTTTCAAAGATTGTTCGAACCTACTCTGTGGGTGTGGCCTCCTTTGTGGGAGTGGCTTGCCACCCATGGGACCGGATGGGAGTGGCTTGCCGCCCATGTGACCGGATATGAAGATGCCACGACACTTGTCAGAACCACCTTAAATTACCTCACACACAGCACTGGCATGCATAAGAATATGATGTAAACTTGTTTTTTAAAAGGCATCTTTGGTTTGCATTAAAACAACTTCAACACACGGAATGTTCTGATTGCCCCACAAACGCAGTAGTCATCCTTACCTTTCACAGAGGCACCGAGTTTTATAAATATGAGCATGATAGTGTAGAATAATCATATCCAAGGACCAGTGGTGGGTTTCAAAAAATCTTGGAACCTCTTCTGTAGGTGTGGCCTGCTTTCTGGGTCCACTGGTGGAACCTCTTTTAACCAGTTCGTAGATTTGACGAACCGGTTCTACCGAATAGGTGCGAACTGGTAGGAACCCACTTCTGCCCAGCTCCCTCAAACCGCTCATCAGATGATTTAGCCCCCCCCCCCAGACCTTTTATAACCTTCGTTGCTCTTCTCTGCACACTTTCTAGGGTCTCGTGTCTTTTTAAAAAAAAAAAATGTGGTGACAAGTTAATAAAGAAAACCAAACAAAGCATCCTTCAGCTTTGCAGAAAATCAGAGAGAAGTTGTTCAGTTGAGCTAGGACTTGGAGAAGTATCCTGGTTTGCAAGAACAGCCCCAGTCTTCCGTGTTGAAAAATTTCAATTTTTCACAACTGTTGTGAGAAAACAGCTTAGACATACAGAAATGAATGTTTAGAATAGAATAGAATAACAGAGTTGGAAGGGACCTTGGAGGTCTTCTAGTCCAACCCCTGCTTAGGCAGGAAACCATTCAGACAAATGGTTATCCAACATCTACTTAAAACCTCCAGTGTTGGAGCATTCACAACTTCTGGAGGCAGGTTGTTCCAATGATTGATTCTTCTAACTGTCAGGAAATTTCTCCTCAGTTCTAAGTTGCTTCTCTCCTTGATTAGTTCCCACCCATTGCTTCTTGTCCTACCCCCAGGTTTAATTTTGCAAGATTTATCATACCAGGTTATGCAGGACCTTGATCATGGATGGGAAGGCACTGTGCTCAGTGCCACTGTTACTATGATCTTACCCTTCCAAGCGTTTAACTGTCATTAGGCACTCAAGCTTTTTACTGCAGCCCTAAGAACAAGATATGTCCTTCTTGGGAAGGAAAGGTAGCATTTGTAGCTGTATTCCGTGCCCCGCATTCCCTCAGTTCTTTCAATTCTGTCCCTTTGAATGGTGGGAACTGCACAGATACGATTGTAAGTCATATATATTAACTGTCACGTTGTTAAGTTAAAGGTAAAGGTTCCCCTCACACATATGTGCTAGTCATTCCCGACTTTAGAGTGGTGCCCATCTCCGTTTCAAAGTCAAAGAGCCAGCACTCTTGAGCCAGTTTCGAACTGCTAGGTTGGCAGAAGCTGGGACAAGTACGGGAGCCCATTCCATTATGCAATGCTAGGGATTCGAACCGCCAAACTGCCGACCTTCTGATCCACACGCTCAACATCTTAGCCACTGAGACACCACCGCTTCACGTTGTTATCATTGGCAATTAATAGAGGTGCCCTTAAGTTTTATGTAGCCTGTTGTGCTGGAAATCAAAACTTGGAATTGGGGGCCATAGTGCAATGCAGATGCAGCTTTTGACAAACAGGAAAAAAAAGCATGTCCTTTGCACCTGGAAGCTAAATTAAAACATGATTAAAGGAAATGTGAAACCCAGGGTTTAAAAAGGAAACGAACGTTAAAAATAATCTGTTCCCTTCCCCCTCCTCCCCGGTCCGTTTTGGTGAAATTACTTGCTATAACTGTGTTTCAGAAGTTTGAATCCCACAAAGGACTTGATTCTTGGCAGGGAGGTATGGACTGAGGCTGGAGCAGAGCACTAAAACAGTAGCTGGAGGTAGGTTCTCTTTCATAGCAGGTGATAGTAAAGACTCTGGAGTCCTGCGGTCCAAGCAGGTATGAGTCAGGTGGAGCTGCTTTGGGCCTTTGAAAGGCTCTGCCTTCTCCAGAGGTGGTGCGATGATTTGCAGTGTGACATGGAGGGACGGGGGAGGGAGGAGGGGGGCGGAGAGAAGGGATCATATACATGATTTGATTCTGTACTGTCAAGTCATTGTTGACTCTTGGTGACCACATATTCTCCAGGGTGATACTGTATGTCCCTAACCTGGTCAGTCAGGTAATGTATGCATTATCAGTGTAGCATAGCACTTATATACCGCTTTATAGCCCTCTCTAAGCGGTTTACAGAGTCAGCCTCTTGCCCCCCAACATTTTGGGTCCTCATTTTACCCACCGCGGATGGATGGAAGGCTGAGTCAACCTTGAGTCTGGTGGGATTCGAACTGCCAAATTGCAGGCAGCTGGCAGGCAGCAGAAGTAGCTTGCAGTACTGCACTCTAACCACCACACCATCGTGGCTCATTGATGTAACTCAGTCCATCCACCTGTCTATGGGTTGTCTAATTGCATCCTTCTGTTCTCCCTCCCTTCCTCCATTCCTGTTCTTCCATCTGTTCCTCCCTCCCTCCTTCCCCTGTCATTTCCCTCCCTCCCTCCCTTCTTTCCTCTTCCCTACCTCACTCCCCCTTCTCTCCCTCCTTCCCTTCCTTCCTTCCTTCCTTCCTCTTTCCTTCCCTCCTCCCTCCCTCTTCTCTCCCTCCTTCCCCTGTTACTCTCCCCTTCCTTCCTTCCTTCCTTCCTTCCTTCCTTCCTTCCTTCCTTCCTTCCTCCCCTCCATCCCTCCCTCCCTACCCCGTCACTGCCCTCCCTCCCTCCCTCTTCTCCAAAGAGTTAAGCTTCTACATAATATGTCTGAATGAAATGTGTAACAGAATGGGAATCATATTGATTCTGCTTTTAATTCAGCATAAAGGAAATGAAGCAAATATTAGTGTTTGTCCTGAGGTTCCTCATCACTTAATATTAAAGATTAATATGCCGTGTTAAAAAAAATTCTATTTTCTTGATTCGTTGGAAGTCTGTGAAGTGTGACCAAGTCGAGATAAAGAGTTTTGTTAATTTATTTCAATAATCAAATTTTTATGACCACCCACCTCACGGGAAACAATCCAATAAAACAGTAAATAAATACAACATGGCCTAAAACCATAATGTAGTAATTATCACAAGAGCATTCAAAACAATAAATGCAGAACTGAAACAGAACAAGAAGATACACGGTGTGTGGAAAGATTCCCATTAATTTGTCACCTCTCTCCCTTGCCTTAGATTAACGTGACAACTGGTGCCCCGTTGAGCCTTCTCCAGATTCCTTATTGTTGGAGCAGAAGCATCCTTGCAACCTGCAGGTAAGAGAAAACCGTTTTTCTTGCCATTGGAAATAAGAGGAGGGCTGTGCTGTTTCCAAATCTTATATTTGGGGAGCTGCCCAACGCAGATCATTTGTCAGACTGCAGTAGCCTCTGCTACCAAGTACTGTCCAACACAGGGTGTCAAAAATCAAGAGGGTTGTGTTTGAGGAATGCAAACATCTGGGTGGGGTTGAAGGAGCTTCTGGTTAGACTTCTTGAGAGCACCAATCAGCATTCTCCCAGATAATTAATTAATTAAATTCTTCGGGCTCCGAACCGGTAGTAATGGGCAGGAATGCACCCCCCCTTTTTTTAAGTAATCTTTATTAGTTATACATTTTTTAAAGAGTAAACATACAATACAATTTTAAACATACAACCCCCCCCCCCCCCGCGGTTGACAGTCATTCACAGCCCAACTTTTTTTTTCTTCCTCTTGTTAGGTCTCTAAGCCACATCTTCTCATTACAAAATTCAGGGATCTATTACAATACCCGTGTTCACTTTTAACTTCCCCGTTTTAAGTCCCTGCTGTTCTCCATTACCTTAACTGGAATTTATGGTATATGTGGGCGACAAGGAGGAATGCACCCTTGATTTCAGTTAAAAGCCCAACAGACTTGATGTATATGATCAATTGACTGACAATTGAACTGGATGTTATGGTGGAGAACAAAGAGGCGGTGATCAAGGATGTGATAACGACTGTAGCCCCTCAAGGGGGAAGAGAATTTTGATTCCAAAATTGTAAAAGAATTTTGCCATCCTTGATCTGAAGCCTTCGGCAAACATGTCTCAACCTCAAATCTGGCTTCTTAAATTGAGAGTCATTCTCTGATGTCCCAGGGAGAGCAAATCTCCAGGGATGGAAGTGTTGATGTTGGGGCATCATCTCTAGGAACATCAGTGGAGACTCGGGATGTGGCAACATGCCAAGCTCAAATGATGTGTGATCCAAGATCAGAACAAACAAACTGTTTTTCAGTTGTGTTCTTGTGTTGTAGCCCGGGGAATATTCTGAACTTTGAAACAAAGCTTCCTCCCTCAATTTTCATTTTAAAGCCAGAAAGGTAGATTGAGATATAATCCAAGATGAGTGTTGACTGCCAGAAAATTGATGAAGAGAATGATGAAAGAAATTTAAATCCCAAGAACGTCCCAAAGGGGCTTTTCCAAGGCAATGGACTTTCTTGGGGTTTTCACTTTGCAAACATTCACTTATCTCATCCAAGAAGCTTCTTCAGTTCTTGGATGATTGATTCAATTCTCAGCTTCTTGGATGAGAAGTGAAACATTTTCAAAGGAAAAAAACCCAAGAAAATCCATTGCCTTTTGGAAAAAAAAGCACCTTGGAACAACCATGACCTGGATGATTGAGAATCTCCATAGACATTTAAATGTAAAAGTACCTTTTTTTTACCAAAGTATGTGTTCTTATTAGGTAGACATTGCTGAGAGCATTGATTTTCCATGTGTTGGATCTTTAGTTCCCCAGTTTTTTCAGGCAGATAACTCCAAATTCTGGGATTTGCACCCAGCACATCTGGAAGCCACCTATTTCTGGAAAGCAGGTCTATGTTCCATCCTTCCCAGCCAGAGAATTAAGTATGATGCTACTTTGGACACCAAAGAAAATCATGATCATCATTTTGATCGGTTTGTAAATGTGTGAGAATGAGAGAGGCTGGAGGAAAATGAATATTGATCCAGAAATATCAAACCTATTTTGCTGGTCAGAAGACATGAGAATAACTTCAAATTATAGCTCAGAACATCAGGATTTGATGCACTGGTTTCATTCCAGATGTGCCTTGAAATAAGATGACGATGATCCATGACAGAGTGTTAGTGGTGTATAATTCGTTTTGAAGACTTCCTCATATTAGAAAAGGCAGAAATTAGATAAGAAAGAATAAAACCAGCAAGATATTTTAGCCAGTGGCACAACCTGTAGGACTAACTTGTGTGGCTTCTCATGTGGATCATGGGAGGTTTTTAAGATAAGATGGAAAACTGTTGTCTGAAATGGTATAGGTCAGTGATGGCGAACCTATGACACGCGTGTCAGTGCTGACACGCGTAGCCATTTGGGGTGACACGCACAGGATTTCATGCGATTCATCCTCGGCTCCTGCACGGCCGCCGAGGATGAAAGAATCTGTGCTGGAGGAATGGGGGGGGCGGGACGTGTGATCTCCCCCGCCCACACTCACTTACTGTATCGCAGCCGCCCCTTTCTGAGCGCAGGGGCTGCTGGTAAGGCATGCATGCCGTGCGTACACACGTCATCAGCGCGGCGAGGGAGGACCCGCAGGAGAGGAGCGCGGGAACAGTACGCGCCTTCTCCAGTCAGGCCGGCACAGAGAGTCTACTCCTGGACTGTCGGTTACGACCGCACCACAGCAGGGAACAGCGGAGTGCCAACGGGAACTGTGAGCGCCATTAGCAGCAACTATTAGGGTGCCATGGACTTGTAATTGCCCACAATAACTGAGATAAGTGAGGGGGAGGTTGTGTTAGCTGTTAGGCTAGTTAACCCCTAATTGGCTATCTATAATTCTATCTGCTGTCACTGGCCCACTGATGGAGCACCCAAAAAATAAAAAACAAAGGTTAAGTAAAGGGAGTGGTAGTGGCAGTGGCCGACCCTTTCAAGAGACATGGAGCGAGATGTATGGCATTATAGAAAAAAATGGCAGATCATTTTGCGTTCTATGTACTGAAACGGTAGTAAGCAGAACGTGGAATATAAATAGACATTTGAAACTAATCATTCCCAGCTCTTGGAAAAAAGTGAGGATGAAAGAAGTTACTAAGCAGGTATGTTAATAATTTGTTTTTGGTTTATTAAATACAATTATATATTGCAATTATACATTTTTGTAGTTTAAACTATAAATTGCGCAAAATTATGTTTTTGTCGAAGTGACACAGAACGCGAGTTATGCTCGATTTTTTGCCGATTTTTGACACACCACGCAAAAAGGTTGCCCATCACTGGTATAGGTTCTCTGCTTGAGCAGGGGGCTGGACTAGAAAACCTCCAAAGTCCCTTTCAGCTCTATTCTGATTGATCATACTATAATATTTAGTTTACAGTAATGGAAACATGATTAACAACATTGAACCATGATCTTAATGTCCATCAATGTCCGTTAAATTAAATATACGGTGTTTTAGGGACTCCATTTACTTATTTGTCCTCCACTCCCTACTCCTGGGTAGTAAAATCCCTAAATAATGCTCACATTTAGGTATTGTTTTTTTCATTTAAAAAGAAAAAAAATTAGCCCTCTCTATAACCTAATACCTTGTCTGCTGACTTGGTTCCTTCTTATGAGGGAGATTTTAAAAATGTATGCAATTTGTTTCATGTTTGCTATAGTAAGTTCCTCATGAAGATTTATCCTTAAAGCTTTATTTAAAATGATACTGATAATGAAAGCTGGGCCAGTCACTCTCCGCCTATGATGTCATGCTCAGATGACAAGCTGGTTGGTCAGTTGCAACCAATGGATCGACATTCAGTTGATCTGGGGGGAAAACCAGATTCTGCATTTGTGAGAAAATCCTGACTCTTCTATCATTCTGTATTTCCCATCCATCCATCCTTCCCTCCCTCTCTGTCTTTCTGTGTCCCCCTTGCCATAATATAAACATAATATAATTAAATATAAAATTGATAATAAATGTATTGTATATATAGCATAATATTTATTTTTCAAAGAATATAAAAACTAACAACTAGCAAAACTAAAAGTAGTAAAGAAGAAAGAAGAAAGAAAAAGGCACAAATGCAAAAATGAATACAAAGAGCTTGCAATTTCCTTTGCAGTAATATAAGCACAGGTACAAGTTATCTGTTAGTTTATACATATAAGAAAAAAGGTTTTCTTCCCCCTCTGTTTTTCCCCAAACATCAAATCGCAAATCATCCATGTACTTTTTTTTGAGTTCCATGCAAAATGTCTGTAAGGAGTTTCAAGTAAGCCATAATATAGGTATTATTTTTTTCTGTGATCAAAAGAAGCTAATTTAGCCATCTTCCGCAAGTTCCATCATCTAATCATCAAAACTGCAAATTGCAAGTACATTTTTTCAGTCTCATGCAAAAGTCCATAAGGGGTTTCCAGTCAGCCATAAATATAGATATTGGGGCGGGGGGGGGGGGAAGTGTTGTCTGAAATGAAAGAAATTAATTTAGCCACCTTTACAAGTTTCAGCATTCTCGACCAACCATTCCTCCATTGTACGTAGGATCAAACATTTCCATGTTTGAGCCCAGAGTAGCATGCTATCATTTTACTTCTTAATTCTGCTTAATGTTCAAGGAAAGGAGATGCTGTCTACTTGCTGCATCCCCAATTTCCCCCCTGACCCCCTTAATTGTACCTTGAAAGCTGCAAGGTTTCCTTTCTTTTGTTGGAAGGAGTGGTCATAGAGAGGTCAGTCCATAAATCAGATTTTTTCTGCAAGTTAATGGCATCTCTGTTGGGAACTTGTCATCCTTCCAGCTTTGTTGTAGTGGCATTCGTGCCTCTGGAGATTTATCAGGCCATCAGGAGAGATGAAATAATCTTGGATTGCACAATGTGAGCACACGTAGAGCACAAGTGTAAACAGAAAAATAAATCATGTTTCTCTAGAAAGAAGAGGGAATGTTTCCAAGAGTTCAGAAAAACCCTCAGCTGTTGCAGGATAGCTATCCAACTAATAGTTTTCTTATTGATTACATGTTACTTTTTCTTTCTTCTTGAGTCTTTTCTATTTCTCACTTTGCCTTCATTTATATCATAACTGTTCTCCAGGCCAATAATGCTTCTCTTGGGATTATTCATATGCTATGGTTCTTCCTCGTTAAGATGGCTTGGCCGATATTACGTGGGCCTTACCACATGCTAGGCTAAGAGGAAGATCGCTTCTAAGAGTTTCCTGATCCTAGTTTGCTGAGCAAACTGTCATTAAAAGAAATTACAGCTCTCCTGTTAACCGGATCTAGGATTTCTTCCTAGTTGGGCCAGTAAGAAAGGCTGAAAGAATGGAGTCTTTGAACTCTGGTGCTGGAGAAGACTCCTATGAGTCCCTTCTACTGCAGGTGATCAAACTTGCCATAGAGAGATCAACCCTGACTACTCTTTAGAAGGCCAGATTCCTGAAGAGGAAACTGAAATACTTTGGCCACCTAATGAGAAGGAAGGACTCACTGGAGAAGAGTCTAATGCTTTGAACGATTGAGAGCAAAAGAAGAAGGGGATGACAGAGAATGAGGTGGTGGATGGCTCACCAAAGCAGTAGGTGTGAGTTAAAGGGACTCAGGGCTTGGTAGAGGATAGGAAGGCCTGGAGGAACGTGTCCATGGAGTTGCATGGGTCAGACATGACTTCGCAACTAACACAACAGGATTTGTTCAATCCTGAAAGGAAAATTTCTGTCCAGATAGAACAGGAAAGGAAAGGAAGGAAGAAAGAAGAAAGGGAAGGAGAAATACTAGCAATTTGCTGTTCTGTGTTCTCTTAGCAAAAACACACCCCCAAAAATTGTTATGGCTGAACCAGGCCAAGATCAGATGCAACTAATTTCTGTGTGGTTGTGTGCAAAGGGTCTGTTTTGAGGAGTTTAAGCCCACATTCCTCCTGCTTTTAGATTAGGTGATGTTAAGGGTATTAGAGAAAGAGAAAAGATGGAAGACGTTTTGCCAAATTTGCTATGCATTTGCAACTCAGCAATTGTTAATTTTCTGGAATAGGGATGCCCCGTGGCCATCTGGAACTTCCTTTGTGATTTTTCCATTCAGGTTTTGTTAGTGTTTCTTTTCTCCCCCCCTTTCGGTACAGAGCTTGGGCTTGCCCTCAGACTGGAATGGCAGTGGGATATGCTCTGTTAAATTCCAGCTGGATCAATGCAACTTCTGGCTTTTCTGTCTTCCTTCTCTCTCTCTCTCCCCCTCCCTTTTTAAATTCTCTCACCTTCTTCAACTTATGGAAAAGAATAGAGCCAATGAGGATGGAGAAAGTGTGGGGAAAGACTCACATCCATTAAAACAGAAAAAAAAACCCTTTGCATAATGGCAACTACTTTGGTGAATATTAACCATTCATCTGGTGAAGGAGCCATATTTCTTGCAGTGGTTCCTTGAGACCTGAAAATTATTTCAAGAGTTCTGCCCAAAAAGGTTGAGAAAAGATGGACAGATGAAGGATTTAAATTGGCAATGAAGGGAAGGGAAAGGAAGGGAAGTTGATCCTGCAGGTGCAAATTATTTGAGGCTCCCCTCCTAAATACTTGGAGTAGGTAAGAACCTTTTCATAGCCGGGTTAATCTTTCTCTTAGCACTTACTCAGGCTAAAGAGAGGAAGATTGCTGGGAAAGTGGCTGGTGGTTTCAGTCACTATCTTTCAGCCTTTGGAAGATTGATATTCAAAGGTCAAACTGGAACTGGAGTTTCTTATTTGCACACCTTTATCTATGGAAGAAATACGGATTAAAACAATTCTGCATTTATAAGTAAATAAAGATGGCTACAGAACAGGTCTATCTTATTGGCTGGATTGTCTTGCGGTGGAAGACTGTATTGCCCAGAGTCACTTGGCTGAGATGGGCAGCTACAGAAACTGAATACACAAATTAAAATGGCAAGTTCCTTAATAATATCTGGTACTTTTCTTTTTCTATACTGCTTTAAAATGGTTTGTTGTTGTTGTTTTGTTGTTGTTGTTATTATTATTATTATTATTATTATTGTACAATTGTATCACAGAGCGGCCAGTTGTTTCGCCGGATTTGGCATTGGTTACTAGTCGGGCCCCACCCAGGGGCCTAGGACGTCGTAACATATTTTCGTAATATGCATGCAGATCCAAGCAGTGCGGCTTTTTGCATTTGACTGATGGTGATTTTGTCAATTTTTAACTGTTTTAAATGTAATTCCAGTGCTTTTGGAATAGCACCCAGTGTGCCAATTACCACTGGAATTACCACTGCTGGTTTGTGCCATAGTCGTTGAATTTCGATTTTAAGTCCTGGTATCTTGCGATTTTTTCATGTTCCTTCTCGGCGACCCTGCTATCACCTGGTATAGCGATGTCTATGATTGTGACCTTATTTTCTCAACCAGTGTGATGTCTGGTGTATTATGCGCCAGTATTTTGTCGGTTTGTATACGGAAATCCCACAGATCTTGACCATCTGATTTTCGGTGACTTTTCAGGCTGATGTTCCCACCAGTTTGTTGCTGTTTTAATATTATAATTTTTGCACAAATTCCAATGGATCATTTGTGCTACTGAATTGTGCCGCAATTTATAATCAGTCTGCGCGATTTTTTACAGCAGCTGAGTATGTGATCAACAGTTTCATCAGCTCTTTGCAAAGTTTGCATTTGGCATCATCAGAGGATTTTTCGATTTTGGCCTTAATGGCATTTGTGCGGATAGCTTGTTCTTGCGCAGCCAGGATTAGTGACTCTGTTTCTTTCTTTAATGTACCTGTTTTTAACCATAACCAAGTTTGTTCACTGTCCACTTTATCTTTATTTTTTCCAGAAATTGACCATGCAGTGCTTTGTTCTGCCAACTCTCCATTCTGATTTTATCACATCTTTTCTGTATTCTTGTTTTGTCTGTTGGGCCTTCAGTAGATTTTTGTTCTTTACTTCGATTAATAGATGTTCTTGACTTTCTTTTAAATAATCATCAGCCAGTGCATGTTTTTCTTCTTCAACTGTTTGCTTCACTTGTAATAATCTTCTGCCACCTGATTTTCGGGGCAGATATAGTCTATCAGTATCACCACGTGGATGTAAACTGTAGTGCATTGTCATTAGTTTCCTGGTTTTTCGGTCCAAAAGGTCCAAATCAGCTTGTGTCCAGTTAACTATGCCAGCTGTGTATCTTATAACTGGTATTGCCCAGGTATTATGGCCTTGATTGTATTTCCACCATTCAATTTAGATTTCAAAATTTTCCTAACTCTGTTGGTTACTCTCGGCCTGACAATAGTTTTTACTTCTCCATGCTTGATGTTATCCAACTGCAGAATGCCTAAGTATTTGTAGGCTTCATTTTCTTTGCATTTAATTATTGGCCATTGGGCATTTCAATTCCCTCAGATGCAGTGATTTTGCCCCTTTTTATGGATACAGTGGCGCATTTTTCCATGCCAAAACTGCATTGAAATATCGGTGCTGAATACTCGGACTGTATTTGTCAATGATTGGATTTCTATTTCTGACTTGCCATAGAGTTTCAAATCATCCATATATAGTAATGCGAAATTTTTTCAGCTTTTTTGGCTGTTTGGTAGCCTAATTTCATTTTTTTTTAAGATTACTGATAGTGGGATCATTGCGATGATGAAGAGAAGAGGTGAAAGTGAATCACCCTGGAAAATTCCTCGCTTGATATTAACCATTCCGTAGCTCTCATTCCCTACTGCCAACTCAGTTCTCCATTGTTTCATTGTCTTTTCAGTAAAGGATGTAATATTTTTGCTAATGCCAGTTGTTTCTAAGCATTTTATGATCCAACTATGTGGCAGTGAGTCAAATGCCTTTTTGTAATCAATCCAGACCATATTCAAGTTCGTTTTTCTGTTCTTACAATTTTCTAATATCATTTTATCAATTAGAAGCTGATCTTTTGTGCCCCTGCTCCTTCTTTTGTTGCCTTTTTGCTCTACTGGCAAGATGTTGTTTGTTTCCAAATAATCCATCATGTTATCTGCAATAATGCCTGTGAGTAATTTGAAGGTTGTTGGCAAGCATGTTATTGGTCTATAGTTTTCAGGTGTTGTTCCTTTAGTTGGATCTTTCTGAATCAGTATGTTTTTCCAGTTGTCAACCATTCATCAATTTGGCCCTTTTGTAAAATTTCATTCAGTTGCCTGGCCAATATTGCATGTAAACTGGTCAGATATTTGAGCCAGAAACCATGTAATTGGTCCTTTCCAGGTGATGTCCAATTCTTTACCTTTTTAACCTCGATTTTTGATCATCTCAGTTGTTATTTCTAATACTTGCATTTGTTTGTTGCCAATGGTTTTCTCAAAGTCATGTATCCACTTTGCTTCCTTGTTGTAGTCCTTTGCATTTTCCCACAATTCTTTCCAGAATTCAACTGTGGCCTGCTTTTCTGGTTTTTCACTTTTGGTGTCACCATTCACATTAAGACTTTGATAAAACACCGTTGGTCTGATCGAAATTGCTGATTTTGTTTATATTGGATGATTCGTGCCTCATATCTTTCAATTTTTCTAGCTGTTGCTGTTATCTGCTGTTTTACAATCTCTACAGCTTCATTGATGTTTCTTGTATCCAATCTATATCTTCTGATTAGCCGATCTATGATTTTGTTGTTTTTAAGCCGTTGCTCATGCATGTTCTTTAAGTTACTAGCATCTGCCCTTAATTTTTTGATTTTTTGTTCTAAACGGATTTTCCACTTTGGCTTTGATGCTTTTTCTGTTGTGTGACTAGGTACTTTAATTTTAATGCCTAGTTCATTAGTGACTATTACAGCTGCGCTGTACATTACTGGTTTGTTTCCAAGATGGATCCCGGTTCAATTGTTGAAAACACTGCATTAACCATTTTCATGATAGGGGCCAAAATTTTCTTAGTCACAGTTTTTAGTGATGGTAAACGTTGCCTTTCCTCATTAAGCAGAAAATGCTCCATGATCTTATCCTTCAATTCTTTTGTTTTTGAGTTAGTTCATCAGTTGGTTCAATGATAACTGGTTCTAGTGGTGGTGATGTTATTTCCTCCCCGAGAGCTTCTTCTGGGAGTTCTACTATAGTGTCTTTAGTTGTGTCTTGAATATCAGTTATTTCCGCTTGTGATATTGTTTTTTGGGTTTTGCAATTTGCCTGAATTTCCTCATGTTCAACTTCACTAAACACTTTATTCCGTATAATAAATCGCCTTTGATCTGCTAGTCGTTGTTCACTAACATTTGAATCTGGATATTGTTGTTTCCATAATTCATACATTCGCTTTAAATATACTCTTTTTTCTGGCTCTGAGTTGTAGTAACAGGCCATTATGGCACGGTTTTCATCTGCACTATATGTTTGTCGTTTTGTTGGCTGGTCCACTTGTAGCCCACTTGTCGACGGATGTCCAGGGACCCCAACATCCGCCGCGGCCCTTGTTAACCCGCGCGACGACCGATGCGGTATGGAATTCTTATTCGTTTTTTTCACCATATTGTATGGGTTGGCGGGGTTTTTTTTACGGGACCAGATGCCAACCTGATCCCAACCTTCCTCCTTTCTCATCCGGGCTTGGGACTGGCAATGGCGGAGTTGTTGTTGTTGTTGTTGTTGTTATTATTATTATTATTATTATTATTATTATTATTATTATTATTATACAATTGTATCACAGCGGCCTGTTGTTTCGCCGGATTTGGCATTGGTTACTAGTCGGGCCCCACCCAGGGGCCTAGGACGTCGTAACGTATTTTCGTAGTATGCGTGCAGATCCAAGCAGTGTGGCTTTTTGCATTTGACTGATGGTGATTTTGTAAATTTTTAACTGTTTTAAATGTAATTCCAGTGCTTTTGGAATAGCACCCAGTGTGCCAATTACTACTGGAATTACCACTGCTGGTTTGTGCCATAGTCGTTGAATTTCAATTTTTAAATCCTGGTAATAATAATTATTATTATACAATTGTATCACAGCGGCCAGTTGTTTCGCCGGATTTGGCATTGGTTACTAGTCGGGCCCCACCCAGGGGCCTAGGACGTCGTAACGTATTTTCGTAATATTATTATTATTATTATTATTATTATTATTATTATTATTATTCACGCAGACTGATTATAAATTGCGGCACAATTCAGTAGCACAAATGATCCATTGGAATTTGTGCAAAAATTATAATATTAAAACAGCAACAAACTGGTGGGAACATCAGCCTGAAAAAGTCACCGAAAATCAGATGGTCAAGATCTTGTGGGATTTTCGCATACAAATACTGGCACATAATACACCAGACATCACACTGGTTGAGAAAAATAAGGTCACAATCATAGACATCGCAATACCAGATGATAGCAGGGTCGCTGAGAAGGAACATGAAAAAATCGTAAAATACCAGGACTTAAAAATTGAAATTCAACGACTATGGCACAAATCAGCAGTGGTAATTCCAGTGGTAATTGGCACACTGGGTGCTATTCCAAAAGCACTGGAATTACATTTAAAACAGTTAAAAATTGACAAAATCACCATCAGTCAAATGCAAAAAGCCGCACTGCTTGGATTTGCACGCATATTACGAAAATACGTTACAACGTCCTAGGTCCCTGGGTGGGGTCCGACTAGTAACCAATGCCAAATCCGGCGAAACAACTGGCCGCTGTGATACAATTGTATAATAATAATAATAATAATAATAATAATAATAATAATAATAATAATAATAATAGACAGCTGCAGAATAAGAAAGAGATTATGGAAAGTTTTGCACACTTTATCTGGGTCACACAAAGAATTAATCTCTCTCTCCCCTTTTGGAGTTTAAATGTCCTGAATGTAGACATTTATACTGCATTTTCATTATACTTTTTGGCAAATTATTTGACATATGCTGCAGGATTGATGGAGAAATTACTGACTGGATATATTATATGAGAATTGCTGCGAAAGCTAAAAAATGTAATGGAAACATTAAGCAGTTATAAGAATTTAAAATGTCTCTGGCAAGGACTTCTTTGGGTCTTGGGTGTCCAGTCCTATTATTCATCAAGATAGATAGTTGCTTGGTTTGCTCTTCTGATGACCTCCACCCAGATTTTCCTTTCCGTTGGTAGTCTGAACCATTACACCTCTTGTGCCTTGTCTTCTAAATTGTACTCCTGTCTTCAGGTGAAGACATTAAAGATGCTGTTCTGGAGTCCATTTACCAGGCCACTTGGTGTCATTGTGTCATAAAGAGCTGTGGTGGCGCAGTGGTTAGAGTACAGTACTGCAGGCTACTTCTGCTGCCTGTCGGCTGCCTGCAATTTGGCAGTTGGAATCTCACCAAGCTCAAGGTTGACTCAGCCTTCCATCCTTTCGAGGTTGGTAAAATGAGGACCCAGATTGTTGGGGCCAAATGCTGACTCTGTAAACGGCTTAGAGAGAGCTGTATTGCACTGTGAAGCAGTATATAAGTCTAAGCGCTATTGCTATTTCCCTGGGATTCTCCAACATCTTGAAATGCCCTCAAGTACATGGTAAGACCACATTGCAGTTCATATCTCCATAGTATCTGATTCGATTTGCAGTCTCTGATTATATGATACCCATGTCCGTGTTTTAATTTTTGTCTTCTTCCAGAAAGTGACAATTTTCTAGAAGACAGGTTAAGTGGCGATGGTTCGTCCACACAAGGGATCGTTAAGGGAGGATCTGGGAGTGACTCTGAACTTTTTCCTCTCTCCAGTGATGGTCTGGACGAGGTGGACTTTAGAAAGGTAAGATGAAAATTGGCTCAATAGATCTTCCGAAGCTCTTCTACTAATGTTTCTTGCTTTGGCTGCTAAGCCATATGATCATTAGTATTATTTATTTTTTTTGTCATTTGACTTTTCTGCATGACATTATTAAGCTGCTTGTCTCCTCTGGTGATACTGGCGGAAAACGAAGTCAGCTTAAGAAAGATATCACTGTCTAGCTTTCAAACTTTGGCAACAATGCTAGCCAAGGGTTTTAGCAAGATAGGTAGCTGTCCAAGGTTGATTGGAGTGGGTGGCTATAATAAATGTAATTAAGTAATAATAGGAATAACCCATGCCCCTATTTGGTTGATTCCCTTGCTTCTTTACTCCCTTTGAGACAAAGCAAGAAAAAAAAAGGTATCCCTGAAAATAAGACCTCCATGGATAATAAGCCCAATCGGGCTTCTGAACGCATGCGTTAAAATAAGCCCTCTCCCCGCAAATAAGCCCTCCCCGAAAATATTGCAGCACAGGAGCAGCTATGAGGTAACCAGACTCACTGCCTCCTACACCTCAAAAATAATAAGCCCTCCCCGAAAATAAGACCAAGTGCTTATTTCGGGGGGGGGGGGAGAAAATAAGATCCTGTCTTATTTTTGGGAAGACACGGTAGTTACTTTTGTGGTGGATTACAGATATGTTGAGAATGACATTGTACATTCAGGTCCCCCAGAATCGGTAAAAATCTCTAAAAAGCAGAGCAGGTAGAACTCACTTGACAATTGAATCTTGCCAGTATAGACTTGCATAGGACTTCAGTATGAAATACTGGTTTTAAATAGAGAGGATCCCTTCAACGTAGAAATGTTTAATCAGAATGCAGTCTAGTCTACAATGTAATTCATTATAGCAGCAGGATGACCCCCACCAGTATTATTTATTTTACTGTCCAGCTAGCAAGAAAGTGGCTAGTGATGATGGGTTTTGGAGTCCAAGTTCTTGTTGAAAATGGCAGAAATCTGTAGCATTGGTTTTCAACTGTTAAGATCAAGATGGTTCCGGGGAGCAGAAAAGCAATGTTTTTATGTGATTGCTTCTGGCTCTGAGTCCCAGGCTGTCCACCTTAAGACAAAGTCTTCATTCAAGATCCCATTAGTTATCTCAGAAACCTCCTTCTGGATTTTCTCTTTTCTCATACTTTTCTCTGTGTTGTGTGACATGGCCCATCGCAATGAATCATGCAATCTGAAGTCATTTCCTGTAGTCTGTTTTTTCGGACACTTTTGATAAATCTGCTACTTTCCTTGCTAGATCTTCTAAGGATCTGAATATTTCAACTGTTGAGCCCTTTGCTCAACCCAGAACTCTCTGGATGTCTTGACAATCCTGGTTGCATCATCCCGAGGCAGCAGCCTCCTTAAGAGTCAAGAGAATCCTGGCAAGCCGAGGGCCACCCTTGCTTTTCTGATCACAGCTGAGCTGCTGAAGTTCTAGCCAAGAAGCAAAGCTATTCTGGATGTACGTCTGGAGGGAGAAGCTGTTTTCCAATTCCTTTAACCTTGTGTACAAATCTAGGGAGCGCCCAAGAAAAGGGCGAGGCTCTGAGAGGAACAAGAATTCTTGCCTATAAACTTCTGGCTTTGTTTATATATATATATTGTTCTTATGCAATTTTGAACTCGGTCCCCAATAAAAGAAGAAGTTCTCCTCCTAAGCCTTGATGCAGGCATGATCTTGTGTTCTGAGAAACACTTTTATGTAACATCTGGGTAACTTAGCATTGACAAAAGAAAAGGAAGTTCTTGAGAAGGTGATTATTTTGAGCTCCTGATTGAAGCCAGATGGGAGAACATTTGCAAAGCAAATTGACCTGCATTATCTCCTTGATTAACATGCTGGGTTGCAGATATGTTCTGCCATGGGGCTGGGTTGAAGGTTGGCTGACCAAGACAGAGCCCCCATGCCAGATGCATCAATTGCCTGTTCCCATCAGAACTTCCTCCTTTTGCAAGTGACCTCATCCCAAGAGTAGGAAGCCAGAAGGCAACACGGCTTGCGGTACAGCTGGTGGACACATGGGAATTTCAAGATTTTCACAAAAAGCAAGCATCCTCTCGTCCTCAAATTCTCATAGATGGTGCAAAGAGGAGAATGCAAGAAGAATGTCTGTCCCTTGGTTTGGGAGGCATCTGAATATCAAACTTTAGGCAATGACATTTGAAAAATATTAAATTGTGTGCCTAGTGCTGTACCACTTTATAATGCCTTGATAAGGCCACACTTGGAATACGGCATCCAATTTTGGTCGCCACAATGTAAAAAAGATGTTGAGACTCTAGAAGAAGTGCAGAGAAGAGCAACAAAGATGATTAGGGGACTCAAAGATAAAACATATAAAGAACGGTTGCTGGAACTGGATATGTCTAGCCTTATGAAAAGAAGGACTGGGGTGACATGATAGCAGTGTTCCAATATCTCAGGGGCTGCCACAAAGAGTCAAGCTATTCTCCAAAGCACCTGAGGGTAGAACAAGAAGCAATGGGTAGAAACTAATCAAGGAGAGAAGCAACTTATAACTGAGGATAAATTTCCTGACAGCAAAAAACAATTAATCAGTGGAACAACTTGCCTCCGGAAGTTGTAAATGCTCCAACACTGGAAGTTTTTAAGATGTTGGATAACCATTTGTCTGAAGTGGTGAGGGGTTTCTTGCCTAAGCAGGGGGTTGGCCTAGAAGATCTCCAAGGTCCCTTCCAACCTTCTTAAATTAATTAATAGTGTATACTGCTTCCATTTCTTTTGGTATAAAAGTGTCATTGCTTTGCTGGGGATTCCTGCTTTAATCTAGATTTAAGTAATCTAGATTAAAGTCGTTCAAGTAGATCTGAGAAGATGGATCCCGCTGGTGTCCCTCCACCCCCACCCCAGCCAGCTGATCGGCTGCTACCATCTTAGGGCAAACTCAGATATTGTAGTATATCAAGAAAAAAGAACTTTGCATGGAGATCTCAGGTAGCCCCATCTTTGGTATATTTCCACTTGGACCACCATTGGCCTTGACCATGGAAAACCTAAGCAGCTCTTGAACAGAATGATGAAAGTGATCCTCTACACCAGAGGTGGGGAATGATGACCTCTTTGTGACTTGTGGACTTCAACTCCCAGAATTCCTGAGCCAGCCAGGAATTCTGGGAATTGAAGTCAACAAGCCATAAAAGGGTCATCGCTCCCCAGTCCTGCTCTGCACAATGCTGCACTTCAGATTCCCAACATCCCTCCCCGTTAAGTTTACAGACGCAGTCTGCTGGGAACTGTAGTTCAGCACCCACACAATGAAATCCCACCACCCAACACAGACTTCAATATGTTCTATGTAAGTGTGTAGGTTTCTTCAAAGCGCCAGATTGAAAAAAAAATATACCACAGTGTTAATGTTGGGCTTGTGATCCATCAATAACAAGCTTGTGATATGATGAGATAACAGTCTTGTGCTGCATCTTCCTGCTCCCCCCCCCAGCAAAAAAAAAATCCTTATCACTTTCTGATTCAAATATACTTGAGGGGATTTCTGTGCAGAGTTTCAGATTTGGAAGGAGGATGTGCCGAGATCACTTCTTCTTTACTTAAATGTTCAAGTCATTGGCAATAAACTTGTAAATCCCCTTTTAATAACTGTCTCTGATGAGATCATCCGTCTTTCCTTATTGATCCGAGTTCAATTTCCTGGTGGTGTAAGCTTTAATGAAGCACAGAGTGGTTCAGGCAAGGAATGGGTATCTAGACCTCAAGCTTGTAGAATCCAAGATAGCAATGGACAATATTCTTTTTTTAAAAGGAATATTTGTATTGGCTTTTTCTTTACATACAATATGTTCTCAATGAACAGTGTATGTCTGAGTCCATTCATTTACATAGTAATACTTCTTAAGTTCCTAATTTTGACCCCTGTGGTCCAACCATTGCTAAAACAAGTCCCAAGTTCGAAAATATTCCGTGCCTCTTTTTACTTTAACTTCCGTGTTAATCTGTCCATTTCTGTCCAATATTTTTTTATTATATCTTCTTCCGTAGGCGTTTCCTCGCTTTCCCAACATTGTGCAAATACAATTCTTGCTGCTGTTATAACATGTAATATTCCCTTTATCATATTTTTCTGGTATTATGCTTAACAAAAATAGTTCTGGCTTAAAATCTGTATGTTGTCTTAATATTTTTTCTAACCCACAGGTGATAGTATGTGCCTGGTTTCTGATTGCAATGGACCATATTCTTATTTTTGTAAACTGGAAGCAAAACATCTACCAGCTCTTTATGTGAGAAATAAGGTCACTTAAGGTTGGCTGCTCTGTCTACCGACACAGGGTAGAATTGTCACATCTCTTCTGGAATGGTGTGCATAGCTTGGACTTTTATATTAGACTAGCACATAAATGGCCTTGGATTCTGTATTGTTTGAGTACAGCCACCTGCAGACAGCTTACACAATCCACTCTTGGTTCACCAAGATAGGAGGAATTGAACCACAGTTTATGAGCTAGTGACTCAGACTCTGCTGTCTGAACCAGGCATCGTAATAAGTGTCAGAGGCTATGGTCTCAGGTGCAGGAAATTCGGAGCCAGGATAGAGTTGAAAAGCACTATGAGTTTATTCCATGCTACCTATAAACAAGAATTTGATCCACTAATGGTCAAGGCAAATTGGCGACTGATAACAGGCAACAGAGTTTAAGAGGGGCTGGATTTAGATCTCTCACAGAGGCATAATTGACTCCAAACTGATGGTGCATTTGACTCCACCTTCAGAGTCAGCCTACTCATCTCCTATACCATCTTTTATTCAGACCAGCATTGAGCTTCCATTTGATTCCTGGCCATTTGAATTGTGTGTGTGTGTTTTTTTTATTTCGTCCTTTCCCCCTGTTTGTTTTCAGATTTGATTCTTATTTCTTTCTGTAATTTGGATAGTTTTTCCAGAAACGAAGGTAGAACAGTTTTTTTCTTAAATAACATAAAAAAGAAGGTATGTTTGGAGAACTACGTCAAAATAAGCAATGTTAAAATGTTAGTGGAGCCAGGACCAAAACACCATCTGATTTATTTGACTTTAAATGGGATGGACCCTAAGGTTAAAAAGCCATGTTGGCGGAGAGATTAAAATTTAAATTAAATTTCAAAATTAGTTTTCAAATGAAATGCTTGCATTCAATTCAAAACAAAAGCCGCTAGTTTAAGTACCCTTATCAACAAATAATTCGCATGGCCATACCCTATGTCGAGGTCGACAATCTTAAACACTCAAAGAGCCACAAAGGTCCTAACCGGAAGCCGACCAGAATTCAATTCTGGAGCCAACCAGAAGTCTGGTTTCCCCACCATAGAGCCTCCTCCTAGTGCGGCATCCTTTTTCCTCTATCTATCCTAACTGAAAGCCCTATCAATTATGGAGCCAACTGGTGACAGGGAGCTGCAGCAGAGGGATGAAAGAGCCACATGCGGCTCAGAGCCGTGGGTTGCTGACCCTGCCCTATCTATTTAATAAATTTCCTTTCTGTCACATGAATGTTACAGTACAGTGTCACTTGGAAAGAAATTTAGTTACACATATCTTAAATAAAATAAAGGTTTATTATTACTACTAGTACAACTGCCTGTCATTACCATTATTCCTGTATTATTGCAATCCCAAAGCAGCCTGAAGAGGAGCAATCAGCCGGCAGAAGTTCAACCTCCTCAGCGGACGATACCATATCGCTGGAAAGGAACTCTTCCATTGGTAGTAACCTTTCTGTTCCACGGACTCCCGGCCTCCTTGGATCCAAGGAAAGGTACAGCCCAGATGGCAGCTGCTTCAACATGGGGACGAACGGAGAAGGTCAAGATGGCATGGCGGTGATCTCTGGAGAACTGGACGAATTGCTGGATAGCGTCATGGAGGTGTCCCCACCTTCTTCTGGCCTGCGGAACAATTTGAGGCCGTTGTCTCCTTTCCGTCGGCATAGCTGGGGCCCAGGGAAGAATAGTAACAACAGTGAAGCTGAGGTCAACCACAGGAGGTAAGCCAAACGATTTCTTGGAAAGGGCTGATCATCCATACCTAGAAGAAACGTGGGGCTTCCAAGATGGCAGAAGGAAGGAAATATAGGAGAAGTCAAGTTCAGCCACAAGATCAAAATGTGAGATCCAAGTGGGAAACATTGGAGGTTGAGCACAGCCAATCTGGCATGTTCTGGTTGTTTGGCTCTCACCTTCACAACCTGAACTCCGCTCCCATTTGCCCTATCCATTAGTCATGGGGAGTGGGAATTTTGAGTAAACATGGCCTAAACTGCTGGTTTCCCACCTAAGCTGGAAAGCTCCCTTTTATTAAGGTAAAAAGCAAAGGGCAAGAAACAAAGCAGGACCATCCAATCATCTAGATCAGGGGTGTCAAACTGAAGGCCTGTGGGCCGGATCCGGCTTGCGGGCTGCTTAGATCCGGCCCACGGGGCTGCCCTGGAAACAGTGAAGGACCAGCCCACAGTGCCTCTGTCAGCGAAAATGGAGCTCAAGGAGACCTTGCGTTCTGCCCCTCTCCCCAGGGTTCTGTTTTCGGCCACAACAGCCTCCTGCAGCCTTCTGCTAGCGAAAATGGAGCCCGGGGACGCCTTGACGAGTGGCGTCGAGCTGGCCATGCCCCCAAGCCACACCCTCCCCAGCCATGCCCCTCCCCCCCAAGGTCAAACACAACCCTGATGCAGCCCTCAATGAAATCAAATTTGACACCCCTGATCTAGATCTTCTTTGGTCTGATCTGTAGACTTGGAAGTTGGGATTTTGGAGAAACCAGAAGGATTAGGTCCTTTCTTTTTGTTTTGCAGCAAGTTAGCCTGGTAGCCCTTTTGCAATTTTTTAAGATGTTAAAAGTTAAGGCACTCCCTCCCTTTTCTTCTTTATGTCCGAAGGCAGAGACCTCCTTTTAGCCAAAAGGCAGAATAAGTCTGCTTCAAATAAGTCTTGTTGTTATTTTCTTGTTTGCTATTAAACAAGAAGGGTATGTGCTTTTTCTACACTTCAAAAGCAATCTGGGAGGCTTTTTGTTCCTACTTTACTGTTCAGCCTGACCCAAGGAGTAAAAGCATATTATTCTAAAAGTCTAGGAGCCATCTAAAAGAGGCAAATAAATGATTAAAATGAATCTATCTGTATGTATGTATGTATGTATGTATGCATGTATGTATGTTTGTATGTGGGACGCAGTGGCTCAGTGGCTAAGACGCTGAGCTTGTCGATCAGAAGGTCGGCAGTTCAGCAGTTCAAATCCCTAGCACTGTGTAACGGAGTGACCTCCCGTGACTTCTCCCAGCTTCTGCCAACCTAGCAGTTCGAAAGCATGTAAAAATGTAAGTAGAAAAATAGGAACCACCTTTGATGGGAAGGTAAAGCGTTCCGGGCGCCTTCGGTTTTTAGTCATGCCAGCCACATGACCACGGAGACGTCTTCGGACAGTGCTGGCTCTTCGGCTTTGAAATGGAGATGAGCACCGCCCCCCTAGAGTCGGGAACAACTAGCATACATGTGCGAGGGGAACTTTTACCTTTACATATGTACGTACGTACGTACGTACGTACGTATGTATGTGTGTATGTATGTATGCATGAATGAATGAATGTATGCCTGTGTTTGTTTATTTATTTTTGTTTTGTCAAGCATGTGTAAGATAACAGATATAAGTATAAACATTTATACATTTATTTATTTATTAAATGCATATGCTGCCTATCTCACTATCCAAAGCAACAAATAACTCAAGGTGGTGAAAATACCTAATACTCCTCCCCCCCCCCCCACCACAACAAGGAAAGTTGGATTGAAGCATAAATGTAAATGGCCCAAAGTCTCCCAAGGGGCTTTCATGCCTAAAATGGGACTAAAACTCACACACTCCAGGTTTCTATCCTAGTAACTTTAACTACTAGGAAAAAATGGATATTTTTTTCTCTTTCTTTATAGAAAAAAACAGTGTTACTATGACCTAGAAGGAGTTTTAAATTTTTCCTGGGTGTTGCGTACTCTGTGATAAGAGTTTAAGTAATTATCATGACTCAGGTTATTGTACACAGTGACTCACCTCACCTGTAGTAGGGGTGGGGGAGTGAGGTTAGAGGTGAAAAAAATCATACTTTGAGATGATGTAGCTGTCAAGAAAGCTCAGCCAAGCCCTCAACTTGATGACTTGAGAGGAAGAAAGGGAAGCATTTCCTGAAAGATTGTTATGATTTTGGCACAACAGCCTTAGCACTTTTCGTTTCTGTTGGTACAGATAGTTCTCAACTTATAGCAGTCTGATTAGTGACCGTTCAAAATTATGATGGTACTGAAAAAGGGACTTATGACCATTTTTCACGTATCTCTATGATCATGTGAACAAAATTCAGACGCTTGGCAACTGGTTCATACTTACGATGGTTGAAGTTTCCCAGGCTCAAGTGATCCCCTTTTACGACCTTCTGGCAAGCAAAGTCAACAGGGAAGCCCAATTCGCTTAACACCTATGTCACTCGCTTAACAACCGCAGCAGTTCCCAGTAGTGAAGTTGTGCAGAAAGGTCATAAAAGGGGGCAAAACTCACTTAACAACGGTCTTGCTTAGCAACAGATATTTGGGGCTCAATTGCAGTCGCAAGTCGAGGACTACCTGGATCAGTTATTCATTTGTGTAACCCTGGATTGGGCAGGCAGTATGGAAATGACCTTGGTAAGCCTGATGGTGCCAATATGTTTGTGTTGGGCCAAGGACCATTCAGTTCTTGCTTCTTGGCCGTAGGTGGCGCTGTGAACTTGCAGGCTAATACTGTTTTTTCACACCAAACATTTTTTCCCACCCTTCTGCCACCCTGTCATATTTCTCTACTCCCTGTTACCACTCCTTCCGTCCTTCACCTTTGGATTCTCCCCCACGACCTCCAGTCACTCTGTCTGGAAATTTCTGAATGGTTGATAATGTTTCTGATAATTGTCCATGATTCATTTTTTCAGTTCAATGCGAGTGCTGGGGGAAGTCGTAAGGAAAACTCCCTCTCATAGAAGAAGGTACAGCACAGATACACTGAGGCTGACTAACCATGTTGCATTCTGATGGCGACTAACTTCCTGCTTTTGTATTAATCACCCGTTCAGCTCAGCCTTCCCCAGTCTGGTTCCTTCAGAACTTCAACTCCCATAGTTCCCAACCGGCAGAGATTGGGCTGTGACTGCTGAAGGCTGTGGGCACAATTGTTCAGTCTATTTAAGAAGGAACCAGCCTGGGAAAAGCTAGTTCAGTGCAGGACTTCAGCCACAGCTCCACTGGGGATCAGTGGAGCACTGGAGGAGCAGGCTTGTCCGAAATATATTTTACTGTTTGAAATGGATGGATCAGTACTTCTAATACAAAGTAGTAAAATTGATTTATTAAATTGTACAGCTGCCCAAGTACCATCTCACTATTTTGGGTTTCCATATATTCAGTGGGCAAAGAAATGTGGAGAGAAAATTATAGCTCTGTAGGATGCACTGAGATGGGGGACAGTTAAATATTTTTTCAGCTAGACCTCCCATTCTCTTGAATTTTCCTTTCCTTTCCTTTCCTTTCCTTTCCTTTCCATTCCATTCCATTTCATTCCTCTCCTCTCTCTCCTCTCCTTTCCTCTCCTTTCCTTTCCTTTCTTTGTTTCTCTCTTCCTTTCCTTTCCTTTCCTTTCCTCTCCTCTCCTCTCCACAAATGATATCTTACATTTACCCTACAGACCAGGATTATGGATAAGTAGTAGATTAGTTTCAACACTTAGCACATACCATAGTATACTTGTTTGCTGGTCAAATTAGCTGTGATTTATTATCAGCAATAACTCATTGACTCTTAAGCGATAAGGAAAATCTCAGAACCAAGTAGGTACAAGTTTCTTCCCATTTCTTAAACTACTTCATAGTTTGGAAGGTTCACTGCATTGCAAATGAAATTACTAGAAATCTCTATTTATTAAACTGGTCTTGTTTAATAAAAACAAACCAGTTCAGATTAAAACAGTAAATGAATACATCATAATATCCAGACACGAAAGAAATGAAATCGATAAACAAAATTCTTAACATCCCCGATGAAACTGTTTCTTCTTCCAGGAATGTGTACACATTTTCCTTAAAGAACAAACAAACAGTAAGAAAATAATAAGCAAACAAAAAGAAGGCGGAAAAAAATAAACACCCTCCTTGGAAGTAAAAAAAAAAAGTTCCTCCTCGTTCTTTTGTTTCTTTCTCTCCCTCAGCCTCCAGTTTATGTTTAAGCAAAAAGCTTTAGACAATCTTTTTATATTTCAAAAAAACCTCAGTGTGCCTAATCCTGCCAAAATTAATAGAACATTCAATGCTTGAATGGTGATTTTGCAAAACAAAATAGAAAAAACCAAAACAAAACAAGAAAAGCCACATATTTCTGGAGCTAATGATAGAACCTGGTTATTAATTATGTTTTTGCTCTTGAAATGTCTGTTTTGCATATTTAAGCTGTGGGTGAGCTTTTAAATGCTGTTTGGGGGAACAGTACCAGTTTGGTATATCCTGGGCAGCTCTGCTTGTGCCATGTGCCTTCCAAATGTGTGACTCCCATTCCTAGGTCTTGTGAATTGGAGATGATGGGAGCTGTAATCCAGCACATCCATTATTGAGAACCGAGTTGAGAAAAGCTGCTATTGTATTTAAATGTAGAACTAAAAGAAAGTCACTGCTGTAATATTAATACAAGTCTACTCCTAGTGCCACCTAGAGGTTTTTTTAAATGTTCATGTAGCCTAGTCATTACTACATTTGCTGCTGCTCACATGTACAGATTATATTCATATTTAGAATAGAATAACAGAGTTGTAAGGGACCTTGGAGGTCTTCTAGTCCAACTCTATACCATTTCAGACATTTGAAAATTATTCTGCTCTTCTCTTCTCCTCCACTCTGTTCCACTCCATTCCTTACTCTACTCTACTTTACTCTTCCTTTTGATTTTTCTGCTCATGAATTCCATACTTTACTTATCTCTCATGGACTCTTTCTCATTCATTCTTCCCCAGTTTTCCCTATTGGTGTCCCTTTGCTCATTTTAGTAATTTCCCTGCCTTCATTTCAATCACATATCTTCTGGTTGACTAGAATATGAGGTTTTAGTCTCTGCCAAATGAGCTGCCAATTCCTACAAAATTTTCCACTAATAATCAGCATCTCTATGGATGGAACCTTTTTGGGGGGGAATTGTATATTGATGCATGTTCTGGGCTACCCGAGCAGTTCAGTCAATAGCTAGGGCTTCCAAACAAATCAGCTTTTAAATCATGAATACCGTGTTTCTCCAAAAATAAGACCCAAACTGAAAAATAAACCCTAGCATGATTTTTCAGGATGGTCGTAATATAAGCCCTATTCCAAAAATAAGCCCCAGTTAAGGATCAACCAGATGGATGTATTCAGTACCGTATTTTCCCCAAAATAAGACCTAACTGGAAAATAAACCCTGATGCATCTGTTGGAGCAAAAATTAATATAAGACCCAGTTTTATTTTGGGGAAAACACGGTAATAATCCAAAAATACATAAAAATGGAAATATGTAGGAGCATATGTGCAGTTATGGGGAGGAAAGGAGGTATAATTCTTTCAAGGGTAGCCAAGTTGGTATATATCCACCCCTCTGAACAATCAAGTAATGACAGACCTCTTGCTGTCTCTCACCTTTGTTATTCCCAGTTTGAGCTGGTGTCCCTCAGGTGTCCAGTGCAATGCCATGGATGCTGACTTTAATGGTCGAAGGTAGAGTATGCCATAGCATCCAAGGGAGCTTCTGCATTTGTCATTGCCAGCTTTTTGTGTGATGTCTGTAGCCTCATTGCATCCTCGGTATATCTGCTGGCTTGGGTGGTGTGCTGTTTCGATTCAGTTTCTTTGAATTAAGTCCCTTTACTTGGTGGTTTCCAGAATTTGGCTGCCTGGTATTTGCGGTCACCACCTCCCAGCCTTTCCTTATGACTTGAGCTGGAGCACAGAGACTTGTTTAATGTCCCACTAAAGTTTACAAGGCTGCAACTTAAATAAGAATCTTCTGTATCACCAAGTCGAAGAAAATGGGTATCAGTTCTTCAAAGCAGGAAAAGGCCTCCTGCTACAATGAGCAGGGTTTGGGCTTTCTGGAATTAACACAGATTGCAATGCAACTTGCCAAGACCATGGATGGACTGGTTAAAATGGTACCAGATGGGAATGTCATCTTTGTGGAGAAAAATCTCCCTAATCACCTAGAAACCATTTTTGCTCACCATAGGTGACCATGGGAATAACTCCTGTTACTTCCACTGCAATCTCTTCGTTAGTGGAATGTTTCCTCTTTTACTAGAATCAGTCTGGCTTTCCAAATTTAGAAAGAAATATGCTTAACGAAGCATATGCATGTTCTTATCCTTTCAAATGTGCAAACTAAACAAAAACCTAACTCCCATTTAATGTTATGCATGAGAAGCACAGGAGGTGGAATTATGCCCTGGGTAGTTAATGTAAAAATTAATCATAAGTGGCACAAGGAATGATACTACACTATATGAAGCCGAAAACAATCATTGCAAGAAAGTAAAAACCAACGTAGGAAAACTCAGAAGATGTTGTAAATATGTGTGGAATGGCAACATATAAGCAATGAAGGTTTTATGGCCAAGCATATTTTGATCACCTTACTATTTTTGTGGCGTCTGTCTAACTAGCAGAAGAAAAACATTGCAGCATAGAATTTCCTCTTACACTTTCGACGTCTATGCACAGCTTTTTCCCAAATAGAACAAGTCAACAACAATAATTTTGTTGCCGAAAAGGTCCCAAAAGAGAATGAAACTTTAAACTGAAGCTGAAAAATCAGGGAGGAAACAAAAAGGGTTGCATGGTGAAGTCTTATAATTAAAGAAGCCCATAAATGCCAAAGTCCAGCCTTGGTAATGTTTCTGACATGCTTTCTTTTAGGAAAAAAATTACTAAAGCAAAATCTCTTTGATTAAATTGAGTAAGGCTAAAAAATGCATGCATTTCTTTGCTCGGCATTAACTGGAATCCATTGTTTAGCAATTCTTTATTAGAAACAACTTTACTAAAAAACAACTAACTCGTGCTAAAAGTACTAATAATGCTCCTCTTGATCTTTCCTTTGCATCTTTGTACAAAGGTATCTTTCTCATGAGGAGGAAGACCACATTTATACTCAATACAAAGTAGGGCTTTTTTCCCCTAAAAGTCCTTGAGTCTGCACATTTATATATAGACTAGCTGATAACCCAGCATTGCCCAGGTATTTATTTTGTAGAGGGAAAACGTCCGGACCAAATGTAATTTCTAACGTTGGCTTTTCCCCCTTGTGGAGTACTGTGAAGCCGTTACCATGGCAACTCCACTGTGCTGAACAGTAGAAGCCATGTTATGGAAGTACAGTAGAATCCATTTTAAGACATAACAGGCTATATCTTAACAAAACACACACCCCGAGGGGTGTTAGGGGTGTCTTACCCCACACAGTATCTTTTTCTAGAGAACATGTCTTCTGTGTACCAAGTTTGGTTGAAATTGCTCGAGGCGTTCTAGTATTATGCTGGATCTCTCTCTCTCTCTCTCTCTCTCTCTCTCTCTCTCTCTCTCACACACACACACACACACACACACACACACACAGCAGAAAGTTTCAAAGGAGCAATTGCAGGTAGATTGGGTCTCTAATTCTAACAGCAGTGTGCTAACATGCTAACTAACCAAGGAAACTAGATAAATCACCTTACAGCTAAATAATATCCAGGGCAATATTACTTGGAAATCTCCTGTGGAGCTTGCTTAAGCCAACAAGATTTTATAGACTGACCTCTCAAGAACTGGGAGAAACCTAATGCCTGTCATTTGTCTTCAGTTACAGCTTGGAAGGTCTTTCTGGAGAGGCTGATGATACTACTAAGCCATCCTCAAGTCTCGATGTAGCATCTATGAACACCAAAGACCTTCGGCAGAGTCCCCTAGCAAATGATGAACGAGGATCACTGGTCTCGCTCACCGAAGAGGAACAGGAATCAGAGCTAGGTGAAATGAGAAGCCAGGTAAGGAGAAAAGTCATTCCAAGAGTACAGTATCCTTGCTTAGTTTGCATGGTCTACAAAGCCAGGTGGGGGCAAATAATTTTACCTCCCTTGATGTCAGAAGGCCCCGTTCCTTTTCATAATTTCGTTACAAGTTTATCCTCAACTCAATTTTCACTTTCCACTCTTGTGATCAATGCTAAGAGAGTTGAACAGAAATCTACCAATGTATTTAAGGACCACCTTCTAGGACCATCCAGCTATGACAGCAACAAACTGACTGTCAACTCGTAAAGCACTCTTGGCCTGCTCTCGAGTTGCCATAGGCAGGAGGGGTGAAAACTGAGGAGTATGGCAGCCCCAACCAGAAGCATATTCCACACATACTTTTCTCAAGGCTGTATCCCAGGTTACCTACAACAGCCAGAGTGGCATGATCTCTACAGCCCGCAAAAGTTCTCCATTGGAGAATGTGATTTAGGATACACCCTGGGAGGAGGGGGGAAACAGGGTCATAGTGGGTCGTAAATTATGTAGGGTCAGAGCTGGCTTCACTTGGGTGCCTGCCAACATGTTGCTCCTAATAAATAACTGGATTTCTTTTGAAGCTTGACTCTGAGGCTCATGATTTAATTAGGGCATCTGTTGGAACCCTGACATTGACCTCAGCTGATCTTGAAAATCGTAAGGAGGGTCAAGCCTGCTTAGATGGAAGGCTATCAATATTCTAAAGCTGTGGGCTAGATCGAAACATTTAAAAAACCACCACCAAGTTTATGCTTAGTAAAAAATAGCATGGAGAACACTTGCCTATGAAGTCACAAAGAGTCAGACACGACTAAGTGGTTGAAAACAAATGAACAATTAGGACTCTTTATGAAGTTCTACACATTTATATATATGAATAAAATGTCCTAGAAAATGGCAATGGCAATCATTTTGCTACCATCCAGGAAACTCCATGGACATTTCCATGAAGGTACCAAAAGTTGAGTTTGACTTAAAAAGGACTTAAACTTCTAGATCTATTTGAGGTGGGAGGGGGTAGATTTTTTTTTTCATGGTACATTTGTGTTAAGCAAGCTAGTTCCAAATACCTTCCTCTTTAATATTCCCGGCGTGCTGTAGTAAAACTGCCTGTCAAGATGGTTTTACATCATAGCCAGATTGAGAAAAAGATTTAGAGATTTAGAGAAAAAAAGATTTAAAAAAAAATTGTGTTGACAAGGAAGCTTAGAGGGGTTGAACTTCGGTTCTGGGAATGCTACCTCCTCCTCCTCCTCCTCCTCCTCCTCCTCCTCCTCCTCCTCCCTCTTTCCCCACCCGCACTCCCTTTTATCACTGATGATGTTACCTACATAGAATAGAATAGAATAGAATAACAGAGTATGAAGGGATCTTGGAGGTCATCTAGTCCAACCCTCTGCTTAGGCAGGAAACCCTACACCACTTCAGACAAATGGCTATCCAACATCTTCTTAAAAACATCCAATGTTGGGGCATTCACAACTTCTGGAGGCAAGTTGTTCCACTGATTAATTGTTCTAACTGTCAGGAAATTTTTCCTTACTTCTAAGTTGCTTCTCTCCTTGATTAGTTTCCACCCATTGCTTCTTGTCCTACCCTCGGGTGCTTTGGAGAATAGCTCGACTCCCTCTTCTTTGGGGCAGCCCTTGAGATATTGGAAGGCTGCTATCATGTCACCCCTAGTTCTTCTTTTCATCAAACTAGACATACCCAGTTCCTGCAACCGTTTTTCATATGTTTTAGCCTCCAGCCCCTAATCATCTGCAAGGAAACAACCAAGCTCAGAAAGCACCAAGGACCCCTTTATTTAAGCCCTGCGCTACAAATATTCTCCCTCTATTTGTCTGTTTGACCAGTCTGAAAAGACTGAATTTAGTGGTAACTGTCCTGCATTTCACAGATTCTCCAAAGACCACAGCCTCGCTCCTTAGGCTTCTCCACAAGTCCCGTTTCTCCTCCATTAACGAAATCCATGTCGTTGATGACCATCACCCAAGTGGGGTCAGACAATAGTGAGTATTTGTGGGTTTTAATTTAATTTTCTTTGCATGTAGCATTCAGTTGTGAGTGTATTTAAGCACACCTTCTTCTGCTTTTCCTGTATCCGCCTAGCTTTGTGCTATTTTGATGTAAGTATTTGTCAGAGAAGGCAAATATCTGGTCCTGCATTATGTGAAGTTTTCAGTTGCTCTGCCGAATTAATTACTCCAGTAAAGATGTGCAAGCTTTCTTCTATTAGTCCAACCTGTGCATTTTTTAAAAAAAATGTAGAATTAAAAAAAAATTAACCCTGGATTAAGTTTGAGACTTAGCGTACTACTGAACTCTCATTCCTTTCCAATGCCTCTCCAAGAAGTAAGTGTCAGGCTTATTAATAATAGATCCATCACAAGCAAAAAAAAATCCAAGGCAGGTGAATTCCTCAAAGAATAGCTTTATTGGAAATATCAGATTGGCATATATCTGGTGAAAACCAACTCTGAGAGACCCCCTTGGTTTTCACATAATTAAAAGTAACTTCAAACAATCAGTCACATGGCCCAGTCAAGGCAGCGTCTGCTGGTCTGGTGACATCACTCCTCCTTCCTCTGTCCAGGTGTGAGAATGTCCTTGGTTCCCAGGAGAAAGCATTTTGTTTTGACTACACAACTCCCAGCTATCTCTAATCACCCCTCCCTATCTCTCGCTCCAATGTGGCAACACTGACATTCCAAGATAGCTTCGGCCGGGTCAGTTTCAGGGGTGACAATCAGATTAGCACTGGGAAAAAAGTGGTAAAGATAAAAGTTGTCCCTGTCCAGTTGTGTCTGATTTTAGGGGATGGTGCTCATCTCCGTTTGTAGCAGAGGGAGTCAGCGTTATCCGAAAACATTTACCTGATCATGTGGCCAATATGACGCTTCAAGGTGCTACTTGTCACTCATAAAGCCCTCCATGGTAGTGGATCTGGGTACTTGAGAGACCGGCTACTGCCAATTACCTCCACACGACCCATTAGATCTCACCGATTGGGCCTCCTACGGGTTCCATCTGCGGGTCAATGCCGATTGGCGACCACGCGGAGGAGGGCCTTCTCAGTGGCAGCTCCGACCCTATGGAACGATCTCCCCGTGGAGATTCGCACCCTCACCACTCTCCAGACCTTCCGCACAGCCATTAGAATCTGGCTATCCCGCCAGGCCTGGGGCTAAGATTGCACCCTCCCGAATGGTATGAATGTTGTGTTTTCTTTTAATTATGTGTTGTTGTATATGCAAAAGTCTGTTTCCCCTTTTCCCTTTCGGATGTGAGCCGCCCTGAGTCCCCCCAGGGAAAAGGGCGGCATACAAATAAACTTCTGAATCTGAATCTACGTTGAAGCCCATGAAACACGGTTATCTTCCCACTGAAGTGGTACCTATTTATCTACTTGCATTTGCATGCTTTCAAACTGCTAGGTGGGCAGGAGCTGGAGCAAAGAACAGGAGCTCACTCTGTCACGCATCGTTCAGGTCTCAAACCTAAGTTGTCAGCTTTCCAACTGACAAGCTCAGCATTTTAACCGCTGAGCCATCTCTCAGTAGTGGAAAGAATAAAAAGAAACTGAAATCTTGACGTAGCGGAGACAAGTCTTCAGCAAGATGTGGAAACCATCTTTAAGGTGCTAAAGACAATCCAAAATAACTAAACAAACTGCACCCCGCTGTGACTAATGTTTCCTTCTTGGAAAATGTCTCCTAGATACTTTTATGTCTATCTGGAGCTTTGAGAGAGGTGAGGAACAAGCTATCTCTGAATCTGCCTCGTTTATTTATTTATTTATTTGAGCGGAAATGACAGTGAGACATGTTTTTAGAGGATGATTGTGTTCCCCGAGGGAACGTCAGTGGGTTCTGACTTGCAGTTGTGAAAGTTGCGTCTCCGGTGCAGCTTCACTGTTCATCAGTTCTGCAAGTTGTTATGTGGTGTGGCTCAAAGGCGCCTGGAAAAGAGGGATTGTATTCCATGATTAAAAGGTAAAGGTTCCCCTCGCACATATGTCGTTCCTGACTCTAGGGGGTGATGCTCATCGCCCTTTTAAAGCCAAAGAGCCAGCGCTGTCCAAAGAAGTCTCCGTGGTTATGTGGCCAGAATGACTAAATGCCAAAGGAGCACGGAATGTTGTTATCTTCCCACCAAAAGTGGTTCCTATTTTTCTACTTGCATTTTTTACGTGCTTTCGAACTGCTAGGTTGGCAGAAGCTGGGACAAGTAAAAAATGTTGTTTTATCATAGAAAATAAAATGCAAAACAGTAAAGCAGACTAACAAAATGAAACAAAAGCATTGGAGGTCTTCTAGTCCAACCCCCTGCTCAAGCAGGAGATCCTTATACCATTTCAGACAAGTGGCTGTCCAGTCTCTTCTTAAAAGCCACCAGTGATGGAGCACCCATAACCTCTGAAGGCATGCCGTTCCGCTGGTTGATTGTTCTCCCTGTCAAGAAATTTCTCCTTAATTCCAGGTTGCTTCTGTCCTGGATTAGTTTCCATCCATTGTTTCTTATCTTATGAGCCACGGTGGCGTAGTGGTTGGAGTGCACTCCTGCAGGCTACTTCTGTTGCCTGCTGGCTGCCTGCAATTTGGCAGTTCGAATCTCACCAGGCTCAAAGTTGTCTCAGCCTTCCATCCTTCCGAGGTGGGTAAAATGAGGACCCAAAATTGTTGGGGGCAAGAGGATGACTCTGTAAACCACTTAGAGAGGGCTGTAAAAGCACTACGAAGCGGTATATAAGTCTTAAGTGCTATTGCAATTGCAGATTAGCTCTGCCCACAGCCAGGAGTTTGATCCTGACTGGCTCAAGGTTGACTCAGCCTCCCATCCTTCCGAGGTGGGTAAAATGAGGACCCAAAATTGTTGGGGGCAAGAGGATGACTCTGTAAACCACTTAAAGAGGGCTGTAAAAGCACTACAAAGCGGTATATAAGTCTTAAGTGCTATTGCTATCTTGCCTTCTGGTCCTTTGGAATATAAGTTGAACCCACCCCCTCTTCTTTGTGGCAGTCCCTCAAATACTGGAATGCTGCTGTCATGTCTTCCCAAGTCCACATTTTATTTTATACCCATTTTATTTTTGCCATAAAATAAAGCACTCTGCACATATAAGAAAAATCATTGTTTTTTTCCCCCCTCTTGGAGAGAAGCCTCTCTGGTTTGGGAGTTTGCCACTGAAAAAATCTCTTCTAACAAGCAAACCGTTTTGGAAGATCTGGCTTAGCTTCTCGAGACCCGTGACTCATAAGGATGTTGACTCGTTTTTGCTTCTCCCTTAGCAATAGTAACCAAAACACTTGTCCATCCATGAAAATAGACACTTCATCTTCGGTGACCAGAATGTACCAATTTTCTTCCTCCTTCTGAAGGCCCTCATTAAGGGCATATCCGCACACAGGATGGGCTCACGTACGCAACAAAGGACCAATTGGCGTCCTCTTTTTTTTTTTTTATTCCAAGTGGCTAAAAAAAGGGAAAAGGGAATCACTCCCTTGAAAACCAGCTTTTCTTTGAGAAACGGATTATTTTCTCTTAATTATAGGATAACTCTTTTTGCAAATGCTTTCCTTCAGATTTGCACTCTTCTCCAAAGAGATCTGTATCGCAGCTCAAATTAATAGCAAGGAAAGAAATGGATGCCCAAAACAGTGTTATGTAAAGGAAAGTTTCTATTTTAATACTTTGATAATTTAATATTGCAACATGGTTTAAGCGGAGGCTTGAGGGAGGCTTACGGTTGATAGCTGCCCCAAATTACCATCAGCTGAAGTTAATATTATATTTTTGTTTCTTTAAAATGTTACTGATATTCTTTTTTATCTGATCAGATACCAGAGGGGAGTGTGAGCTCTGCAGATAACAGCATAGCGAAATATAAATATTTGCATCATAAAAAAAGTTTGCTGCCTGAGCAGGGAGTTTGACTTCCAACTCTGTTATTCTTAAAGTCTTAAGAAGTTTAAAATTTTAAGTGTTTGCAATATAGGCAAGTGCCAAAATCAAATAATGATGAAATAGTTGCAAGAACAGAAACATTTGAGGGATCTCCTGTGTACTGGAGCGCGACTAAAAGGTCTAGGTAGAGGTCAATAGCTTTTCTACGACTTTAGAGCAATTTTGCTACAACCATCCAGAAGTCAAAAGGTTGAGAAGGAAGGAAGAAAGAAAAGCCGAGCCACCAATCTCCAAGAAAACAATCAATATGAAGTCTACAGAGGGGAAACTTTCTCAGTAAAGTTTCATCTTTCATCTTCATCAAGACAAGACTTGATTCTTATATCAATATTTTTCAAACTCTGAAATAGTAGGAACTCACTTTTATATGTGTCATCAGGAATGAGTTGGACCATATATATTTTCTTCTATAAATAAATATGCTCCCAGATGAGATGCTCCATTATTTCTTGGGACTTCCCGGGAAAATAGATTATGCTTAATTTTTCCTCTTGCACTATCTTTACTCCTCTTCAAGGAGTCTAGTTGAAATTCCTAAGGAGTATATTCCAGGTAACACCTTGCATTCCAAATGTAGTATTAAGGAGGGTATCCCAAGGCTATCTAAAGTTGAAACAGGTACATGGTGATATTACAAAGTAGTGATTATGGATGATGGAGGATTTATTCATAGAATAACTGTCTTGGTGAATGTAATCAGTCCCAAATCCATGTTTATCAGAAGGCCAACTTGCTCTCAAAACCTTCTGTCCCTCATCATTCTTTGTATAACCTCCAGTTGATGTTGGTCCTTTTTGTCTGAAAAAAGAGGCTCATTGCCAAACAAATCCCTGGACAGAGACACTCACCATGTTATTTTTCTAAGAACTTCTATGATATCAATGTAGGCTTCAAAGGTAATCTTGCAATTGAAGACTACTAGGGCTAATCATGCTCCCTTATAACAGAATAATAGAATGACAGAATTAGAAGGGACCTTGGGGGTCTTCTAATCCAACCCCCTGCTCAAGCAGCAGACCCTATATGACTTCAGACAAATGGTTGTCCAATCTCTTCTTAAAAACCTCCAATGTTGGAGCACGCACAACTTTATTCTTATTTTTTATTTTATTTCATTTTATTTCATTCCATATTTTATTATATTATTTTATTTTCGTTTTATGGTATAATCTTTCAGTTTAGTTTCAAAAATAAATGAGCAAATCTTAAAAATCAGCTGAGAAAAGCACAGCATGAACAAAGGGAAAATTTCTGAGGAAACTGATAACCACAAATGCCATTTGATTCTATTTCTGGTCTAGACCAATTGTCCTATTCACCTTAATGTATCCTGAGTTTAATTGGAACAGAAGCACAGAATGTCTCTTCTGGCGTTAGTCACATCTATGAGCATTTAGAGGCCAGATCACTGTTTCCCTGAAAATAAGACAGGGTCATATTTTCTTTTGACCCCGAAATAAGTGTTTGGCTTTATTTTCAGGGAGGTCTTGTTATTTTTGAGGTGCAGGAGGTAGCAAGCGTGGTCACCTCATGGCTGCTGCTGTGTTGCAATATTTTCAGGGGAGGGCATATATGCTCAGAAGCCCAATTGGGCTTATTATCTGGGGTGGTCTTATTTTCTGGGCAACCCAGTTGTATCTGTCCGCCCCGTGCCAACTCAATGAAGCGGCAGACGTGATGAACCGAGGCCTTGAGGCCGTTATGGACTGGATGAGGGCTAACAAGCTTGTACTCAACCCAGAAAAGACCGAGTGGCTGTTGTGCTTCCCTCCCAAAGATTCGACCAATATTCCATCACTCAGGCTGGGGGGTCAAATTTTACACCCCTCAGAGAGGGTTCGCAACTTGGCAGTCCTCCTGGATCCACAGCTATCCTTTGACCACCACCTGACGGCTGTGACCAGGGGGGCATTTGCCCAGGTTCGCCTGGTGCGCCAGTTGCGACCCTACCTGAATCGGGAGGCTCTCACAACAGTCACTCGGGCCCTTGTGACCTCTAGGCTGGAATACTGCAATGTGCTCTACATGGGGCTGCCCTTGAAGAGCATCCGGCGACTTCAGCTAGTCCAGAACGCGGCCGCGCGAGTGATTGTGGGTGCACCTCGGTTCACCCACATAACACCCATCCTCCGCGAGCTGCGCTGGCTACCTGTCGATCTCCGGGTGCGCTTCAAGGTGCTATTAGTCACCCATAAAGCCCTTCATGGTAGTGGATCTGCGTACTTGAGAGACCGCCTTCTGCCAATTACCTCCCTGCGACCAATTAGATCTCATAGATTGGGCCTCCTCCGAATTCCATCTGCCAGCCAGTGCCGGCTGGCAACTACAAGGAGGAGAGCCTTCTCTGTAGTAGCTCCGACCCTTTGGAACGAGCTCCCCGTGGAGATTCGTACTCTCACCACCGTCCAGGCCTTCCGCATAGCCCTTAAGACCTGGCTAGCCCGTCAGGCCTGGGGACAAAGATAGCCGCCCCTCCCGAATGATGAATGAATGTTGCCTATTATTTTTACTTATGTGTGTCTACGTTATTGTTTGTATTCCCCTTCCTGATTTTATGTGAGCCGCCCTGAGTCCCCTCAGGGAAAAGGGCGGCCTATAAATGTTAATAAACTCAAACTCAAACTCAATTTTCAGGGAAACAGGGTATTTACTAAAATATTTTTAAACCCCCTCCCTTTCCATATAGTACTCTGTACAGTTTAGCTAAATTGAAATGCCTGTTGCCGCTATTCACATTAATTATGTAAAAAGCAAACAACAGAACAAAATAACAATATTTTCTTGGCTACTACATCCATGGAAATGATGAGGTCTCTGTGTTCAAACTACCCCAAACTCCAAATATGTTGCACCTAAGCATATCCAGAATTTTGAAGTGTGTACACCTCAGCAGGACATGGAGAAAGATTTAAGGCAAATACTTTTTCTACGTGGAAATTTATTTCAATAATTATCTTGTCAATGCAAATAAGAAAATGGGAGGAAAAAGAAGACAGACTACTTCATCAAAGTGAAATATGACACACTGATTCTTCAGGAGTGTGTAACAATTTCAAAACAGCTTGACAGCACAGCTTTTCACACCTGAATTGTGCTTCCAAGATATGCCACAGAAGAAAAAAGTTGGAAGACACCTCTGAGAGGTCACAGGGAGTTCAGCACTTCAAGAATTGTTAGAACTTGATAATGTGATGGTGGAATGTATATATTATCACACTCCAGACGACGCAAGCTGCTTTCAAAATTAAAAATAATAATCCGTAAATGCAAAACAAATCTAGGAATAAAAATAGCATCCATTTGGGGAATCTCTCTTCCACCCCCCCCCCTCAAATTCCTTAAATGTACTCCCGAAGCCCAACCTTAGATTTTTGGGGAAATCCAGCCTTTAAAAGAATGCTTGAAAAAGGACGTGGGAATCAGGAAGAAGAGTGGAGAGGAGAGAAATTTGAGTCTTGAAGATTAACAGATTATCAGAGTTGGAAGGGATCTTGTAAGTTATCTAGTCCAAACCCCCACCCAAGCAGGAGACCATACACCATTTCTGACACATGGTAGTCTTGAAAGCTTCCAGTGATGAAGCTACCACAACTTCTGAAGCCAACTTCTGTTCCATTGGTTGATTGTTCTCACTGTCGGAAAATTTCTCCTTATTTCTAGGTTGAATCTCTCCTTGTTCAGTTTCCATCCATTATTCCTTGTCTGGCCTTCAGGTGCCTTGGAAAATAGGTTGACCCCCCCTGCTCTCTGTGGTAGCCCCTCAAATATTGGAAGACTGCTAACCTGTCTCCCCTGGTCCTTCTCTTCACTAGACTGACCATACACTGATGTCCCACAGATCAGGGTCTTTGGGCCTGATCTCTCCCTCTTGACCAATACTGGCTGGAACTAGCTGTAGAGAAAGGAGGACACCCATTGGCAATTACATTCTTACCAATCATTCAAAAGTTTATTGTGATCAAGTGGAATAGAAATCTTCTGAGAAATTAAGGAAGACACATTTCTGATTCCAGGTTGGCCAAAAGACGTCAGTAAGTCCAGTCAAAGTTGTTCTAATTTACAGTCTAATTGAATAGGGCCCAGATAGTCCACTTCCTCCAGGATCCTCTCCAACTGCAACCTGAACATCTTTTCATCTTTCCATAAAGACGGTGTCAGGATTCCAAGTAATAATCCCATATCAAGCAAAACTCCAAGGCAGGTGAAACCCTCAAAGAATAGCTTTATTGGAAATATCATATTGGCACAGATCTGGTGAAAGATTCACCTAATTAAAAGTTAAAGTTTTCTCACAACCCCAAACAACCAGTCATATGGCCCAATCAAAGCAGCATCCACTGGTCTGGTGACCTCACTACTCCCTTCCATGGTCTAGGTGTGAGAACGTCCTTGATTCCCAAGAGAAAGTATTTTATTTTGGCTACACCACCCCAGCTATCTCTAATCTCCGCCTCCCTATCCCTCAGCTCCAGTGAAACTCTCAAGATGGCTTCGGTCAGGTCAGCTTCAGGGTTGACAGAGGGAAGATTGGAGACTGCGTAAAAATTATCCAGGGCAATAGGGTCCAGCCATGGCTTCTGGAGGAAGGAGAGAACACTCATTGGGAGCTCAGGTTGAGGAATTTTGTCGTAGAGATAAACAGGTGATGTCCATCCCACGAAATTGATCCTGTTGTGTAATCTCTTCCAGTGACACATAGGCTGGTTAGGGTGTCGTTCAAACTGGTGAAAAGGGCTGTAGTGGTCAGAGGCTGGTTTTTTTTTGGCTAGTACTAGATTATTAAATATAAGGGACATGGTGGCTCAGTGGCTAAGATGCTGAGCTTGTCGATTGGAATGGTTGACATTTCGGCAGTTCAAATCTCTAGCGCTGCGTAATGGAGTGAGCTCCCATTACTTCTCCCAGCTTCTGCCAACCTAGCAGTTCGAGAGCATGTAAAAATGCAAGTAGAAAAATAGGAGCCACCTTTGGTGGGAAGGTAACAGCATTCCACACGCTTTTGGTGTTGAGTCATGCCGGCCACATGACCACAGAGACTTCTTCGGACAATGCTGGCTCTTCAGCTTTGAAATGGAGATGAGTATCGCCCCCTAGAGGCAGGAACGACTAGCACTTATGTGCAAGGGGAACCTTTATCTTTACCTCTAGATTATTAAAAAGAGACACATTTCCAGCTTACAGTGTAGTGACGAAAGCCTTATAGGGAAACTGTCACAAATCAATACAGGTAGCCCTCGACTTAACTAACACGAGTGAGCCCAAAATCGATCTTGCTGAGTGAAAAAAAAATTGTTAAGCGAGTTTTGTCCCGTTTTACGACTTTTCTTGCCACATTGTTTACGGGAAGCGCTGCCATTGTCAAGTTAGCCACACGCTTGCTGAGTTGAATTGGCTTCCCTGTTGACTTTGCTTGTCAGAAGGTTGCAAAAGGGGATCATGTGACCCCAGGATGCTGCAACCGTCATAAAGATGAACCAGTGGCCAAGCGTCCAAATGTAAACCCTGTGAACGTGGGGATGCTGCAACGGTCGCAAATGTGAAAAATGGCCATGAGTCATTTTTTTTCAATGCTGTTGTAACTTTGAACTGTCGTAAGTCGAGGACTGCCTGTAGCATTTTTTTTTGCATACAACGCAACCTCCCTTTTCTTCCCCTCCATTTAAAAAAAACAAAACACTTCCTTACTTTTGCTGCTGTAAATTTTGCTTTGCTTTGCTTTGTAAACATGCCTTTTGCTGTCTCCTTTGCCCCGCTGTGGCCGTTCTTCCTTTTTTCTTTGTTATTGTCTGTTGTCGGTGTCGAAACGGCATGCTCTAACCTCTGCCATTAACCCACTTTTCAGCCCAGGGATGGATTCAGCCACCTAGACGAGTTTTCTTCTCCTTCAGCATCTCTCCTCTCATTCCTAAGTCTAAAACTGTCTTTTCTATTGACTCTTCTTCCAGTGATGAGGAGGAGAAGTTGGAGAGTAAGTATTCTTGTTTGGGCAAAAGGATGCTGCCGTTTGCTTAGTGCTCCATGGAGAAGCTCAGAATCTGGCATGACTTGGTTGAACGCAAATGCTAGCTAGCGGCTCAGTCTCGGCTGAACGGCTTTGTCTTCTTCACTTGTCTTCACTGCCGCTTGCAAATTCTAGCCCAAGTGCTTTTCAGCTTACTTTCCTGTTATTTGGCCTACAAGGTTTTCCTAAGGTTCCTTTTCTTCCTTTTGCCCCTTGGGTCAATAAGGAATGTTATGTGATACAGAACTCATGCGTAGGATGTTATGATCCACAGATTTGCCGTATCATCTTTTATTTATCTATCTATTTGCATGTAGGAACTCCCACTTGGACTCCACGCTGATGTGATTCTTTGTACTTGCTTGTGTTCAAAAATATTAAATTTTGCTGCAGACTAACTTACCCTTAGGTTATTTCACATGAACAGGTGTTCAGAAAAAAAAAAAGACAGCACTTTTATGAAACATGTAGAAGACCTAGCTCACACTTTATTTGATTGTTGCTTGCATAAGGGGCTGAGAAACCGGTACCTTGGTCCATATACCAAACGAAGGCCCCATTGGGATCCCCATATCAAAACAACTTCCCTTATGTGCGGCCAGAACCTGAAAATAACAATTAACACAGCACAGTACTTAAGCAAAATGGTTCGGTTGGGGATCTGCATATCTGAGACTGATTGGGGTAGATTGCAGGGGAGACACCAAAATATAATTTTATCATATTTTATCTGTAGCTTAAATTATTGCATTCTATTCCAATTTCATTTTAGACTGTATTTTATTTCAATTCCATTTAAAATTGTATTTTATCAAATTCCATTTTATTTCCTTTTTTATCAAATATTAGTAATCATTTGTTTGGAACTTTGCACTTTGATATTGCCCAAGGGGCTAATCAATAAAGACTCAGTGTCAATCTGAAGTGGAAAAGGAGAAAGAGCATGAAACATGTAAATTAAGAAATATTAGAAGGAGCTTCCCTGCAGCGTATCCTTGGGAAAAATAATAATAATAATGAATTTGTTGTGGTTGTTGGATAACATTTTTTTCTTAGGAAATAAATGTGAAAGGGAGATTTTAATCAGGAGATAAGCTCATTATTGGAGGTGGTTAAATCCTGAAATAGTTAGGACAAATCCCTGGACACAAGTTAGTTGTTTTCTAAAGAGAGATTTTCCTAAAGCAATCCTTTTAAATCACCCTTTAAAAATTGCCTTCCTCTAATGGCAAGCAAGATAAAATCCTGTATCCTTCTTGTTCTCCTTGCCTTTTGATGCCAGATCATGAGGAAATAGTTAAGACAATTTAAAACAACAACAACAATAAATAACCCCACTATAAATGTAAACCAAGGAACACGTGGTCATTTATGGTCAAGGAATAGACAAGGTTGCCTTGAGGGATTTGGGATGATTTGAAGGAGTGAGGATTTGCCATTGGGGGATTGTTTAATTTCCCCCCCCAATATGGTATAATTTGAAGGACAGAAATTTCAATATCCCTGGCACATCATGAACCTACCTACAGTGCCCAGGTTCACCTGGTGCACCAATTGCGACCCTACCTGGATCGGGAGGCCCTTCAGATAGTCACTCACACCCTTGTGACCTCAAGACTGGATTACTGTAATGCGCTCTACATGGGGCTGCCCTTGAAGAGTGTTCGAAGACTTCAGCTAGTCCAGAACGCAGCCGCGCGAGCGATTGTGGGTGCACCTAGGTACACCCACGTTACACCTATCCTCCGCGAGCTGCACTGGCTACCCATTAGTCTCCGGACCCGCTTCAAGGTGCTGGTCGTTACCTATAAAGCCCTACATGGCATTGGAACTGGGTACCTGAGAGACCGCCTCCTGCCGATTACCTCCCATAGACCAATCAGATCTCACAGGCTAGGTCTTCTCCGGATTCCATCTGCCAGCCAATGTCGGCTGGCAACTCCCCGGGGGAGAGCCTTCTCTGTTGCAGCTCCAGCCCTTTGGAACGACCTCCCCATGGAGATCCGGATCCTTACTACCCTCCCGGCCTTCTGCAAAGCCACTAAGTCCTGGCTGCTCCAGCAGGCCGGGGGGCTTTTGAAATACCCAGCCCCATGGTAACTGTGAATGTTGTGTATTTTAAAGTGTTGTTTTGTCTATTTATCCCCTTCCCTTGTTTATTGTAAGCCGCCCGGAGTCCTTCGGGAGTGGGCGGCATACAAGACCAATAAACTAAACTAAACTAAACTAACTAAACTAAACTAAATCTTTTAAGCAAATAAAACAACTATAAATTAATTTCAAAGGGAGGTACTTCGAATTGTGTCTCCGTGTGCATCACAATATAAATATGTACATCTTGAACATCTGCAGTAGGAAACTTCTGTTCGGATTCAGACAGCTTAAAAGTGCCACATGAATCCTTTTGGCTGAATTTCTTACCAGAAAGTTACCAAGGCAACTCCTTAAAGCATGTTTCTTTTGTCCTTTGCAAAGGTCTTCATGTGATCTCCAACCTTTCTGCCTGGGTATAAAACTCACAAGAAAATCTTCCGCACTTAAGTCTTGAGCATTGTTGGCTTCAGCTTGTTGACTCTCCCCAGCAATTATCCTAAATTATTACCTATTTGACTGCTTTCTCTAATCTATTTTTGCTGGGAAATGTGAAAGAAACTGTTTAGATTTTGAACCATGTTTGTATTTGTTCTTTTTATGGATTGCCTGAAATAATCAGAGACACCAACTTGATCTGGCCTAGGCTTCCCAAGAGCATGCAGCAAACTCCTTGTCCTGACAAAAAACCCTTTTATTAATTTACTGTGAATTCTACTGTGAATTCTTCTCATTCACATCCAACAAAGGGAGGATTTACCGTCACAGACCTTATCTGGCTTGGAGAGCTGCCAGGCTGATATGTGCAAAACTTGGCAAGGAGTCTTGGAGAATCACGAACCAATTAAGTCATTGTCTCCTGCAAACTCCACTCCCCTTTCGCTCCTCTTTTATTTCCTCCATTTATCGTTCACCTGTGGCCTTACTCCCAAGTTGACCTCTGTTCTTTACCTGTTCCCTTCGTCTGGTAACTCTGCGCAGGCTCACACTGGGAGCAGGCTCCAGCTGTTCTTTTGCCCAACTGATGTCTGACTCTGAAGGCAGCTGATGACTGGCATATGGCCCTGGCCCCCTCTCTGCCTCCGACACAGAGCCCTCATCAGACCCTTCCCCAGACTCCAGGACTGGCCCATGTTCCTCCCCAACCTCCTCTCTGTCCGAATCTGCTGCCAGGTCTGCTGGCCATTGGCGGGCCACAAGACAACTTGGGAAGACTCTGAAGTATTGACTCTAGATGTGGTCCCATCAGTTGGTTCTCAAAATAACTATCTTCATAAAAAGAGAGGAGGAAATCAACATAACTGCTCATTTATAATCTTAATAAAGAGTATGGTCTTCTAGATATCATAGTCAACTCTTATCCTGCTAACACGTATTGGATGAATTCAGAATCAAACATCATCTGGCACTGGTGGCATTTTCTCCATCCTGTCATATTGGAACATATGTTTTAATAAAATTACACACACATATTACTATATATGTTTTGATTTTGGAGGATTTTTAACTCGAATTCTTTCTCCGTGTGTTTTTGTAGGCATCCGATCCTTCAACAGCTCCTTGACTCAAAGGTGAACTTTTTTTTTATTAATATCTTAAACATGTTCTAAATATAGTTTGCTCCTTTCTTGAATTCAACAAGAATTTAAACAAAGAGGACCATTGGTGGTGATAGTGGTTTTTTTTTTAAAGGTTCATTTTTATGTAAAAAAATGGCCCATTGATCAACTGATTGAAAACTTAAATCTACATATCTCTGAATTATAATCAAAAAGCTTGCCAAATTTACTGATTTGGGGTTGATAAAGGTATAAGAGCTCTTTGTTGTAGAAAAGGAAGTATTGCTGAGCAATCAAGATTGGAACTAATCACAAAAGAAATTGATTGATATTGATTGATTGATTGATTGATTGGTTGACTGATTGATCAAGGGCCACTTTCAGCCTTTAAGAAACATGTGAGAGACCATATTCTGAAAATTGGGTAAAATGACTTTGACATGATTTAATTGTACTTAAAAATTAAGTACATTTGTTCTGCAGGCAGTAATTCCTTCCTATGATACATTCAAATTTTCAACTCAGTAGCAGGTTTCTTGAGAATATGGGGACTGAGGCCACCTTTGGACGGGGGAACATTTGGTTTGAAGAAAACTTTGGTCCTTTCTCCTTAAAATTGTTTCTGTATCTTGAACTGCACCCTAGGCAGGTTCAGATGAAAATGCTGTGTCCCCAACTTGCAACGGATGAGTTCTTGTGCATTGCCTGAAATGCTTTATCTCTTGGCTTTTAGCATCAGCGAGGAGAGTGGCAGTTTCCAGCCCCCCAGCCCCTCAAGAAAAGATTTGGAAGGCAAAAGTGGAACGAAAGTCAGCCGTACCTTCAGCTACCTCAGGAATAAAATGTCCAGCAGTAAGAAGAGCAAAGTAAGTAAACCCAGGGGTTATGTTTCCAAGACGAGTGCTTTGAGGATCAGGGATGTTGTCCTTACATTTATTTGTTTATTTATTTTATTTTATTGGAATAAACGAGAACAAGAATAAGAGAATAAAAATTCAACGACAGGGACGATAGGCACGCTAACGCACTTTTGCACGCCCCCTATACTGACTATTTAAGCATGAAGTGAGGTCCACAGAAGTCAATTTGTGACTGAAATTCTGAAAATTTGTAGCTGAGATAACTGAATCAGGTAGGGCATTCCAGACTTTGACAACTCTGTTACAGAAATCATATTTTTTACAGTCAAATTTAGAACGATTTATGTTGAGTTTTAGGCGAGCGGTTGTTTCGGTGGTTGTCAAGTCCATCCTGATTTAAACCTGTTGGTAAGGAGATGACCAGGAAAGGAAGAGATTCCTATGTAAAAATAACTAGGAACATTTTCCTTCCAACTGCAGCTATGACTTTATGCTAATGACAACAAACAAGAACATGGTAAAGATTTGGGGACGTGGTGAAGAGACGTGGTGACTCAGTGGCTAAGAGGCATGGTAAAGGGATGTGGATGAAGGGACGTGTTGGCTCAGTGGCTAAGACACTGGGCTTGATGATCAGAAAGGTTGGCAGTTAGAATCACTAGCGCCACGTAATGGAGTAAGCTCCTGTTACTTGTCCTAGCTTCTGCCAACCTAGCAGTTCAAAAGCATGTAAAAATGCAAGTAAAAAAATAGGGACCACCTTTGGGGGGAAGGTAACAGCATTCCGTGTGCCTTTGGCATTAAGTCATGCTGGCCACATGACCACGGAGTCGTCTTCTGACAGCGCTGGCTCTTCGGCTTTGAAACGGAGATAAGCATCGCCCGCTAGAATCGGGAACAACTAGCACATATGTGCAAGGGGAACCTTTACCTTTATCTAAAGATTTGGGCTACCATAGCTCCTCTCTTTTTCTTTGTTTTGTTCAAACAATTTTAAAGGAAAATTGGATTATTCTTTCAAACCTTCTATTAATTAACTCTAGTTCTCCCTAGACTACCCCTGAAAAATATCCAGAATGGCTATAACACACACACATACAATCAATTTTTAGGAAAAATATAAGAAATGTTACCTATTTAAAACTTCCTTCATTGAAAGCAACATGTCTTGTGTTCTGCTAATAAAAAAGCCAAGCTGGTTTAAATGGAAGGATTGTTGTCTGATACTAGACATACATAAAATGGAAACCTAGATGAATCTCTTGTTCTAGACTCTGACCTTCATTTCCTGCAAATTGTATCAAATTGTTACATTGGGTATTAGAAAGAAAAAGACCTAGAAAATCTCACGTCCAACCAAGTTCATAAAAGATAAATGAATCCATTAAAATTCTTGGTCCTTAGCCAGGGAAAACTTTCTAGGCCATTAACATTTTGAAATTCTCCCAGAATGAGGTTGGTGACTGTCCTCTTCTAACACTAATATTGTGATGTCCTGGAGCAACAGACACAACATGCACATACGCATCCTGTCTTTTTTTAATATCAAGTTCAGAACATGCTGTAAGATCTAAGGGAAACATGGATCCTATTGCCATCTTAAAAGATGCACATAAGCAACTCTTGAAGCAATAGGTTGGTTTCTCTGAGTCTTGGTTTATATAAACATGATTTATTAAGCAAACTGCTGTTGGCTGTGTTAATGTACTACTCTAAAAACAGACAAACAAACAAACAAACAATATTATGATTTAGCCTCTTATCTGAACCCAATCTTATCAGTATAGTTTATTATTGTTTGTTTGAGTAGGGATAATGTTTAAACTGAGCTTCAACTCTGGACCTGTCCTGCTTCGATCCCAACTTTTGTTGAGATTATATCAGAATGGGCAAATTTGGGGGAAACGGTTTTGCTTTTATTTTATTTTTTTTAAAACCAGAACCTGAAATCTAGCAGCAGGAACTGGGACAAAAGACCTCTGCTATCCCAAAAGTTCAGCATGTAATATCTTCTTTCTGGGTAGAATCCACTGTCCTTCTGCATAAAACACTGCTAGTGCTTGCTGCAACTTTTCGGGGGGTTTAATGGTGTTCTGACCTAGGCTTCCCAAAAGTACGAAGCCGACTCCTCATCCTGATAAAACCCCTTTCATTTAGAATAGAATAGAATAGAATAGCAGAGTTGGAAGGGACTTTGGAGATCTTCTAGTCCAACCCCCTGCTTAGGCAGAAAACCCTACACCACTTCAGACAAATGGTTGCCCAATCTCTTCTTTAAAAAACTTCCAGTATTGGAGCATTCACAACTTCTGGAGGCAAGCTGTTCCACTGATTAATTGTTCTAACTGTCAGGAAATTTCTCCTCAGTTCTAAGTTTCTTCTCTCCTTGATTAGTTTCCACCCATTGCTTCTTGTTCTGCCCTCAGGTGCCTTGGAGAATAGTTTGACTGCCTCTTCTTTGTGGCAACCCCTGAGATATTGGAACACTGCCATCATGTCTAATTTAGTTTAAAGTGAATTCCTCTCCAGCAAAGCCCCGGCTAACAATCTTTCAAGAGATTTCACTACAGACCTTTATCAGACTTGGAGAGCTGCCAGGCCGATATCTTCCAAATGCCACTCTGTAGCAGACAATACTTGGCAAAAAGTCAGGAACAGATTTTCACCCTAATGAATTGAACTAATTGTCTCCTGCAAACTCCCCTCTCCTTATGCTCCTCTTTATTCCCTATGGCAGGGGTCATTCACGGTCCACCTGTGGCTTTACTCCTGAGTCGACCCTGGTTTTTTAGCTGTTCCCTTCTCCTGGCAGCTCTGCACAAGCACACACTGGGAACAGGGTCCAGCTGTTCTTCTGCCCCACCTATGTCTAAAGACAGCTGATAACTGTCAGAAGGCCCTGTCCCCATCTTTGCCTCCGATGCAGAGCACTCATCAGAGTCTTCCCCAGACTCCAGGACTGGCCCATGTTCATCCCCAACCTTCTCACTGTCTGAGTCTGCCACCAGTTCTGCTGACCACTGGCAAGCCACAACAAAGTGGTCATTTTGGGGTTTGGAGGGAGGCTGTTGGCATTTGGATTCCATCATCCTTTGTATCGTGATTTGAGTCAATTTGTAACATTCGCATCACAAGGTAATGAGATCACCAGGGGACTGATAAGGATTCTGTAAATTGCACACATCAAATCAGGGAGTCCAACATACCACCCTCACTGTATTCTGAGTTGTAGGAAGAGGCAGGTGTCTTGAGCGACACCCAGCCAAGTCACGGCCACAACGGTGTTTTAGTAAAGATCAATGGATAAAAGGTTTTCTGTAGAAACTTTGCGTTCATTTTGTGTGTTTTGCACCTGTTCAGAAAATACCACTTTCTCCTGTTTGTACTCGGAAGATGAAGTGTCAAGAGTGAGCTGAAAATTACTGTAGCTTGTTCTTCTGGGAAGTGGTGGAAGAAAATTCTGTTTGGCAAGAAAGCTTTAGAAGTTTAGAAAACCAGACCATTGCAATAGGCCAGTACTTCTTCTTTGGTGGAGGTAGATGTTTCCTCTCTACTATGATCTCACAGGTAGAATTGGAATCTTGTTTATAAGATAATCTTTCTTCGCCTTACAGTGATTATAGGCAGCATTGCAACTTAAAAAAAGATGTTGAGACTTTAGAAAGAGTGCAGAGAAGAGCAACAAAGATGATTAGGGGACTGGAGGCTAAAACATATGAAGAACGGTTGCAGGAACTGGGTATGTCTAGTTTAATGAAAAGAAGGACTAAGGGAGACATGATAGCAGTCTTCCAATATCTCAGGGGCTGCCACAAAGAAGAGGAAGTCAAGCTATTCTCCAAAGCACCTGAGGGTAGGACAAGAAGCAATGGGAGAAAACTGGTCAAAGAGAGAAGCAACTTTGAACTAAGGAGGAATTTCCTGACAGTTAGAACAATTAATCAGTGGAACAACTTGCCTCCAGAAATTGTGAATGCTCCAATACTGGAAGTTTTTAAGAAGACGTTTGATAACCATTTGAAGTGGTAAAGGGTGTAGAAGAGAAGACCTCCAAGGTCCCTTCCAATTATTCTATTCTATTCTATTCCTATTAAAAAAACATTTTTTTAAAAAAATGCTTTTTCTGTAAAAGTAGCATAATTTTATTGCAATCTTTCATTGATCATTATAGATGCCATCTTTTATATTTAAAAATAAAATCGGCCAAAGCCCCCTTTGGATAATCAAATTAAAATGCAAAAGTACTTCTGACTTTCCCACTGGAGCTACTCTTCATCTCTCACCCCTAAAAAGGAGGACAAATTCTTAATGGGAAAATTTTATTTTATTTGTTTATATTTTTATTTATTTAAGGTATTTATATAGCTACCCATCCTTCCAACAAACCCTGGGCAGCTCCCAGTAAAAGTTCAGTCCCTCAAATCCAGAATAACGTCAGGTGGTTCCTTTACTTGATGGACTTACATGTCATTGTCGAACACCAGTTTTGAAGAAATCTGTTTTGACGTATCATCCTTTTTTTTCTTTTTCTTTTGGAATGGTTACAACACTACTTGACAATTGCGCAAGGGAAACTCACCGCTTGGAGGCACCCATTTAAATTTTATGAGTGTTTTGAAGTTCCTCTGTCTGTGGATAGATCAACTAGCTGGAACAGCAATTGTCTCCATTTCAAAGCATCCTTTCCTATGCAGCTCCTATTTTTCTTGATTTGGGTAGATTTTTATTTTGGAGAGAACATTCAGTAAACCAGAACAAATAATCTTCAGGACACAGTCTTTTAGATGTACAGTCCCCTTTCAGTCTTCTTCTCTGATGTCATGACTTTTCAACCACTTCAAGGATGAAGAGAAATATGTAGATGATGTGTATCCAACCGTTTGGCTTCCATGGCCCGCATTGAGTGAAGAGGAATTGTCTTGGGCCCCATAACATAATATACAGTAAAGTATAATATAGACATAAACAATATCTACATACCTTTTATTTATTTCACATGGCATAACAGAATACAGCAATTAGTGCATGTAATTCACAAAATCAGCATATAAAATGTGTATCAAAATATAAAACACCGGTACAGTGAATTACTTTAAGGACGTACAATACAAGTGATGAATAAAATGATGAATAATATCACATTATGTATGAGCAGTTACTGAAGTGGCTAAGCTGTGACCGGATATGTAGATCACTTAGCCATTGGACAGCAATGCCCTTGAGATGATTTTAGCCATTGGACAGCAATGTCCTTGAGATGACTTTAGCCCTTGGACAGCAGCACCCTCAAAAAATACTGTATGGGCTGAGATTGTGCCCCTTTGGCAAGGTCCATTGACCGTGATAAAGATTGATTGACTGAAAATTGCAATGCCAACATATCTCTAAGTGAAAAGCACTGGAGTGATAAACCCAAACATGTTTCAGAAAATCTACCTTCTTCCCAATCTTGGTTGGGGGAGAATTTCATCGACCAGCTTTTATTTTTGACTGGCACTCCTCTCTTCCCTATTTCTGGATTCTGCTCTAAATCCAGAAATTCTCCATTCTTCCTGTTTAGGAATTATGATGAAGTTTACCTTTCTCACCTGGAAAGGAGATTTTTCCCTCCACCTTAAACTGTTGCATACAGATTTTTCTTAGATGTGTGGAAGGTATTTAACTTTCCTCGTCTTCTTTTTTTTTCTGATTTTGTTTAAAATAGATAGGGAAAAAAAATCTTGAAAGAGGAAGCAAAACAGGAAGTTTACCACCCTGCTCGTACTTCTGCCGCCTGAAAAACACAGATGTTTAAGTCGTGTAAATGAATCTCTCTCTCTCTCTCTCCAGGAAGACATGCATCAACCATCATCCGCCTCTTCTGCTTTAGCATTCAATTCTTGAAATTTGCCCATTAGCAAAGATATGAGAAAAAGGGGGGGGGGGGAATCTGCAGCACCTCCATGCATTGCTTCCCAAGTGTCCCCTCAAGTCTTTTGGATCCCTTGAATATCTCAAGCTCTGACATCTCCAGTGCCTGAAGGGTTAATCTGTTCTTTGAGGAAGCTCAGAAGAAGCAGCTCTTCCTTCTCTCCTCCCCTTTAGCCTTCTCTCTTGCTCAACTTGTTTCTGACTTCCTTTTATGACAGCAGGCTGAGCAGCTGAACAGGATCGGTGCTTGGGGTTTGTTTTATCTCTAACGTGATGGATGGATAGGTGTTGGGCAGATTGCCTGGCACCGACATTGGGCAGCATGTCCCACAAGTGGCATCGGTTTTCGGACGTGCCCCATATAACCGTGAAACTGATTGGACTTTTCCACTCGGAGGTAAACTTCTATCTTGGCTTGGGTAGTGAGGATTAGTGGTGGCAGCCCCATTGGCGGTAAGGAAAGGCCTGGTTGATTTGTCTGGATTGCATCAGTTGGTGCTAAGATGTTGGCGAGAGTTCTAGGCTGGACTTTCTCCCATCCTTGTTTTTCATTCCAATTTGGCAATCTGCTCTACTTTCCTTCTCAGTTTGGAGAAGATTCATTTCTATATATCTCTCACATATAACAAATTGTGGTTCGTTAAATTCCAAATTATAGGGCACTGTGGTTTTTTTTCCAGCCTTTATAGTTGTTTATACTTTTTTGCACCCGTGAAACACCATTTCCTGTTTTCTGACTCAAATCTGCTTGTGGTAGCTCTCTGCCTTCCTAATCAAACTAATCAAACCAAAACAATTAAGACAATGTTTTTCTTCAAAACAGGAACATTTTCTTCAAAATGTCAGTAGTAAATTCCTGTTACTGGGCAGAAGGACGGCGAGAGAACTAGAAATAAGTTGTTGAATGACTGTGTTTTGTTGAGTGAGAGGGTTTAAGAGTCAAATGAAGCAGCCAAGTATTTTTATGCATGCAGACATCAAAAGGAAGCGATAGATTTAATATGCTTTGCATTCACACAGCTTTGTTCTCAGAGCACAGTAATCTCCTTCTTATACTGATAGATCTCCTGTTAGGCAGACTGCACTGATTATCCTTATTACTTATTAGATTTTTTAAGCCACCTGATTATCATAGATCTTTAAGTGGTTGACAAAGAAAGTTAGCATTTTGAAAACAGTAAAAATAACAAAAGAGCATATAAAAAGACTTGTCAAAACAGAGAAACACTAGCATCCTAGTCTAATGCAGGTATTTGAAGTAAAGCAAAAGAAAATTCTAACTCAATCTAACATGTTTTTCCTGCTTTGTCCATGGGGAATGTCTTTCTAACTGTATTTAGTTTGTGTGATTGCCCATCTCAGCCAGTGACTCTGGGTTGCAAGTAATCTTAAAGTAAATTAAAAACAGATTTCCATCAAAACAAAAATTAAAATACACAGCAGCTGGGAAAGTTGTCACTGTCAATGGCTGTAAACACAACCAGGAGATGGGACATTATCAGGCCCCAGAACTTTCTGTTAAAACAGGCTAACATGTGTAAAAGTTTGAAAGGGAGGGAGAAAAGGATGAATCACAAGCATGAGTTTCAGAAATAGGAGGACATTTTTGAAGAAGACTTTAACATAGAATATAGTATAATTGAGTTGGAAGGGACTTTGGAGGTCTTCTAGTCCAACCTCCTGCTAGAAAAGGAGACCCTATTTATACCATTTCAGATAAATGGTTGTCCAGTCTCTTTTTGAAAGCCTCCACTGATGGAGCATCCGCAACTTCTGAAGTTAAGCTCTTCCATTGGCTGATTGCTCTTGCAGTTAGGAAATTCATGCATCACCTTAGGAGTTGAGAGAAAAATGGAGTAAGTTCTCCATATGAATGGAGTCTTAAGACCTTATGCATTTCTCAGTGTGCGTATACCACTTTGCTAATGCACCCCACTCCAAAACATGCATTTGTTCAACTGAAGAAATGCCTCCCTCATAAAGAAAAATTCCACATTAAAATATGCACATTAGTGAACCCGAGGTAGAAAAATACACTATGTTCAGGGGAAGCTATTTATGATGGGACATTTCTGGGATAAAGGGACATGCAAAAAATGCTTACTTCAGGGGAGTTGTGTGGGTAAAAATATTTTTATGACACTTTCTGGAAAAAGGATGTCCAAAAGGATGCGGGAACAGACCCACTTAAATTTAAGAATTGAAAGAAACAAAAAGGAGAGAAGGAAGAACTGGAGGATATAACCTGAAGAAATGTCTCTGAAGATCATCTCAGCACCTGGGGATGTTGATATACCCACACACAGTTTTTAGATATCGAAATCACAGACTTTGATTTGTGTCTGGGATGTTGAGAATATGTTATGGTTGTCATAAAGGGAGCAATCACAAATTACCTTAAGATGGCAAATGTGGTGTCTGATGTCCATCATTTTATTTTCATGTTGACTTTACAAGTTGCATCCTTTAAATTATTTATTACCTGATGGCATCTGGGTCTTCTCTGCTTGCTCTCTGGAACAGTTTCTCCCTGATATTCACATGGCTTCCATCTTGACCCATGATAAGTAAATTCAGGGTCTTCCGTTGAGTGGAAATAGATGTCCTATGGAACGGTTGGCCTATTCATTTTTTAAGTTTGTTTTTTTTCCTGGACTTTCTCAGCTTCCTATATTGTGGTTACTTAGTGTTGTGTTTTTCTAAGCTGTCTGAGCATGATAGAATCATTGAGGGTCCCAGAGTTGAGTGGTGTCGTGGCCTAGAGATAAGAGCTCTTGCCTCACATTCAGGAGGGTGTGAGTTCAATCCTAGGTAGAGGCAGATGTTTCTCTCTCTGGGCACACTGAGAATACATCTGCAGAGCAAAACTCCACACTGGCGACAGGAAGGGCATCCGGCCAGTAAAAACTCAGCTCAGTTCATTTGCCCAGACTCAACCCCGCAAGGGATTATGGGGTCATTAAAAGAGGATGATGGGGGGAGGGGTGTCCCAGAGTTGAAAATTACAGGCCATGCTGTAAGAGCCATGGTGGTGCAGTGGTTAGAATGCAGTACTGCATGATAACTCTGCTGATTGTTAGGAGTTTGATCCTGACCGGCTCAAGGTTGACTCACTCAGCCCTCCATCCTTCCGAAGTCAGTAAAATGAGGACCCAGATTGTTGGGGGCAATAGGCTGACTCCGTAAACCGCTTCGAGAGGGCTGTAAAGCTCTGGGAAACGGCCTATAAGTCTTAGTGCTATTGCTAAGCGCTATGTTTAAGACTAGGGCTTTGTCTTGTTTTGTGACTGTTTTAAATAAAAACGAAAGAAAGAAATGGAAGAAATAATATTAGAAAGAAAGAAATCATAGTAGGGAAAACAGGGAGCTTGATAGGGACCAAAGATTCAAACTCCATTTCTACATTAGGTATGCAGATACTAAATTGTAAGGCTTAAATTTAAGACATTGTATGAACCTGTGATATCCTCCGTGGTTCAGGACGTAACAACATGTGTCAATCCTGACAGTTGTAGCTTCGTCAGCTGGTCAGTGACTTAGAACTGGGTATGAAGCAATTAAATTCACGGCTGACGTTTTCTGGTTTCTTCTTTAAAAAAAAAAAGTCGTTCTATTTTGTGTTTTACTCACCGAGCTGCGTATATTAATTGCGAAACTATTGGGGCACTGAAGGTTTTCTCATGTGTGCATAAAGCCTCACTTAGATGAAACATGTTGCTCTAAGCCAGTGTTTCCCAACCTTGGCAACTTGAAGATGTCCGGACTTCAACTCCCAGAATTCCCCAGCCAGCTGGCTGGGGAATTCTGGGAGTTGAAGTCCGGACATCTTCAGATTGCCAAGGTTGGGAAACACTGCTCTAAACTGTATGAGTTTTAGATCCCAACGCACATTTGTCAAAAACTGCTAATGGCCATAAAAACATGAGCATTTAGCTGTTTTCAACTTTATGTTGATTTTACTGGACTGAATTTCATTGTATGGGAGGCAACATTTGGTCATGTACTTTCCACATGTTAGTGGTCGGTCTGTGGGTATTTCCACAAGGAGAACTAGGCCCAAGATCCTTAATATAGGAGGATAACTTTGAGGTGAATGTTTCTCAAAGTCTCAAAGATTTCTATTCCCCATAGTATCCAAGATGGCTTGTATGAGGGAGAATCAAGTGCTATTTTTGAAATATAAATTATTCGTTTTTTGAATATCTCTGTTAATTATACTAACAAGCAGAGTAACACAATCTGCAGCCATGGACTGCTCTAATCACAGAAGATCCGTCTGCAGCCATGAAATGCTCTAACCGCAGGCCCTATCTGCAGCCCTGGAGTGCTCAAACTGATGCCATGCTTCATTTGAACCGTCTCTTGGGAACGGAATAATAATGGGCAGCTTTTTAGACATTTTTTCCCATCCAGTCTCTCAACCTCCAACCTCCCAAATATAGCTAACCTTAGAAGATGGAAGAAGCAACACAGTAAGACGCTGAGCTTGTTGATCAGAAAGGTTGGCAGTTCGGCGGTTCGAATCCCTAGTGCCACATAACGGAGTGAGCCCCCGTTACTTGCCCCAGCTTCTGCCAACCTAGCAGTTCGAAAGCATGTAAAAATTCAAGTAGAAAAAATAGGAACCACCTTTGGTGGGAAAGTAACAGCGCTCCATGCTCCTTTGGCGTTTAGTCATGCCGGCCACATGATCACGGAGACGTATTTGGACAGCACTTACTCTTCTGCTTTGAAATGGAGATGAGCACCGCCCCCTAGAGTCAGGAATTACTACAAGAGATGTGCGAGGGGAACCTTTACCTTATTACTGAATATTTTCTGTCAAGTTGCTGTTTCCACTCTGTCATTTTTAGAGTAGATGGTCTTCACTCAACGAAGCCTAGGTTGAATGACTCTTGCATAGTTGGTAGGGATTATTTTTGAGATATAAATTCTCTTTTGAATATCTCTAATACTGAGTATTCTCTGTCAGCTATTGCTTCAACTTGGTCATTTCTAGAGTAGATGGTCTTCACTCAACCAAGCTTCTGTTGAATGACACTCACATATTTGGTAGGGATGCAAATTTCAGTGGTTGCAAGCTAAGAAACAGTGGCAGATTCAGACCTGTTCCTCTAAAGTTATTTCCGGCCATTCTCAGCTTTACTGCTTACCAAGTAGCTTTCCTCACTTGTTGTCTGCTTGGGTTGTTGGTCTTTCAAATATTTTTTTTAAAAAAATTCAAGTATTCTTGGATTGTTCTTCTGAGTATGGCTATGGCTTTGGAGACTCGGGAATGCTAGGGAAGGAAAGAAAAATGTGCACAAGAGTAAACATAGAGTGGATGTTAAAGCAGTCCAATGCCATGCTATGTCGACTTGAAACGAAGCCCATGAAATTTCATGAGGTTCCTTTTTTGCTAAGCACGCGTCAAAGAAGCACTGTGGCTTTAGACCGGTCAGTTGCAACACGGGTGACTACCCCGTGTTGTTGTTTTTTTCCAATTCTGACTGCATGCCAGGAAAGCCAATAAGACTGCCTTGAGGGGCTACAGTCAGAGCTGTAGGTATGTGCTCAGCCTCTGATGGGGCTTCTGCCAAGAGAGACGGGGGAGGGAGGGAGAGACAGACAGACAGAGAGCAATCCTGCATAACATTTTACTTGTATTTGCATGTATTACCCCGGGAGCTCAGAGCCTTTCCTCGTGAGCAGACTTACACCTGTCATCTTTTTTTTAATCTTCAACTATCCTCAGACATTGTGATCTCCAGAACGTAAAATATATTACCCTCTTAGCTTTCATTAGCCTCTTCTAACACAGTCAAGAGTGTAAAAACTACCATTGAAGAGATATTTGCCTTTATACATCATGGATCAATTTGGCCATTGCGCCCGTGATAGGCAACAACAGAATCCGGAAGAATCCGGGCCATGAGTTCTGGGCCCAGCTTTTTTTGTGGGGTACTCGTCATCCTAGGTCAGTCCTAGAAAGACGCGGGCCAGAACAAATCACTTCTGAAATCGAGTAAACTTCAGGGTGTCAACACTGACTTGAAAGACCACTACCACCACCACCCTCAAAAATATAGGAAAGTGGTGTTGGTGATTGTTATAGAAGGACAGGCAGTTGTTTATGAAGAAGGTTTCTGAGCCACTGTGGTGCAGTGGTTAGTGTGCAGTAGTGCAGGCTACTTCTGCTGATAAAATGGTTGGTAAAATGGGGAGCAAGATTGCTGGGGGGCAAGAGGCTGACTCTGTAAACTGCTTGGAGAGGACCATGAAGCACTGTGAAGCGGTATGTAAGTCTAAGTCAATGGTAGTCAACCTGGTCCCTACCATCCACTAGTGGGCGTTCCAGCTTTCATGGTGGGTGGTAGGGGTTTGCTGTAACTCTGCTTTATAAATTTTATAAAGTAAAATTACTTCCCTACTTTATAAATCACCATTTCTGTGGAACCCGTGGACGGTTAGAACATTTTACTACTAACAGAGATACAAAGTGGGCGGTAGGTATAAAAAGGTTGACTACCTCTGGTCTAAGCGCTATTGCTATTGCGGTAACTGATCATTTTTGTAATCCACATGCAAATAGGAGGTGGATCCTAAACAAAGTGTGGTCCTGAGGCCAGTTCCTTTTTTGGAGGGCTAATTTGACCAGGATATAAAAATAATGAGAGCAGAATAAGGAGATGGTCCTCAACCCCTTCCATTTGGTCCAAAGTTGGAAGATTAAGGTATTACCTTGAATCTTCTGAGGAAAATCTAGGAGTTTCCACTTCATGACTTGGAAAACACAGACTAAAATGGATGGAAGGGAGAATTCATGCCCTTCCCTCAGTGATCTTTAGGCTGATCTTAACCTCTTCATTGTCTGGGGCAGAGGTCAGTAATCTGCAGCTCTTTTATCCCTCTGCTGCGGCTTCCTGTTGCTCCACAATTGATAGGGCTTTTGGTTAGGACTGGTAGGGGAAAAAGAATGCCGTGCTGGAGGAGACTCTATGGTGGGGGAAGCAGACTTCCAGTCGGCTTCAGAATTGAACAGGGGACGTCCGGGTAGGAAGCCTTTGTGGCCCTGTGATTGTTTAAGGTTGCCAATCCCTGGTCTGGGGATTGCAATTCCCAGGGCTTACCTGCCAACCTGATCTGTAGCTGATCTATAAGGGGGTTTTTAAAAGTTGCAATCCCAACCTCATCTGGACATGAAAGCTTCTTTGAGGAGAAGCTTGGCCTGAAATACTCCCCCCCTTCAATTTAATATGTTTACGTATATGCTCCTATCATGAATATTATTTGTAAGGGGGTGTTGTATAATTCATAGTAGCCATGAGCTACTTATTTTGATTCACTTTACCAGCAACAATAACCAGGATTCCTCCTTCACCTGGCAAGTTTAGGGAGGTTCATAAAACATTTTTCTTTTTTTTGCTTTTATTGGGGAGGAAAAATCCAAGTTTACAACAATGAAATCAACGCTACCGATATACAGTTGTCTCCAAACTGCATTCTCACTCATTCCAATTAAGCTGATATTTTTCTTGAAATTCCATCTTCCTCTATCTGTGGATAATATTATCACATACCCTTCACTCTTTATGGGAAACTTTCTTTGTGGTACATTGGTTTTAACGTTAGTTTTTTTAAAATTTTCTTGATTGAAAGAGTAATTTTGAAGAATTGAGGGAGCTACCTTGTCTTGAGGCAGTGGCTCAGGGGCTAAGATGCTGAGCTTGTTGATTAGAAAGGTTGGCAGTTCAGTGGTTTGAATCCCTAACGCTGCATAACGGAGTGAGCTCCCATTATTTGCCCCAGCTTCTGCCAACCTAGCAGTTCGAAAGCATGTAAAAATGCAAGTAGAAAAAATAGGGACCAACTTTGATGGGAAGGTAACAGCATTCCGTGTGCCTTCGGCATTTAGTCATGCTGGCCACATGACCACGGAGACGTCTTCGGACAGCACTGGCTCTTCGGCTTTGAAACGGAGATGAGTACTGTCCCCTAGAGTTGGGAACAACTAGCACATATGTGCAAAGGGAACCTTTACCTCTACCTTGTCTTGGATGCTATAGTTTTAAGAGTATGTAGGAGGAAAGTCAAGGTAGCCTTTCTTCTTCCTGGCACTAACCTCAACGTTTTACATTTGCAGAACCCTGAAGAGCTCAGTTCTCACACTAAAATAGAACCATCTCTTCTAGAAGTTCATAAAATCTGGTGATAGAACTCTCATGGTTTGAACTCGCAGGTTGTTTCTCAAAGGTTGGAAAAAATCCTGCTTGAAACCCTGGATGTCTTCTGCCACATAATTCACATAGTTCTGACTCAGGATAAGATCATTTATTATGCTCCTACATATTGATGGTCTTGGTGAGGAGGACTTATTGAAAGTAATGTCAGCATTGCCCCTAGGTGTCTGCAGCCAATGACTCACAGTTGACTTGGTGGACATTAAGTTGAAGGACAACTGCTTGCATCTTTGGCATATGGAACTCATTTCTTGATGATGTTGTCCTTGAATATATTCTTCCTGTGTGTGTCATTTTTGCATACACACAAAGAGAGCATTTTATGTTATGAATGTCCTCTGTACACTTTTTTATTTTTTAGGAGAAAGATAAAGATAAAGAGAAACTGAAGGAACGGGATAAAGACACCAAGGAAAAAGACAAAGATAACAAGATACTAAATGGCCATCTCTTCAGTGCCATCTCAACCGTGGGTCCCATCAGTTGCTACCACTGTCTCAAGCCCTTCAACAAAGATTCATTCGTCTGTGCAAGTGAGTGACATTTCTTTTCCCTCCTGCTTTGCGCACTGGAATGAATAGGTAGTAGAATATGTTTCTGAAAATAATTATGTGCATGAAATTACCATCACTGAAATTACCATTAGGTCAAAAGATGATAGTTGTTCCAAGGTCATTTAGTGAGAATCTGAATTGTTTTAGCTTAGTACTATAGTAAATGATTTTACTATACTATCTGATCCTAATTAAGTGGGGTTTTACATAAACCTAGGATTTGGAATCATTGGGTTAAAGTCTCTGCTCTAACAAGGACCACCACTGAAGACCTCAGCCTCCTCCTTTGCAAACCTACCCTGTTTTCCCCAAAATAAGACCTTCCCGGATAATAAGCCCTATCGGGCTTTTGAGTGCATGTGCTAAAATAAGCCCTCCCCGGAAAATAAGCGCTCCCTGAAAATATTGCAACACAGCAGCAGCCATGAGGTGAACATGCTCGTCGCCTCCTGCACCTCAAAAATAATAAGACATCCCCAAAAATAAGGCCAAGTGCTTATTTTGGGGGTCAAAAGAAAATAAGACCATATCTTATTTTCAGGGAAAGAGGGTAGATACATTTCTAAATGCTTGTTATATAACTGCAGGGTCCAATTCAGGGAGACACCAGCAATCAATACCAAAGTAGATGCTGTCATCTTAATTTTCCCAGAAGGCTTCTGGGCCCTGCTGTGTGATCCTTTCATTTGGTTAATGCATGTCACATTAAATTTAGCTTCTGACAGTTTTCATCCAAAGTTTACATTAACATCCTCCTCTTGGTTTTCTTACTGCAGTTTGACTGAGCGGGTTAGTTAATTTAATTTCTGAAACGTCTTCATTTTTAGTGCTTTTGCTTTCATTTGGAAATTTAATCTTTTAATCCTTTAATGGATACATTTGTATGATCAGACAGTATTAAAAAGAAATACTAAACTACCTGAAAGCAAAAAATGTGTCCAAAATGTTTTCATATTCCATTCAAGTTCTAGTAAAATACACCTGACATTACTACTATTTTTGTTACTGCCAGTAGTACATTTCTCTAGTTGATTTCTGGCCAAATCAGTGTATGCAAAAAGCATGGAGGAAGTTCCTTGCAAAATTCTGTTAAAGAATCCTGACCTTTCCTGGTTGTTAACAGAACTTATCAGTTGAATTCTGAAACAGAATCTCTCTATATATTCTGTTTAAGCAGCGCTATGCGTCTATATGTGAGTTGTGTTTCTGGATAATTGGTAATGACTCAATGAAGAATTTCCCCTCCATATGTGCCACTTCAGGTTTAGAAAACTGAAACCGAATCATGTTACCTTCAAGGACAAATTCCTGCTTTGGGAACCTGAAGTTGCCAGTTGACTAGTGTTGACTAAGGCAAAAATAAGAGTGAGCATTAAAGGTTTTCTATTGCCCAACCACACAACTGTAGAAAGAGTCCAGCAATTTGCCTTCCTTTTGATAGGAGTAACCCCTTGAAGGCATTGGGACAGTATTGCAGTCTTACAAGTTGAAATGGTGCTTGAGATGCTTGTTGATTAATTGGTGCTAAGCTTGCAAATGCAGTTGAAGAGGATGGCTAGGATTAGAATGGGTACACTACAAATCCCATCAGCCAAGAGTATTGGCTGGTGAGGACTAGAAAGTAGTCCTTTTCCATGGTGGCCCCTGCTTTGTTGAACAGCTTCCTTTAGGAGATTAAAATGACCCCCAACTATGGATATTTTCAAACGCATATTTATTTCCAAATGCTGGGAGAAGAGAAAAGGTTGCTCACTTTTATGACTTTTAGATATGCTTTTCAGCGATCTCTTTTTTTATTCTGGATGCAAGAGCTGACCACTGCCTGTTCCAAAGAAATTCTTGGTGGAAATCTGATCAAGAATTTACAGGACTTAGCTAATAACTCAAGTTGTGGTGTGGTTTTTTTTTTTTTTAAGTTTTAAAGATGGTAAAGAAAAATTTAAGCAAACTCCAATAAAGTCTAGGAAAAAGTATCTGTATTTATCATTATTTGGGGTGGCTCAGTGGCTAAGATGCTGAGCTTGTCGATCAGAAAAATCAGCAGTCCGACGGTTCGAATCCCTAGTGCCGCATAATGGAGTGAGCTCCCATTACTTGTCCTACCTTCTACCAACCTAGCAGTTTGAAAGCATGTAAAAATGCAAGTAGAAAAACAGGATCCACCTTTGATGGGAAGGTAACAGTGTTCTGTGAGCCTTCAGCATTTAGTCATGCTGGCCACATGACCATAGAGACATCTTCAGACAGTGCTGGTTTTTTGGCTTCGAAATGGAGATGAGCACTGCCCCCTAGAGTCAGGAACGACTAGCACATATGAAAATATGTAGAAAAATTTAAGTGAGCTCAAAGAAAGTCCAGGAAAAAGTATCTGTCTTCAGGAATATGAACCCTCTATGACGTCTAACCTTCTCGTTGGCTACACATTAAAAATTGTGCTCTTTGTTTTCCCCAGATTGTGGTGCCATTGTCCATAAAAGCTGCAAAGAAAGTGTGGCTGCTTGTGCTAAGGTCAAAATGAAAGTAAGTATTCTTCTGGGTGGTTTTTTTTCTCTTCTTCTTCAATATATCCACATGCATGGATATGTGTGTACCGGTATATCTGAAAATGTACGATTGTAACTTGGGAAAGAAAAAAATACCCTCCAATTTTCATATATGCAGGCTCATTAGGGCTCTGAAATATCTTCAGTTTGTTTTCTTTAAAATAAATTTCTAGCCTTCTTGGTTGCAGGGAAAAAAAATGCAAGCAAACTACTGTTTCACTGTGGCTAGGACTTCCAGTAGATCAAGGTTAGTGCCAGGAATCCTGTATCTTATTCCATCTCGAGATGCAATAATCATCCGATTATTGCTATTTTATTTGTGATATCATTCTTTTCAAATCCTCTTCATAACTTCTGTGTGGTTCATTGTGATTATGGCACAACCAGGAGAAGGAAGAGATGTAAATTTATTTTCATTTATTTCATTTGGTTCCTGTGGGCTCTTCACCAGCTCCTTCTGTTGCAATCACTTACCGGAACTGTCCAACTTGAATTCTTCCTCTTTGCTACGATGATTTATTTGCAATAAATCTGTCGTAAGCCTGATTTGCTGAGGCCCGTCTATGTAAATGCTACTATAGGTAGATCTGATGTTGTATCTGGAGAAGAAAACATTCTTGAAGAACTGTAGGGTTTTTTTTGAGACCATTTAGGAGATGCATTTAAGACCCTCCAGAAATTTCTAGTATTTTGAAGGCTAGAAACTTTTAGATAGCAGAAATGTTATTTATTTATTTTTCAAAAATGCAAGTAAAGTTTTCAATTTAAGGTCACTTAAAACAATTTCCCATCTGTGTGGCAATTGTATAATTGTGTGAAGGCTTCAGTGTTGTGACCTAGGCTTCCCAAGAGCATGAAGCAAATTCATTGTCCTGACAAAAACCTATGTTATTAATTTACTGTGAATTCTGCTCATTCACATCCAGCATAGTCTTTCAAGGGAGGATTTATAGTCACAGACCTTATCTGGCTTGGAGAGCTGCCAGGCTGATATCTGCAAAACTTGGCAAGGAGCCTTGGAGAGAACCAATTAAGGGAACTAATTGTCTCCGGCAAACTCCACTCCCCTTTTGCTCCTCTTTTATTTCCTCTGGGAGGGGCCATTCATCAGCCACCTGTGGCCTTCCACCCAAGTCAAACACTGTTCTTTAGCTGTTCCCTTCATCTGGCAATTCTGCACATGCGCACATCGGGAACAGGCTCCAGCTGTTTGTCTGCCTCACTGATGTCCGACTCTGAAGGCAGCTGATAACTGGCATATGGTCCTGGCCCTCTCTCTGCCTCCGACACAGAGCCCTCATCCGAGCCTTCCCCAGACTCCAGGACTGGCCCATGCTCCTCCCCAACCTCCTCACTGTCCGAATGTGCTGCCAGCTTTGCTGGCCACAACACTCAAGTTATTTGACACCCTCTAATATTTCAAAGGATTTTTCTTCTAAGTGGGAGTGAGATTTAAAAAAAACTCAATGCACACGTTTTGAATTCTCATACATGAGTCTGATAGGCTTTATCTTGGTGTCTGTAGCATGAACCAGTCATTGTGATTCATAAACCATGGTTGATGTCTTAATTTTTTTACATAAACCCACCACTCTGAAACCTTAGCTTATACTTAGCATGATGTGTGAGTGGAATTGATATTATAACAATGTTTTCTTCTAATCTTTTCTACTTCAGCTCCAGAAAAACCTAAGTGGTCTTCAGCCTCACGATACTTCTTCATTGCCCACAGTAATTATGAGAAATAAGAGTGAGTATCTCTTTTTTCCCCCTCCTTGGCGCAAGCTTGCTATTTGGTTGAGTATCCAGCTCGTCTTTTATAATCATGCCCTTGTTAAATTCAGATGTTACAAAACAACTGGGGAAAAGAGCATGCTTGTTTAAAAAACAAATCCTGACTTTGCAAACAAATTCCACAACTGAGGAGGATGATAAAGATGTTATCCATTCAGTCATGTCCGACTTTTGGTGATTCTATAGGCCGGGTTTCTTCCCATCTTCCCATCTTGCACTACTTCTTTGAGTTGTGCTATGTTCTGGCTGGCGTCAGATTTGATGGTTATATTCAGTATACTGAATTGGACCTGATCCCTCACTAAACCTCTTGCTGTATCTGCTGGTGTTTTCCTTGCAGGTTCTCAGCCAAAAGAGCGACCCAGATCAGCGATTCTTGCTCTTGATGAGAACATAACGACTTCAGTGTTCAATAGTAGGCGATCCCAGCAGAACCTGTCCCTTTCAAAAAGTGTTTCCATTCAGAACATTGCTGGGTAAGAACTTTTTCGTTTGCTGCCTTGCTTTTTGGGGATTCCATTTAAGACATGCGTGGTCAGTGGTGCTGAAGACTGAACAAGTGAATGAGAAGCCCATGAGGAAAAAGCCTATGGGAAGAAGATTCCAACTTCAGGGTTTAACTTTTCAACTTAAAAGATGATCCTGGATGAGAGGACTTGAGCAAGAGGTGTTATTGGTCTTGCTCAACATACAAAAGACCCCTTCCTCTGTTGACTGCACAAATGGCAGTGTGTTCATCGTAGTTCATCATGTATGTGTTTTATGCATATATGACATATATCTTTATATATGTAATTACATTGCATTTTTAAATCTTTGTTAACTGGCCAGAATCACATTAGTGAGATTAGTGGCTGTATCAATTGATTTAATTTAATTGATAGATTATGGATGGAAAGATGGAAAGATGGATAGATGGATGGATGGATGGATGGGTGGGTGGGTGGGTGGGTGGGTGGATGGATAGATAGATAGATAGATAGATAGATAGATAGACAGACAGACAGACAGACAGACAGACAGACAGACAGATAGATAGATAGATAGATAGATAGATATAGTGTAGTTAAATAGACAGTCAGACAGACAGACAGACAGACAGATAGACAGATAGATAGATAATAGATAGATAAATAATAGATAGATGATAGAGAGATAGATGATATAAATATAGATGATATAGAAATGATCGAGACAAATAGATAAGATAGATAGATGATAGATAGATAGATAGATAGATAGATAGATAGATAGATAGATAGATAGATAGATAGATAGATAGATAGATGATAGACAGACATAGATAATAAATAATAGATGATAGAGGTAGATAGATGATGTAGAGATAGATGATATAGAGATGATAGAGACAGATAGATAATAGATATACAGACAGACAGACAGACAGATAGATAGAGTAGATAGACAGACAGACAGACATAGATAATAGATAGATAAATAATAGATGATAGAGGTAGATAGATGATGTAGAGATAGATGATATAGAGATGATAGAGACAGATAGATAATAGATATACAGACAGACAGACAGACAGACAGACAGATAGATAGATAGAGTAGACAGATAGATAGATAATAGAGATAAATAATAGATAGATGATAGAGATAGACAGATGATATAGAGATAGATGACCTAGAGATGATAGAGACAGATAGATAATAGATAGATAGTGTAGATAGACAGACAGACAGATAGATAATAGATAGATAAATAATAGATAGATGATAGAGATAGATGACATAGAGATAGAGGATACAGAAATGATAGAGATAGATAAATAGATGGATAGATAGACAGAAAGAAAGAAAGAAAGAAACGTTGTGCCAGATATCATTAATACATCATAAACAAATTACGTAATTGTGCCATTTCCCCAATTATAAAATGGTGTCTCATTTTGATGTTGAATACGGCTTCTGGTGGACACCACTTTGCTTCTCAGTAGCTCACTCTGTTTTCCATGTTTCTTGTCCTGCCAGAGTCGGAAACGATGAAAGTATCCTTCATACGCGGAAATTTCTTTCCCAATCAACAGACTCCTTGAATAAAATCAGCCGGGTAAATGAATCCATGGAATCGTTAACAGATGAAGGTAAGTGACCCTGTTGGGGAAATAACTAGCTTGGCTGTAGGAGAAAAGCTAAAGGACATTAGGAGAGGAAAGAATGCTTTCACACATGCTAAATTCTCTGCACGAAGAAGATTAACTAAAAAAAAAGTGTTACCATAGATCTCTTTTTATTCAACTAAAATAATGGAGAAACCGTTGCTTATTCTGCAACGTTCTGATATGGACGGCCAGACTCTAACATTTAGCATCCTTCACCAATAGCCATATGGGTTGGTACTGCTTGGAGTTGATGTCCACCGATGGTTGGAGGGCGGTCTGCTGCTTCCTTAGCTGTAGATCATTGTTTCCAAACCTGGTAGACTTCCAACTTTCCCAGCCAGCCTTGCTCTTGTTTGGAACTCTGGGAACTGAAGTCTAGATACCTAGAAATAACCCATGTAGGACATATTGCTCTAACCTGAAGCATTTGCTACATTCTATACTGTACATAAAAGGCTCTTGCTTACAGAGGAGTGGTGCGGTGGCCTAGAGGGGGAGCTTTCGCCTCACAATCAAGAGGCTGTGAGTTCGATCCTAGGTAGAAGTAGATATTTCTCTCTCTGGATGCTTAGAATATATCTGCCGAACAAAACTCTGCATTGGCGACAGGAAGGGCATCTGGCCATTCAAACATTCCTCTAGCTCCATTCAGTTGCCCAGACTCCACCCCACAAGGGAATATGGGGTCGTTAAATGACCATAATGATCTAGTTGCTTACAGAGCAAGTAAACCTTACACTGGACTGCAGCGTGTAACAAGAAGGATACTTTGGGCATAGCAAACTAATAAGATAGAGGGAATCTATGCTAAATGATTTTCATTTTAACTGCCCGCTTGGGACCAGTGAAATGCTTAAGCATTGCAATGGGCTACTTTGTTAGCTGATAAATATTTTGAAATCCGGGCTGTTTCAGACAAACAGGATTTTTTGAGGTGGGGGGGGGGATGTGAGGGAATAATTCCTCTGAGGTCTGTCTCAGGAGAGTTGCATAAATTGCTTCCGTAGCTTGATTATGCCAGCTTCATCAAAATCCTCTTCTGATGTTCTGTTAATTTACCCAAGTAAACAAAGGCAGACAAATTACATCTTAATGACAACGCAATTACCTGAAATTGCATTAATGGCTCACTCTGGGAGATTTGCACAGCAATTGTGGAATTGCTCTGCATTCATTACAGTTATTTTTTTGAAAAAGTTGTGTTGTCGCTGCGGTTTTAACACTAGTGGGGGGGTGCAGGGGATGGATCAAATTCTTCCGGGTATATGAAAGGAGATTCCTAGGTTTTTCAGTGTGATGACTTCATGATGATTGTAGCCTTAGCAAACTTTAATAGCATTCTCACAAGATCCCAGTTCTGTGCAAGCAAGCTTTTTCTGTACTTAAAGTAGGAAGAAGTTCGCATTCCGTTCAGCTTGACTTTTTCTTCTGCAAATGATTTCCCCAAAGGGAGTGACGTTTCTTAAGGCATAAAGTGAGAACTTTTTAAAAAAATTGATAACTTCATTCCTTCATGATCAAGACAATGTGGAAAAGCAAGTGGGTACAAAGTGTCTGATACCCCTTTTTTTCAGCTGCTATTTTCTCTCACCAGCAGCAGAATTCAGGGAAAGGACAAGGGACCCTTGCCCAAGGTGCAAAGTAATATCCATAATCAAAATCTATCTATATATAAATGGCTGTGTGTGGGTATGTTCTAGCATAACTCTGGAACGCCTCAAGCAATTTCAACTAAACTTGGTACACAGATGACTTACTCTCTGGAAACAAATACTGTGGAGTAAGACAGCCCTAAAACCCCTTGATGTGTTGTTCTGTTAAGATACAGCCTGTTGTGCCTTAAAATGGCTTCTACTGTGCAGCGCAGTGAAGTTCCCATGGTGACAGCTTCACAGTACTCCACAAGGGGGCTTCCTCTAGTAAGAAGGAAAATCCAACATTAGAAATTACGTTTGGACATTTTCCCCCTATCAATAAATACCCGGGCAACGCCGAGTTAATGGCTAGTATAGCATAATCAACAGCTGCATGCTGCCTGTAAAATTGAGCTCAGCGTCTAAATTCCATTGATTGTTCCTCTGATCACGTGACTGGAATGAAGATGCTGGTCAATTTTGGCTGCTTTCTAAATCCTAGGGAAACATTACATGCAAGGCCTAAAGGAAATCAAAATAATCTGCAAACTAGTATTTTGAGATATTTATGGAATTGTTGGATCTTGACTTTGGATCATTAGCAAAACCGTTGTTAAGTGAATTTGGTTTTCCCATTGACTTTGCTTGTCAGAAGGTGTCAAAAGGGGATCACATAACCCCAGGAGGCTGTAACCGTCATAAATATGAATCAGTTGTCAAGCATGTGAATGCAAATCATGTGGCCCTGGGGGATGCTTTACAAGAGCCGAGGTGGCGCAGTGGTTAGGGTGCAGTACTGCAGGCCACTTCAGCTGATTGTTATCTGCAGTTCGGCTGTTCAAATCTCACCGGCTCAGGGTTGACTCAGCCTTCCATCTTTCCGAGGTGGGTGAAATGAGGACTCAGACTGTGGGGGCGATATGCTGACTCTGTAAACCGCTTAGAGAGGGCTGAAAGCCCTATGAAGCGGTATATAAGTCTGCTATTGCTATTGCTATGCTGCAGTGGCCATACAGTAAGTGTGAAAAATGGCCATAGGTTATATTATTTTACTGCCGTTGTAACTTTCACTAAATGAACTGTGGTAAGCCGAGAATTATCAGTACAAGAATCGCGTCATCTCTCCCTCTTCCCAGGAGCAGACATGAATGAAGGGCAGCTCATGGGAGATTTTGAAACAGACTTGAAACATATGGAAGCTCAATCCTGGAGTCAAGTGGTGGACAGCAAGTTTCTCAAGCAGCAGAAGAAAGACATTGTGAAGCGACAGGACGTCATTTATGGTGAGTGACAGGCAAGATACAATCTCCTCGTCTAAGTTCTGCCATAGGGAGGCCAATTTTGCCGTATTTGTATTTTTTAGCCATACCATACGAAGCTTGATTTGCTTGGTTTGGATTTCACATTCTCGTAGGTCAGTTCTATACCCACTGTTCTGTCTGTTCCCAAATCTAAGAAAAAAGAGAACCAAGCTCTTTACATGGCTGGTTGAGTAAGCTGCAATGATCAGGTTCATGAATAACGTTAAGCCATAAACCTTGCATTGCACAAACCATGATTGGCTTCAAACACACATTCTTCCAGTGCAGATCCCATTTACATGAATGGGTTCTGATCAGGGGTGGTTCGCCAGTGTGTGTGGCGCACAGGCTTTGTGTGCTTGATAAGTGCTGTGCGTGCATGCACAGTGCAATTCAAATTGTTCTGCGTATGTGCAGAACTGAAAAACAAGATGGTGCCGCCGCCAGCGCCGCCCAGGGAACCGGTTCAGGGACGTGGCAGGCCTGGGTCGCTGCTGATTCCAGCGACTCAGGCCACCAAACCACTACCGCTTCCTCCGAACCGGTCCGAACCATTAGGAACCCACCACTGGTTCTGATATTTTGCCAGCATTGCCGCAATTATTCTTTCTTAAAATAACTCTTTTGTAAGCATTTTATGCATCCACTTTTCCATCCTGAATTCTGTTCTCTGCTGCTTTAGGGTATGTCATATGTATTCTTATTTTACATTTACTTATTTAGCATATTGCATCTACAGAGTCAATCACTGAGTGGTGCAGTAGCCTAGGGCTGGAGCTCTTGCCTCACAATCAGGAGGCTGTGAGTTCAATCCTAGGTAGAGGCAGATATTTCCCTCTGAGCACAATGAGAATTTATCTGCTGAATAAAATTCTGCATTGGCAACAGGAAGGGCATCCAGCCATTAAACACTCAGCTCCATTCAGTTGTGCTGACTCCCCCCTGCAGGGGATTATAGGGTCATTAAAAGGAGATGATGAGCTACAGAGGCAATCACTGATATACAAATTTAGTTTAAATAAAGCATCAGCAAAGATAAATGATAAATAGATAGACAGACAGACAGACATAGATATTAGATAGACAGATGATAGATAGACAGATAGACAGACAGACAGACATATTAGGTAGATGATATATAGATGATAGACAGATGATAGATAGATAGATAGATAGATAGATAGATAGATAGATAGATAATAGAATAGAATAGAATAACAGAGTTGGAAGGGACTTCGGAGGTCTTCTAGTCCAACCCTCTGCTTAGGCAGGAAACCCTACGCCACTTCAGACAAATGGTTATCCAACATCTTAAAAACGTCCAGTGTTGGAACATTAATAAAAATATACAATATAGGAGATAGTATATTAAATGAAGCTAAAACCATAATAAAATCACCATAATATGAGGTCATAGAATTGCCGTGGGATAGATGTTATAATTTGATACCTTGGAGCTAACCATCTCGCTGCTTCATGTGTGGTTGTGGTGAGGTCATTCCAGGTGCTTTGAAATCTCCCGAGAAGACATTCTTGAACTCTATGTGTTAGATAGTTCTGGTGCATTGCGAGCGCTCGGCCATTCCCCACTTATTTTACGTTCTCTTTAGTTCATATGGCCAGTGAGTTGCATCAGAAGATTTCTGATGAGGGTAGTAGATACAGTTAAATAGGCATTCAAGCACTTCTTGAATAACCCAGCTGTAGGAGCCATATTGACCTCTAAATCAAAGCCAAGAGAAGCTGCAGCCGTGTTTTCCCATGTATTGGGCAGAGTCTTATGCATCTCTCTGATTCTCCCCTCTCTGCTCCTTCTCTCCAGAACTGATGCAGACGGAGATGCACCATGTCCGGACCTTGAAGATTATGAGTGATGTCTACAGCAGAGGCATGGTGCAGGAACTACAGTTTGAGCAGCAGATGGTGGAGAAAATCTTTCCTTGCTTGGACAATTTGCTGAACATCCACAGCCAGTTCTTTCAGAGAATTCTGGAGAGGAAGAAAGAATCCTTGGCTGACCGAAGTGAGAAGAACTTTGTCATCAAGAGGATAGGGGACATCTTAGTGAATCAAGTAAGTTGCTCCATAAGACTTGGCTTAAAAGGAGGACACAAGTACCTGATTTCTCTCTTGTTCTTCTCCGCTACATTTTCTTCACAAAATTTGCTTTGGAAATCCTTTCTAAGAGAAGTACTGTATTTTTCAGACTATAAGACGCACCGGATTATGAGACACACCAAGATTTCGAAGGGAAAAACAAGAAAAAAAAATAGTTTTTGGCCTCAGCACGTCCGTTTTTTGCTCTGTCCAGCCCCCAGGAGCACTCTGCAGGCCTCTCATGCCTTCTGCATGCCCTGTTTTTGGCCAAAGACAGGACCATTTTTGGCCTCCCCCCCCCCCCCCCCCCAGGAGTGTCATTTTTGCTTTTCCCAGTCCCCCAGGAGCACTCTGCAGGCCTTCCAAACCTTCTGCACACCCCATTTTTGTTGAAAACTGACCCGTGGGGCAGAGTTTCAGGAGGCCAAAAATGGCCGTATTTGGTGTATATGACACACCAACATTTCCACCCGCTTTTACAGGAGAATAAAGTACATCTTATACTCCAAAAAATACGGTACGCTTTTGAAAATTGGTTTAAAGTGTGGTGACTTTCTCTTTATCTGAATGATAAGGTGGCCAAAAAGGTTTATACAAAAAGATCTTGTTTAATTAAGATTCTCCCTGGCTTCCATTCAGTCTCAAGAGAGGACTGACTTATTTTGCTGATGACAACCCCCTTCTGTATTTCTACCAAGAAAATAGCAGGGATATTTCCACAGAGTGACCACTGTTGAAGACAACTTAAATTTTTTTTCATTGTCCCCTTAAATATTCCAAAGGTGTTTTGTTTTTTTCAGGAGGCAACGGGGCTTTCTTATTTTTTCTTTGAAGACGTTTTGCTTCTCATCCAAGAAGCTTCTCCAGCTCTGATTGGGTGATGGGGAATCGAAGGATTGATATTCCTTGCAGGCAGATGGACATTTGCTTCCTTTTAGAGGGTCCTTGAGGCCACATGGAGGTTTTTCTGTGTCCTGAGGGTCACCTGAGTAGTGTTCCTGGTTCCTGTAGTCTGCAATTTTTCTGGAAATCCATTCCTACTCCAACACTGAGAATCCCTACAGACCTTTAGCTATACAATTTGGGATGAACACCTTTTGAATGGTGTCGGAACCAGGAGCACTACTCAGGTGACCCTGAGGACAGAGATAAACCTCCAAGTGCTTCAACCACCCTCTAAAAGAATACAAAAGACTAGCTGTCTAAAAGAAATACAAACCCTTCTATTCCCCATCATCCAACCAGAGCTGAAGAAGCTTCTTGGATGAGAAGTGAACTGTCTTCAAAGAAAATACAAAAAAATCCACTTGCGTCCCGAAAAAAAGCACCTTTGGCGCAACCATGACCTGGATGACTGAGAATCTCTACAGTCCCATTAAATAGTTTTAATGACACAAGCAGAAACAAAATCACAAATGGAGTTCATGCAACATACTGTCGTTGATGCAACATAGTGTTTTCGCCCGCCAGCAGCCAGCAGAGTCGGACAGTGAGAAGGCTGGGGAGGAGCACAGGCCAGTCCTAGAGGCTGGGGAAGGCTTGGATGAGGGGTCTGCGTCAGGCAGAAATGGGGCTAGGGCTGTCTGGCAGTGATCATATACCTACAGAGCTAGACAGCAGTGAGGCAGAGGAACAGCTGGAGCCTGTTCCCAGTGTGCGCATGCGCAGAGCTGACAGAAGAACAGAACAGCTAAGAAATCAGGGTCGACTTGGGAGTGAAGCCACAGGTGGAAGGTGATTGGCCCCTCCCATAGGAAATAAAAGAGGAGCGAAAGGGGAGGGGGCTTTTAGAGGAAGCAATTCATTTGTTCAGTCGTTAAATTCATTTCAGGAGTGTGAAAATCTGTCCGTGAATCTCAGAGACTCTGTACTTAGTCTTTCTTTGCATAGCATCTCATTTGGAAAATATTTACATGGCAGCTTTCAAAGCTAGATAAGGTCTGTAGTCATAAATATTCCTTTGAAACACTGTTTGCCAGGCCTTTGCTGAATGTGAATGAGAGGGATTTCCATTTGTTTAATAAAAGCGCGGGGGGGGGGGGGGGAGACCAGGACTCTGCTTCGTGCTTTCTAAGGAAGCCTAGGTCAGAACACATAGAACCAAATCTCTGTTGATGAGAGGAGCAGCACAGATTCAGGGAAATCATTCCAATTTAACTTTATGGCCCATTTGGGTTCCGTTGAGACCTCAAGAAGACTTTAAACAACCCATGTACGAAAGATCCAAACCTCTGCATTGGCAAACGCATCCCGACTAAAACCTCTTTGCCGGATGTCCATGGACCTGCTCACCTCTCCCAGAAGATTGGCTGTGATGTCTCAAGCAGGCTTGGTTGGTTTCCCTCACTCCGTTAACTCCTTCTTTCTGATTTATATCTTGCAATTTGCAGTTTTCTGGGGAGAACGCTGAGCGAATGAAGAAAACGTACGGGAAGTTCTGTGGGCATCACAATGAGGCCGTGAATTACTTCAAAGACCTTCATTCCAAGGATAAAAGATTTCAGGCCTTCATCAAAGTAAGCTGGACAGGGCATAAAGTTTTTGCAAGGATTGTGGGTGTGGCCCGTAGAACAATAGGAATGAAACCTACCTGAAGATTAACAGTTTCCAGGCTTTGTGTATTATACAATACATATATTAAAAATTAAGGTGGTCGCTCAGTGGCTAAGACGCTAAGCTTGTCGATCAGAAAGGTTGGCAGTTTGGCAGTTCGAATCCCTAGAGCCGTGTAATGGAGTGAGCTCCCGTTACTTGTCCTAGCTTCTGCCAACCTAGCAGTTTGAAAGCAGGTACAAATGCAAGTAGAAAAAGAGGAACCATCTTTGGTGGGAAAGTAAAAGTGTTCTGTGCTCCTTTGGTGTTTAGTCATGCCGGCCACATGACGATGGAGACGTCTTCAGACAGCGCTGGCTCTTCGGCTTTGAAACCGAGATGAGCACCTCCCCCTATAGTTGGGAACAACTAGCACATATTTGCGAGGGGAACCTTTACCTTTACCTAAGATCCTACTCCATCTGGTCTGCATCAGCCATGGATAATAGCAATAGCATTTAGACTTATATACTGCTTTATAGCCCTCTCTTAAGAGATTTACAGTCAGCTTCTTGCCCCCTACAATCTGAGTTCTCATTTTACCCACCTTGGAAGGCTGGAGGCTGAGTCAACAGCCTTCAACCTGGTGAGATTCGAACTGCTAAATTGCAGGCAGCCGGCAGTCAGCAGAAGTAGCCTGCAGTACTGCACTCTAACCACTGCACCACTGCAGTGTTCGAGATGCTGTTGGCCTGTATTTTCCATCAGCCCTTGCCGCCCAACAGTGAATGAAGATGGGAATTATAACAACATCCCAAGGATTTATACAGGTTATCCTCAACTTGCTGCAACAAAATTTCTGTTGCTAAGCGAGACCATTGTTAAGTGAGTTTTGCCCCATTTTACAACCTTTCTTGCCCTAGTTATTAAGGGAATGACTGCAGTTGTTAAGTTTGTAACGTGTTGTTAAATAAATCTGGCTTCCATTTGACTTTGCTTGTCAGACGGTCGCAAAAGGGGATACATGACCCCAGGATCGTCTTAAATATGAGTTAGTTGCCAAGTGTCTGAATTTTGATTACATGGCTATGGGCAGTGGTGGGTTTCAAAAATTGTTCGAACCTACTCTGTGGGTGTGGCCTCCTTTGTGGGAGTGGCTTGCTGCCCATGTGACCGGATGGGAGTCGCTTGCTGCTCATGTGACCGGATATGAAGATGCCGACAACATTTGTCAGAACCACCTTAAATTACCTCACACACAGCACTGGCATGCATAAGAATATGATGTAAACTTGTTTTTTAAAAGGCATCTTTGGTTTGCGTTAAAACAACTTCAACACACGCAATGTTCTGATTGCACCACAAACGCAGTAGTCATCCTTACCTTTCACAGAGGCACTGAGTTTTATAAATATGAGCATGATAGTGTAGAATAATCATATCCAAGGACCAGTGGTGAGTTTCAAAAAATTTTGGAACCTCTTCTGTAGGTGTGGCCTACTTTCCGGGTCCACTGGTGGAACCTCTTCTAACCGGTTCAGTAGATTTGACGAACCAGTTCTACCGAATAGGTGCGAACTGGTAGGAAACCATCTCTGGTTATGGGGTTGTTACAATGTCTTAGTGGGAAAAACAGGCATAGGTCGGTCCCTTTCTAACTTTGGACAGTCACTAAATGAACAGTTTATAGGTAGAGGGCTACCTGTACTTGTCCATCTGAAATTATTAAGCATTCCCTGGAGTCTTTTAGTCCTGCCGTGTTCTTTAAACATATTCTCAGTACAAAGCTGCAGATGGCACCTGTGGAATTCTGTTTTGAAGGCTGTGGTCATTGCATACGTAAGATACTCCTCACTATTCAGGTGTTTCAATTTCCTCTCCTTTCTTCAGAAAAAGATGAGCAGCTCCGTGGTGAGGCGCTTGGGCATTCCTGAATGCATCTTGCTAGTAACGCAAAGGATCACCAAATACCCAGTGTTGCTACAGAGAATATTACAATATACCAAAGGTAGATTTTTCTGTAGATGTTTCTGTAATCTTCTGGTTGCCTTCCCTTTCTAGAATTAATAATGTCTTTGATAACACTGATCTTTTTTTGCAAAAAAAAAATCTCGAATACCCAGAACAGTGGCTTTATTTTGATCTGGTTCATCATGATTTTTTTAATAGTTCCTGGGGGAGGGGTTCCAAACTTGGCAACTTTAAGACTTTGTGGACTTCGACTCCCAGAATTCCCCAACCAGCATGTCCCATCTGAGGGCTGGCTGAGGAATTCTGGGAGTTGAAGTCCCCAAGTCTTAAAGCTGCCAAGTTTGAAGATCTTTGCCTGTTATAGCTCATGTTTTAAATGTTTGAGTATCCCTTTACTTGTTGTTGAAGACTGTTGTCTTAGATTTTGTGCTCAGCTTCCGTTCACCGAGACGGACTTTTGCAGCATTTCCTTTCTAAAATGAAACTCCTTTTTAGAAATATTTCAGTTTCATTTAACTACTGAGTTGTGGGTTTGAAAGACTAAATAAATACATAAGGGCACGTAAATACTTCTTCGATGAAAAGCCAGGGGACTGTGGGATGAATCAGACAGAGAGATACAGTTGAGTTGGAGTTCACCAATGGAAAAAATAGCAGCGTTTGCTCTTTTTGTGACATTGCATTCCTTTTTTGGCCTCTTTCTCACACACCCACATTTGCAAAGTGCAAAGCAAAAGAGAGGTCTAGACCAGTGTTTCTCAACCTTGGCCACTTGAAGATGTCCGGACTTCAACTCCCATTCGCTGGCTGGGGAATTCTGGGAGTTGAAGTCCGGACATCTTCAAGTGGCCAAGGTTGAGAAACACTGGTCTAGACTACTACAGCCAAAGAGCCAGATGTGCTCAGGGTCACGTGCAAAGTAAACCCACTGGGATTTCACAGGACCCCTTTCTAATCCCTCCTATGACAGATGTTTGCTTAGATACAACTACTGGATAGAAGAAGGACAGCTAGCCTTCAGTGTTATAAAACAGGGAAGGTAACCCTTAGTAATCAAGTCGCTTAATTTATTCATATAATAAGTAATTTTTTATATAACATTTATGTAATTATTTATATAATTTAGTAATCAAGCATTCAGGCTGGAAGCTTTTAAAAAGCAACTGGACAGCCCCTTGTCTGAAATGGTGTAGGGTCCCCTGCTTGAGCAGGGGGTTGGACTAGAAGACCTCCAAGGTCCCTTCCAGCTCTGTTATTCGGCCAAATGTGTTTATATATCAATAATTTGGTCAAAGAAATTGGTGTAAATGATGTCAGCAGGAGGATTACGATGCACACACCAAATGTAGTCTTCGGTCAAAATCAGTTCAAATACTTTTAAAACTGCATTATGTCAATTGAACACAGGAGTGGTGCGGTGGCCTAGAGGTGGCGCTCTTGACTCACAATCAGGAGGCTGTGAGTTTGATCCTGGGTAGAGGCAGATATTTCTCTCTCTGGGCACACTGAGAATATATCTGCTGAACAAAACTCCGCATTGGTGACAGGAAGGGCATCTGGCCATTAAAACACTTGCCCAGACTCCATTCCGCATGAGATTATGGGGTCATTAAAAAAAGATGATGATTAATCTAATTGAACACACAATTCATGTTACATAAACAACAGTCACCTTTGGAAATATTTGAACACCAGAGGGCATTATTTTGCTGCTGCTTGTTCATCAGTATCTTCATGAATGTTGGTGATTGAAACATGCCAGTCACTTACATGGACTGGATTCCTATTCTGAGTAAATTCTTGGAGGGGAAGGAATCTAGAAGTCAGCAGCTGGTGTGGAGAAGTGGTTGGTCTGAAGAGAACAGGATAAAAACCATGGCTAAGCTTGGAGAAGGGAAGCCTTTGGGAAGAAAGAAGATAACAAATGAAATTTTCTCCCATTTAAGAAAGCGACGCTGAACATCAAGACTTGGTGCTTTCGTTAAACCTGGTGAAGGAAGTCCTAACTGCGGTCGACAGCAAAGTAAGCAACTACGAGAAGAAGATGCGCCTCAACGAGATCTACACCCGGACGGACAGCAAGTCGATCATGAGAATGAAGAGTGGACAGATGTTTGCCAGAGAAGATCTGAGGCGCAGGAAGTTTGTTCGAGATGGACCCGTATCTCTCAAAAACTCAGCTGGGAGATTGAAAGGTAAGGGATGCTTTTAGTGTGATCCCGCAGGGACACCATACTGTTTCTTTACCCTGATTCTTTGGAAAGGACACACTAGTAACCGTAAAGCACTTGTGGCCCGCCAGCAGCCAGCAGAGCTGTCAGCAGATTTGGATAGTAAAGAGATTGGGAGGAACATGGGCCGGTCCTGGAGTCTGAGGAAGGCTCTGTTGAGGGCTCTGTGTCAGAGGCAAAGAGGGGGCCAGGGCCGTCTGACAGTTATCAGCTGCCTTCAGAGTCAGACATCAGTGAGGCAGACTTACAGCTGGAGCCTGTTCCCAGTGTGCGCATGCACAGAGTTGCCAGACGAAGGGAACAGCTAAAGAACAGCGGTTGACTTGGGAGTAAGGCCACGGGTGGACAATGAATGTCTCTTCCCAGAGGAAATAAAAGAGGAGCGAAAGGGGAGTGGAGTTTGCAGGAGACAATTAATTTGCTTAATTGATTCGTGACTCTCCGAAGCTCCTTGCCAGGTTCTGCAGATATCGGCCTGTCAGCTCTCCAAGCCAGAGAAGGTCTGTGACTGTAAATCCTCCGTTGGAAAGACTTTGCTGTATGAGAATGAGCAAAATTCACAGTAAATGAATAAAGGGAGTTTTTGTCGGGATGAGTTGCTTCATGCTCTTGGGAAGCCTAGGTCAGAACAGTACTTGCACTGATGATGTTATCTAGTTTGGTAATGAAACGTCTGCAAGAAAACAACCAAGGTCAGAGAGCACCAAGGCCCTTCATTTCAACCCAGAGCTACAAATATTCTCTTCTGTTGGTCCTCTACCTAATTATTTCCATTTCTGCTCTAGCGTCTAAATTGGATTGTTCTCCAGGTTGTAGAAACCACCTACAAATTCTTCTGGCCAGATATGATGCCAGATTGGATGCTTATGACATAGGGGCTTCTTTTGAGAAACCTTCTATCTCGAATACGATCTTAGTTGCGGGGGTGGAAGGAGAAAGATAGCAGTGATGCACTTTGCACACAAAGTCATTTAACTGCATTTTGCCCCGAGGCCTGAGGGAAACTTTGTGCAGGAAAGTCCTGAATTTCTCTCAGACAAATCCTCTTTGGCCTGAATCTGAACGAAGAGCTGAAAATGAACAATGTCGAAAGATAAATGGGGAAAACGTTAAACACAAAGCTGATGACTTCTGTGAAATTCTAACCTGCTGCTGGGTACAATTTGCAGAATCTTTGTTTTGAAATGATTTCAGGAAATGAAACAAGAGTATTACTGATAAATGCCAAACAGCACAGGTTTGGGTTGGCTGTTTGTTTTTTTTATAACCAGATATCTTGATGTTCCTTTCCTTTCTCAGAAGTCCTGGCTGTCCTCCTCTCCGATGTTCTGATATTCCTCCAGGAAAAGGATCAAAAATACGTATTTGCATCCCTGGTAAGGAATTCTACAAAACTCTTTTTTTTCCATTAAAAATAAATAAAACTCTTTGTTCTGCAATCGCACAATATATGTTCCCAAATAAATCCATTTGCTGCATTTGGCTGGGGAGAACAGATTAGTGCCATGATGGCAAACCGATGGCACGCAGAGCCTTCTCTGTGGGCACGCGCACCATTGCCCCAGCTCAGCCAGCTGGTCATCAGGATTCCGAGGCGCGCCTGCCTGCTGGCCAGCTGGTCATAGAGTTTTTGGTGCTCTGGCACATGCACGCAAGTACACACATGCACCTTCTGGTTTGGGCACTCTGTTCCTAAAAGGTTCGTCATCTCTGGATTAGTGGTCTTCTCCAGAACAGACTTTGGACAATTCTTCTTCTAACAATCTTCTCCAGATTGAACATCCTCACCTTTTCAAATCATACTTCCTACGATTCAAATCTCGTTCATACCTGGACTACATTTCAAGGTGGCCAATTGGAAGTTAACGCTGCGAACCCAAGGCAGCGCTCCAGATATTTAACCTGACCATCTTCAGATCTTGGGGTATCACCATCAACATTTTTTTAGAAATGTATCATTGGGATACCGCAATTTCATCTGAGGTGTGATCAGTGTGATAGAATAAGAGGGCATCTGTGAAGTTTTGAAGTCGAAATCAGGCCTTAGGTGTTCTAGTGATTAAGGCGCCAAAGTAGAAACCAGGAGACCTGAGTTCTAATCCTGCCCTAAGCATGGAAGTTGGCTGACTGACTTTGGGCCAATCACCAGGAGACTGTGAGTTCTAGTCCCGCTTTAGGCATGAAAGCCAGCTGGGTAACTTTCATCCAGTCACTCTTTCTCAGCCCAGCCCACCTCACAGGGTTATTGTTGTGGAGAAAATAGGGGGATTAGAAGTATTAGGTATGTTTATTCCCTTGAGTTATTTATGAAAATAATAAAGTGGGATAAACAAATACGTATCAGTAGCCGCCCAGAGTCCCTAGGGAGTGGGCGGCATACAAATCTTATTAAAGTTGCAAAGTTGCAAAATAGCATTACATAGGTTTTCATCTGCTTGGGACTTTGTCCCTCTGTGGTGGAGCAACAGGTTGTAAAACTCTTATCTCAACTTTCTATTCATGTCACTATTATTGCAGAGCACATTCACATCAGATTTCAATAAAAACACTAGCGATAAAAATACAAAATTGGAAATACAACATCTAAAAATATTATAAACGTAAGTCTAAGTTACTGATATAATTTGTTGATGTCGTTGATAAGGCAAGCTAAATTAGGAGCCCGCTTTAGGTGGCCTCTCTATCATGCTCCAGAATCATTGCAGGGCAGGTATCAGAGTTCCAAGTAACACCCCCAATGAAAGACTCCGAGGCTTGTGTTTCTGCAAAGTCCCATTTTATTAGAGATGTCCTATTGGCACATCTGGGAAAACGCGAATCTGAAAGCTTCCAGGTTTTCCCCACCCAGAAGAAAGTCCGGGTCCCTGCCCAACACCCACCTATCAATCACATGGTCCAATCAAAGCACCTTCCCAACTGGAGATGCCTCCCAGTCACATCCCTCAAGATGCAGAGCAGAATGTCCTTGACTCTCAGAGAAAGGAATGTTGTTATGACTATATATCTCCCCAGCTCCATACCATCCAAGTTTCTCACAGACTCAATGTGGCAGGCCTGAAGATCCAATGCCCAAGATGGCTTCCAGGCCTGACAACAGGAGCTCTCCTGTTATAGGTGTGGTTATATGCGTAGAGATTCCAGTTGCCCCCAAATCAAGCTAACACATCTACTTCTCTTCCTCCACTCACAAAAAGGATCAAAGATCCACCGTGATCTCATTGAAGAAGCTGATTGTCCGTGAAGTTGCCCATGAGGAGAAGGGCTTGTTCCTGATCAGCATGGGAGGAAGAGACCCCGAGATGGTGGAAGTGCATGCCAGCTCGAAGGAAGAGCGTAACAGCTGGATTCAAATCATCCAAGACACTATCAACACGATGTAAGAAGCTAAATAAGTGTTGGTGGAATGAGTAATGTTTGGATTTGCTTCCAGAAAATGAATGCTTGGTGGAAAATACAGTAGTAGAATTGTGGAAACCTTTTGGGGAAAATGTATTTTCTAAAACTAGCTAATAACACCACTTTGTTTTGAAGTAGTATCATAAAATTATATATCAATGGAAAGATAATTTAATCAAAAATGTAATGCAATAACATTTATGAAGGATTTGCTATTAGAATAGCAGTTATAAAGAAGAAAAGTGAAATGAAATATTGAAAAATTGTCACCATGTCAGTTAAAACTTAATTGGGTAACCTTTAGCATGAATTATGGCCTTACAAAGTCTTCCCATGGAGTGAACCAAGTCTCTTAGTTCTGTAGTTAATATAACGTGAAACCAGGATTGAATTATTGCTTCTATTAACTGGGTTTTATTGCTGGGTTGCTACTGACTAACAAGTTTCTTTAGCTGGCCCCATAGATTTTCAATTGGGTTAAGGTCTGGGCTATTCCCAGGCCATTTCAGCAGTGGAATATGATTATCTTGAAAAAAGGTGGTGTTATTAGCCATCAAACCTCAAAAATACACTTTTCCCAAAAGGTTTCCACAATTTTGGCCACTACTGTAGAATTGATAGAAGAAGGTATCTCAGTCCGATGCCCTTGGACATCCAGTTTTCCCATCTTTTCATCTAACACAGGGGATGTTTGATTTGGGAAGGTTGTTTTGCAGACATCTGAACTAGAAGAATCTAGATGTCCACAAGATGGCAGAAGAAATAGGCTTTTTCCATATTTCTTTACTTCCATCTATTCTTCAGCTTGATTTTGCCCACAAGGTTTAGTAATCATGGCTTTTGTCTAGGATTTGAAACTCTGGGAAGCCGTGTAGCCAATCCATAGTAGACAATCCCTTCTGAGGTGGCTCAGTTATCTACAGGAGCTTCCTGTGCTTGATAGCCATTCAGTTCAGCTTGCAACATGAATTATAAACATGTTACATGCAACATATTATAAAGAACTAAACAGATATTGCGTTTGATGAAGATGGCTTCTGTAGTTTGGTGTAGTGACTAAGATGCTGGCCTAGAAATAGGAGACTGCGAGTTCTAGTCCTGCCTTAGGAATGAAAGCCAGCTAGGTGCCTTTGGGCCAATCACTAGGAGATTGTGAGTTCTAGTCCCACCTTAGGTGTGAAAGCCAGCTGGGTGCCTTTGGGCCAATCACTAGGAGATTGTGAGTTCTAGTCCCACTTTAGGCATGAAAGCCAGTTGGGTGCCTTTGGGCCAATCACTAGGAGACTGTGAGTTCAAGCACAACTCACCTCACAGTGTTGTTGCGGTGGGAGAAATTGGAGGAAGTATTGGGTATGTCCCTTGCCTTGAGTTATTTATAAAAAAAAATAAAAATAGGATTTTTAAAAATCTTAAAAAAAAATAAGCCTAGTAAGTAAATCATACTAGAGCAGGAGATGAAACAGTGCTGAAATAAATAAAGAGAGAAGGGGAGTTCAGTATAAATGATATGAAAATTTCTCCAGCATGTTTTTTTTTTCAATCTGCCTATTTCTTCTACAGGGACAAAGAGGAAGATGAAGGTATCCCGAGCGAATCAGAAGAGGAGAAGAGGGTGCTGGACACCAAGGCCAGGGAACTGAAAGGTAAAAATGAAAAGATGGGCATAATCTGAATTTTTTTTAGTCTCCTAACTCCAGCAATTCTCTGTTTTCAGCACAAGATGGTGCTCCAGACTTAGAGATTGCAAACCCCACCAACTTTTAAACAACTTTCCATCCTCTGTATTAGCTCTCTAGCTGACCTCTCTCTTCTTTTTCCCTCTCACAGAACAGCTCCAGCAAAAAGACCAGCAGATAATCACTCTCTTGGAGGAAAAAGAGAAGATTTTCAGAGATATGACCGATTTCAGTGGGCATGAGGAAGGACTGGGGACTGGGGCCAGGATGCTGTTCCGGGCGAACACAGACGAAGCACCGAAAGGAGAAAGCATAATGAAGAATCTGATCACTGAAGGTAAGTTGGCCTCTCGCCCAACATTTGTCACTTGGTTTTACGAAAGAGTCTAAACCCTGAATATCTTGGGCAAAGTAAATAGCTGGAGTTCAAGGAAGCAAACGGCCGAGAACTGAGAGGTGAAAACAGATAATCAGTTGGGATGCTATGCATTTTTAAAATAGGATTTTCCAGAGTTTTGCTTGATTTTTTTTTTAATTCTGACCAAGGGGGTTTGCTTTTTTTTTTTAAGGTTTATTTTTTTATAAAAAATTCAAATCATTGCATGAATAGTGTTGCACCTGGGTGCCATGCATACCAATACAAATAAAACTGATTGGGTTAAACATTTTTTTAATTGAAAATTTTGAAAAAAAAAACCTTTTACAAATATTTACCTCCCTCCCCCTGCCCTCCCCTCCAAACCCCCCCAACCTCCCCCCCCTCACCCCTGGCTTCCCAGAACCTTTACCTTTAACAAAGATATTCTAAGATAAACTTTTAAAAAAGTTAGTATCATCTTTCATTTGAGCTTTAACTCCTCTTTGCTAGGCTAGCTCTAAACAGATTATATCATTCCTTGTTTCTTCAGTCATAAACTATCTGGAATTTCTTAGTCCCATATTTATTTTGAGTATAGTCAATCCATCTTCTCCACTCCAGTTTATATCTCTCATTTGAATGGTCCTTGAGATATGCTGATATTTTAGCCATCTCTGCTAGATTTGTTACTTTTAATTGGGTTAAACATTTTTATTACATTCAGCCAACTTATGTATTTCTAATAACAATACACATCCCTATTAGATTACAATCCATCATTATTCAAGTATTCCACCTATTTCTCATTACTTTCCTTTTATCAAATAAAAATTTCTACATTAATATTCCCTTTGTTTCTATCACTTACTCTAGCGATTAATCATGTCACCCTATATTAAAAGCTTTTTTCTTCCTTTCCTGTCTTGCTTCTAATCATGCCACCTGCCTAAAAAAAAAAAAAAGAGGAAAAAAATAAAGAAAGAAGAGTGGGAGAAATGAGAAAAAGTCAACTCAAAACAGCAATACAAAAAATGGAATCATCGATTCATCATCTCTTGCCCGCTTTATACTTTAATTGCTATACTTTAAAGAAGGGGGAGGAAAGCGGAAAAACAAGTCAAAATAGCAATAAAGAAAGAAAACAATAATCATCTATCCATCGTCCCTTACCCGCTTTGGTACTTCGAGCCGAGGTGGCGCAGTGGTTAGGGTGCAGTACTGCAGGCCGCTTCAGCTGACTGTTATCTGCAGTTCAGCGGTTCAAATCTCACCGGCTCAAGGTTGACTCAGCCTTCCATCCTTCCGAGGTGCGTGAAATGAGGACCCAGACTGTGGGGGCAATATGCTGACTCTGTAAACCGCTTAGAGAGGGCTGAAAGCCCTATGAAGCAGTATATAAGTCGAACTGCTATTGCTATTGCTATTCATTTGCTGCACACTTTTTTTTTACTTGCCTCCCCCATTCCTCTCTTAAGTCACCATCTATGTTTATTTCTTGGAAGTCCAATCTAAGTGTTCTTCCCGCCTCTACTCTCATCCACTGTCTATTTTCTAAAATTTCTACTAAGGTCCCTGGGGTTTACTGTTTTTATTCATGCAGATGTCAGCCTCTGTTTTGCTGCTTGCTTTTCGACTGCCATTGAAACAGGGAGGGGGGCATGGTATTTAGGTGTGGGAAATATTCTGTACAGGAGGACTGTTAATTGGGAGTTGTTCTCACCGTCTACTGTGCATGTGGCAAGGAGAGGAGTTTCCCGCCAAGGCCAACTGTCCGGCATACCAACCTGATGATGATTTTTGAAGATGTTTCCCACCTGACAGCTGTGGAGATATTGGATTGGATTATGGACTGGGGTTACCAAGGGGAGGGGAATGGGTCATGTATTGATATCTAATGCTTGCGCGCGCTTTTGCTCAGATCCAGCTTTGCTTAACTTCTATTTACTTGTAATCAGTAAAAGTACTCTTAATTCTGCAAAATGGAGTTGAGTGGTTTCTTTCTTAGTTATTAAGTGAAGCAGCCCTGAAAGCATTATTTTTACTTTTTAAATTTTTTATGTTGCCTTGCAAGGTGACTCTGGGTGGTTTTTACCGCTTGCTCAGGCTTCTTGTCGCAATATAAACAGAAAATATTTAGATCAATAAATAGATCAAATACTTGTAGTCCTCGGCTTGCAACAATTAATTTAGTGACCGTTCAAAGTTACAACAACACTGAAGAAAGTGACTTGTGAACTGTTTTTCACCCTTAACAAATCTTGAAGCATCCCCAAACTCATGTGACCCAAATTGCAGGAACTGGGTAGGTCTAGTTTAATAGAAAGAAGGACTAGGGGAGACATGATAGCAGTCTTCCAATATCTCAGGGGTTGCCACAAAGAAGAGGGAGTCAAACTGTTCTCCAAGGCACCTGAGGGCAGGACAAGAAGCAATGGATGGAAACTAATCAAGGAGAGAAGCAACTTAAAACTGGGGAGAAATTTCCTGATAGTTAGAACAATTAATCAGTGGAACAGAAGTTGCCTCCAGAAGTTGTGAATGCCCCAACACTGAAAGTCTTTAAGAAGATGTTCGATAGCTAGTTGTCTGAAACTGTGTAGGGTTTCCTGCCTAGGAAGTGGGTTGGACTAGAAGACCTCCAAGGTCCCTTCCAACTCTGCTATTGTACTTGTATGTATTTGTATTTGTCAATTAAAATGCTTGGCAACTGGCATGTATTTATGATGGTTGCAGCATCCCAGGGTCACGTGATCCCCTTTTGCGACCTTCTGACAAACCAAGGCCAATGGGGAAGTCAGATTCACTTAGCAATCCCTGTTCCTCACTGAACCGCTATGGTGATTCACTTAACAACGATGGCAAGAAAGGTTGCGAAAGGGGGCCCAACTCGCTTGACGAATGTCTCGCTTAGCGACATAAATTCTGGGCTCAGTGGTGGTCCTAAGCTGAGGGCTACCTGTAAGCATTTATTTTAAAATAGAGAAATGAGCAAGTGGGCAGCAGATAAAACATGGATGGTCTTCTGATGGAGCTTTATCTTTTTTCAGTTGAGCAGTTGCAGAGTTTGGTGAGCAGAAGCCTGGGAAGTTCTTTTGGGCAGCAGGTGACCAGCCTTGCCTCGGATCAGGAGAGTGTGGGGCCCATCTCTCTCCCCAGGAGGGCAGAGACCTTTGGAGGATTTGACAGCCACCAAATGAATGTCTATAAAGGTGAGCCTTTTCTTCCTCCATCCCAGGGATTCAGCTTTGCCCTTTTATTTTGCAGTCAGATTCAGGGTGGATTAGACTTAAATCACGATTTAAATCATGACTTAAATCACGACTTAAATCACGACTTAAATCACTAGTAAAAAGGCTTGACTTAAATCAACTTGATTTACCGTATTTTTCACTGTATAAGGTGCACACACACTCCCCTAATAAGAGGGTGAACATTTGGGTGCGTCTTATACACCAAATGTAGCCCATTCCAGGTGGCGGGGATCAGAATGGGTGGGAAATGGGGCACGCGGAGGCCGAAAACTGGGGGCACGGAAGTGGCTATGGGCTATGGCAATCCCTGCAGCCTGAAACAGCTGATCGTCGGGAGGCCGATCCAACCGACAATCAGTTGCTTGTGCTAATCAGGCTGTGCTGAAATTGAAACTGAAACAGGCTGTTTGCTGTTTGCTGCAAAGGGGCAAATTGCTGGGAGGCAGATTTTTTTTTCTTGTTTTCCTCCCCAAAAGCTAGGTGTGTCTTATACTTTGGAGCGTCTTATACTCTGAAAAATATGGAAAATCATAATTTTTAAAGAGCAATTGTCATCTCTGTCCTGCAGCGGCTCCTCCTCTGACCTGCTGTTGACTCACCAACTGTCCCATTCACTTTAATGGGATGGCCGGTGATGCGGCAGTTACACAATAAGGTGAGGGATGTAACGGGCAGCAGGTGAACAGGGGAGGGGGCAGGGGGGGGAGAGCTAATGATGGATCTGAAATGACAGGTGCTCTTTAAATGTAAGGACTCATTCTTGCTGGTAGTTAGAATCTTTAATATTGTTACTTGTAAACATAATGAAGGTTTGCTATTTAGCTTGCAAAGCTTGCATTCATTGAATGAGTTTACCAAAAATGTAAATATTGCAGAATAAACAGCCTCATGCTACATAACTAAGCTCCAATTCATGCTGAATAAATTATTAATTGTATCTTAAATAGAAAACTAGATAGATTAGATAGATTTTTATTCCAAAAGATTTTATTAAAATCAATTTGATCACAATAAAAAAAATCTGATTTAAATCTTTAAAAATCCGATTTAAAATTTAAAAATCCATTTTTTTAAAAAAAAAATCCATAGATTTTTATCCACCCTGGTCAGATTGCTTCTGCACGGGTAAATATGCTTATGCCGTAGTTACAGTCACTCCCAAGGCTCACTCTTTGAAGAAACTTAATCTGTGTTTGTTTTGGCTTAGCCTGGTATCTGCACCCAGCCTTTATGTACAAATTATGGTCTATGGTTTGGTGTGATGTGCATCCTCCCATCTTAAGTTTCTTGGTTACACCAAAAATAACTTTTTTTTTAAGGTGGCGAGAAGGACGAAGGAGAAGAAGTGCAAGATCTTCGGAGGACGGAGTCTGACAGCGTGTTGAAGAAGGTACAGAATGGCTGAGTGTAAAACAGCTTTCCCTATTCAGTCTCCTGCGCCTTTCCTCTTGTAGCCTTTTGGCTAGTAAGGGAGCATGAACCCTTGGGAAAAGGTGCAACCACACTTAACATAGCATCTATTTGTTGGAGACCCACACTAAGCAATAAAGGTAAAAGATTTCTGGTTCAGTTGTGTCCGAATCTAGAGTATGGTGCTCATCTCCGTTTCTTGGCCAAGGGAGCCAGCATTGTGCAAAGACACTTTCTGTGATCATGTGGCCAGCATGACTATCCACCAACAGCTCAGGGAAGCTATTGCCTTCCCACCAATGTGGTACCTATTTATCTAGTTGCATTTGCATGCTTTCAAACTGATAGGTGGACAGGAACAGGGCAAGAATGGGAGATCACCCATTGCGTGGAGCTCAGGTCTGCAACCCGGGCTGTCAGCTCTCCAGCTGACCAGTTCATTGTCTTTAACCACTGAGCCACCCCAGCCCACCAACAAACAGTACCTACCAGTAGGACTTATCCACCCACATTGTTTGGCTAGAGTGATCAACTCTCCGGCAAGGTCTACCAATAATTGAGCCATCCTTCCCAATAACTTACTTTCCCACTTAGCAGCTCCAGTTCCTGCGATTACAAGCAGATCCACTGCTTTTATCTCACTGCATCTCTGGGTTTGATTGTGTAGTTGAGGGTGAGAAGCAAATGCAATGGCAAGGACAGTGACCTGAACAACAGTTGTGTCCCTCCTTG